>NW_006408746.1:3640212-3655922 GCF_000296735.1 Chrysochloris asiatica | reverse complement strand
CCACTTCT
This sequence comes from Chrysochloris asiatica, assembly GCF_000296735.1. Taxonomy (NCBI): domain Eukaryota; kingdom Metazoa; phylum Chordata; class Mammalia; order Afrosoricida; family Chrysochloridae; genus Chrysochloris; species Chrysochloris asiatica. Next base: position 3,655,914 of record NW_006408746.1, on the reverse strand, counting down.
TTCAATGCACTTTGGACTTCCTCTCTGAGTATCATTGGCTCTTGTTCCTATGGTATCTCTTGAAATGGTTGAACATTAACCATTTCCTTTTGGTACATCTTGACAATTTGGATGCCTTTAATTTCCCTATCTTGCCTTATAGCTCTGGCTAATACTTCCAAAATAATATTGAAAAGGAGTGGTGACAAAGGGCATTCTTGTCTGATTCCCATTTGCAGAGGGAAGGCTTTCAGTTTCTCTCCATTGAGAGTGATGTAGGCTGTTGGTTTTGTATATATGCTCTTGATTATGTTGAGGAGTTTACTTTCAATTCCTGTTTTATTGTGTGTTTTTATCAGGAATCGATATTGGATTTTGTCAAATGATATTTCTGCATCAATTGATAAGGTCATGTGGTTCTTTATTTTTTTCTTATTTATGTGGTGGATTACATTGATTGCTTTTCTAATGTTGAACCAATCCTTGAATCCCTGATATGAATACCACTTGGTCATGATGTATTATACCACTTGGTCATGATGTATTATTTTTTTGATAATGCTGCTGGATTCTGTTGGCTAGGATTTTGTTGAGAATTTTTGTGTCTATGTTCATGAAGGATATTCTTCTATAATTTTATTTCTTAGTCATGTCCTTCCTTGGTTTTGGTATGAGGGTTATGCTTGCTTCATAAAATGTATTAGGAAGTTTTCCGTCCTCTTCTGTATTCTGGAATAAATCAAGTGGAATTGGTGAGAGCTCTTCCCTGAATGCTTGGTAGAACTCACCTGTGAAGCCATCTGGGCCTGGACCTCTTTTGGTTGGGACTTTTTTGATGACCTGATCAATTTCTTCTATTGCTATGGATCTGTTCAAGTCTTCTACTTTATTCTGTGAAAGTTTAGGTAGGTCGTGTTTATCTAAAAATGTATCCATCTCTTCTAAGTTTTCAAATTTGTTGGAGTACAATTCTTCATAGTATTCTGCTATTATCCTTTTGATTTTGTTTGGTTCCATTGTGACATCGCCCATGTGGTTTCTAATGCATGTTATTTGTTTCTTCTCCCTCTTTTTTATTGTTAGGTTTGCCAGTGGTTTGTCAATTTTATTACTCCTTTCAAAGAACCAGTTTCTTGTCCTTTTGATTCTTTCTATTGTTGTTCTGTTTTCTATCTCATTTATTTCTGCTTTTATCTTTATTATTTCTTTTCTTTTGGTAACTGTAGGTTGCCTCTGTTGGTCTGTTTCTAATTGTTGGAGATGCTGTGTTAATGTGTTAATTTTGTTTTTTTCTTCTATTTGGATGTGTGCATTTATCACAATAAATTGTCCTCTCAGCACCATTTTTGCCATGTCCCAAAGATGTCGGTATGTTGTGTTTTCATTCTTGTTTGTTTCTAGGAACTTTATGAATTTACGTTTAATTTCTTCTTTTACCCTGTCCCTTTTCAGCAGGGTGTATTCAGTTTCAATTTATCTACTTTATTTCCTTTTTCTTCTTATTGTTGATTTCTAGTTTTATAGCATTGTGGTCTGAAAAGATGCTTTGTTGTATTTTGATGTTTGTAAATTTATGGAGGCTTGCTTTGTGATCTAACACATGGACAATTCTGAAGAATGTTCCATGTACACTGCAGAAGAATGTATATTGTGCTGTTGTGGGGTTGAATGTTCTGTATCTATTTATGAGGTCAAGTTGGTTGATTGTACTGTTTAGTTCCTGTTTAGCTTTGCCGAGTTTCTTTCTGGTTGTTCTGTCCCTTTTCAAAAGTGGTGTATTAAAATCTCCCACTATAATGGTAGATTTGTCTATTTCTTTCTTCAGTTCTAGTAGGGTTTGCTTCATATATCTTGCTGCTCTTTCCTTGGGAGCATAGATGTTAATTATGGTTATGTTGTCTTGCTCAATTGACTCTTTAATGATGAAATAGTGTCTTTCTTTATCTCTTATGCTAGTTTTTGCTTTAAAGTTTACTCTTTCAGAGATTAGTATTGCCACACCTGCTTGTTTATTATTGCAGTTAGCTTGGTATATTTTTTCCAATCCTTTAACTTTTAGTTTGTTTTTGTCTTTGTGTGTAAGGTGTGTCTCTTGCAGGCAGCATATTGAAGGGTCTTGTTTTCTTATCCACTCTCTGTCTTTTCACTGGTGCATTTGTTTCATTTACATTCAATATAATTATTGATAGGTATGAATTAATTGTTGCCATTATGTGAATTTTTTGGTAATGCTGTTTGTTCCTTTGCTCTGCATGCCTTCTTGTGCTGAGTTTGTGTTTTTTTGTGCTATTTCTTGTCGTTTTCTTCTTAGTTTTCATGTTTCCTTGTTCTTCTTGGATCTTCATTTTCATGGCAAGTTGTGAAGTATTAACTTTCATTGAGGTTACCCTATAGTCTATTAACTTTTACCTCCATTTAAGACAGTCTGTTGTATGCTATAATCTGACAACCTAAACACCTGGATCTCTGTTCCTATATCTTTCCCTTCTGTGACATTGATATTATTTTGATCTTCTATTGATTTCCTAGATCCTTTGAATTCGTTGTTGTAATTTTGTTCTGTTCTGGACTCTGCTATCTGTTATCTGAGTTCCAGGTGATGTTGCCATGTCTGTCAATCTCTGGTTATTGTATGTTTTTGTTGGTTTTAATTCCCAATAACTCCCTTTAGGATGTTTTGAAGTGCTGGATTGGCTTTGACAAAAATCTCTTAGTTTCTGTTTATCCTGGGAGGAAGATTGTCTACTATTTTTGTCTCTGGAGGTCAGTTAGATATTTGTGTGTGCACAGTGTAGTTCTTGAAATAGTTGCATCCTTTTATGTTGGGGTTTTACAGAGTGTTCATATGGTTTGTCTGCCTGGGCAGACCTTCTTTTTTCTTGCTGAGTAGGCAGAAGTACAGGGTCCCACACAAGTCTACTTTTGGGCTGGGTCCCAGAGTCAGATATCATAAGCAGCTGCCAAAGAATCAGCCCGTGAGACTAATGGGGCTCTTTCTCTATGTGCCATTGGTAAACTGTGGGCTCAACGTTAGTCCCTTTTGGGGGTGCATGCCCACCCATCTGAAGGCATCTGGGTTGTGCAGAGAAGGTGCAACAAGAAAGAGGTGGAAAAAATGTGCTGCTTCTCTGGATAGGGTTCCACATTCTGCTCCTGCTTTTCTCCCTTGATGGTCCTAGGGTCCTCTATTCCTAGAATGTAAGATTAACTCTTTCCCCTTTATCATTACAAAATTTCTACCGTTGTAGTTGTGACAATCACAGTTAGTCATAATAACAGTTATTTACTTTTGAATCATAAGAATCTTATCCCTATCTCCTTTCACCAGACCCATGTTCACAGAAGTCTATTGAATGTTGTAGGGCTTAGTTTGTAGCTTCATTGCTGTTTTTCCTTCACTTCCCCTTATTGGTGACCACTGTGGTCATGAATCAGAGCATGTATTCTCATTGAGTGTTAGTCTTGGAAGGGGTAGTGCCCTGAGGGGACATGACCACTTACCTTGATGTTTCCTGGGCAAGCAACTTGCTTGTTCTTGTAGTAATCAGTTGGACTGCCTATATTGTTTTGTATTTTTCCTGTTGGTCTTTCTTTCAAGAAGTATCTTCTGTTCTTCTAGCCACATCAAGCTGGTCTGTTTGTCCTTTCAAGTGTAAATTTCCCACTTCAGAAGATTCTCGATGGGGTTCAGGATTCCACCTATGGTCTTATGCAATGCAGACACTCTATAGGAAGCCTCCTTCACTGGGCACGTTATAGCCCCATTTTAGGTATTCCAATCAATCATAGGCAGAAGACAGACTTACAAGCTTTCTATTGTGATGTTTCTGGCTGTTCCTTTCTCTCCCCCTCAAGTGTCTATTTTATAATGGTATGCCAGGGAAACCAAGATTCAAAAACAGCCAACTATCTTAACATAACCCCCCCCCCTTTTGCCCACTCCAACCATGTCTCAATCCCTGTATCCCAGATCCCTGTTGTTCCAAGGTTGTACATACATCATCAGTTACCTCTGTCTCGCTTAGACCATGCAAACCTGCCTAATTGTTCTCCCATCCAACTTGTTCTTCCATTCCCCTCCCTCTTCTTGTGTATTGCCTCCCTCCCTATCACCCAAAATATCCTGTGTCTATTCCCTGTCCTTTGTTCCACCTTCCCCTCTCCCACCCCCATTTAAAAAAAAAAAAACATTTTTTATCTCCAGATTAGAATGTCAATAAAGGGATTCAAAAGTCTTTGCTTTTTATATAAAAGTTCCATCACTATGACATTTATTTGACTCTTAGTCAGTTAAATCATAATGCACTCAATAAACAAAGTAGTTAAAGTCACGTTAAGTATAAGAATTGAAAATTTTAAGCCCTCACATTAAGTTGTCCCTAGAAAAGGGGCCTAATCTTGCACAAAATAAGTTTGGTCTAGAGAATTTACTAAAGAAGCATTCATTTGTGCGTTATTAGTAACAAGCAAACAAGGCAAATAGGAGGAATGAATGCATAGATTCTTGATAGGGAATGTACTTCATAGATTAAAAATAAAATGTTGCCTTATTCAAGAAGTGTTCTTCATTTTATATAGACAACTTTATGTTCATACAATTGTGTATTTTCCACTGTTTCTTATTTACTTCATTCATTTGTATTATGCTATTTCTCATATTCAATGGGGATTCAAAAAGTTTGTGGAAAAATTCCATTATCTTTTAATTCCATTTTCCCATGAACTTTTTGAAACCCCCACATCTGAAAAACTCCAAAAATATAAAACAATTATTAATAGGTATTATGCATTGAGCTAATAATTTGCACATAGTAGGTACTGAGTAACATTTTGTTATATATGACCACAGTTAACACCTGCATTAAAATTCCAAATGTGCTAAGCAGTTTTGCAATTCAAGTGCTCATTAAAATGATGGGTATTTATATGGATAAGGAATGCTACCATATTAGAACAGTAAAACAGAACTCCTTAATTTTTAATGTTATAAAACATGCTTAAAATGTAGGAAGACTAACTAGCATACAAATGAAAAATAATTTCATATTAATATGTGTATATTTTTAAATTTTAGATAATTTGATTCTGAATTTCATTTTATAAATATAGACACAGGTTCAGAAAAATCAATTTACTTATCAAAAACAGTGCATACTCTCAGTGACAAAAGGATTAGGATATAAGATTCTTTATTCTCTGGTCATAGACATTTCCTGTATTTCAGCAACCCAGTAGTTTAACAGTTAAGTCTCTATATTGAAAATGAAAATTTAGGTATATAGAAAATACTGCTTTGTTTACTTCAGTGCTATTCATGAAAATTATGCTAAGTGGGTTTAAAATATACAAAATATACAAGTTCTCATTATTAGTTTTGATGTCATATCATACAATTCTAGGGATGCATCAAGTTATACAGAGGATATCTGTATCAAAATAGGATATAATTTGTAAAATATAAAATTTTAACACATGTAGCCCTCGTTAGGAGTCACTAAACTTCAGATTCTAGAATTTGGCCATTGGACACAAAGGAGATGGCACAAATTGAACCTAGATCTCTTTGGATTATAAATATACAAAATGCTTTTGGATTTACTATATGCTAGGATGTTTAGACTCTAATGGCAACCATTCAAACCTCCAATTTAATAAGTTTCTATCCAGAGGAATGAAAGCTTATTACTCTGGCATTAGAAACAGAAGATTAAATTCCTCAAATTAATAAAATCCATATGTTTATCTAAAAAAACTATAAAAGCCAATGAATGAAAGTTAGCTCATGGGTTGTGAACTTTTTCATTGTGTACCTGAAGTAGATTATCATCATTGAAAAAAGTTCAGTGATAATGGGAAAAATTCTCACAAAATTAAATATAATTGATTAATACTTTATTCAAAGCAAATTAAAAGAAAGAATATGAAAAATTTGAGAAAAAAATAATACCAAATAATTTTGATCCTACACCTTCCTCTACCAAAAACTAAACAAAATAAGCAAACAAACAAAAACCAAGGCCATCAAGTCCATTCTGAGTTATAAAGACCCTCATAGGGATTCAGAGACTATAATCTTTACAGGAATCAGACAGCCTCATCTTTCTTTCACTAAACTGCTAATGAGTTTGAACTGCCTAACTTGTAGTCAGTATTCCAGTGCTTGTCCAAATAGTCACATCACTATTTCATTTAGTATATGAACTAATAACATCATATTCAAATTGTATTAATACATTATAAATATTTCCAATACTTAAATAATATTCTATAATTTAATGTTAATGTTTTTATTAAGTATTCTCAGTGTATATTCTGTAAGAAACATACTCTGTAAGAAATATAGTAATTCACATAAATAGGAATAACTACTTAATCGTTGTCTTTAATGTTCAATTTGCCCATCTATTGTGCTATTTTACCTATGAGATAATCTAGATTTTGTTTATAAAGACAATTAGAACCAAGGCCTATTCTTTTGGAGTACTTCACATTTCATTAAAGCTTGCTTAATGATTAAATTTACAAAAAACAAATTAACCAACACAATCATTACTTTTGAACCCTAAAGCAAATGTTTTCAGTATATTAAATTAGCCTATGTTTCCTATGTTTTAACCAACTGGATATCAGACTGTGATATTTGAAATTAAGTAATTTTAATATTGGTTGTACTCTTTCATATTTTAAATTCCATCTGTCTAAACATCTCATGTTTACTAATAACAGAGTATGAAAGAAGAAGCTCCTTTATGTCAGTGCAATCGCTATTAATTTATTAAGTAGGTTTGCTAAGAAATAATAAATTATGAATATAATGATTAAGTGATATAATGATAAAATCACATTCACTTTATTTCTATTTTTAAACAAATGATACCTCTAAAAACACATTATTCTAGTTGGAATTCTTCCCTTAGGGCACCATTGATGTAAAGAATTTACTTTTATTATTATCACTTATGTAGAAGTAGATAATAGAACTTAGATTGACAGTATTTTATAGAATTTTAGTTATGTTATGTAATGACTCAGTTTATTTCCAGTTGGTTAATTAAAACATCTAAACTTACTTTAAATATATTCATTCAAAATTATTATTTTTTTAAAAGTATGAAGAACTTTGATGATAACAGGATTCTTGATTTCTGTTTATTATTATATTTTCATTATCTTCCTTTATGGTGGGATCCTGGTATGGCATTATAGGATAAGCACTGAACTGCTAACCACAAGGTTGCTATAAACTACCATCTACACCTCAGAAACCCTGTATAAGGTTACTATGAGTCTGCACTACTTGATGACACTTAACAACAGTTGATGCATTAGGCACTAAAGACAGAAGACAAAAGAGTTGTGGGATGACATATAGAACATCATAGAGAAAGAAAGGAAAAGGTGATTAATGACACAAGAAAGAAGAAAAAGACCAAGATGGACATCAGAAGAGAATCTGAAACTTGCTCACCAGTGTAAAGATTCAAAATCAAGTGGAAGAAATGAAGAGGTACAAGAGTTGAACAGAAAATTTCAAAGGTCAGCTTGAGAAGTCAAATTCAGATATTATAGTGAAATGTGCAAAGACCTGGAGTTAGGAAACCAAAAGGGAAGAACGTGCTCAGCATTTCTCAAGCTGAGGGAACTGAAGAAAAAATTCAAACTTCTACTTATGGGCAAAAAGAGCTCTGGTAACGTAGTGGTTACGAATCGGACTGCGAACAGCAAGGTCAGCAGTTTGAAACTACCAGCTGTTCCGGGGGAGAAAGATGAAGTTTTCTGCTTCCATAAAGATTTACAGCCTCAGAAACCCTGTACAGGATCTCTATGAGTCGGAACTGACTCCACGGCACATAAAAACAACAATGGGCAAATATATTGAATGAAGCAGAAAACATTAAAAGAAGATGGAAGGAATACACAGAGTCACTGTACCAAAGAGAAATGATCAATGTTCAACCATTTCGAGAGGTAGCATATGTCAGTGATCGTGAAGGAAGCAGCTCAAGGTGCTTGAAGGCATTGGCAAACAACAAGGCTCAGAGAAGTGATGGTATACAAATTGAAGCCTATCAATCAACTGATATGGCACTGAATGCAATTACTCAACTGCATCAAGAAATTTGGAAGACAGCTACCTGGCCAATGACTGGAAGAGAGCCATATTTGTACTCATTCCAAAGAGAGGTGACCCAGAAGAATGCAAAAATCATTGAACAATATCATTGATATCACATGTGAATAAAGTTTTTCCAAAGTTAATACAGAAATTACTGCAACTGTGCATTGAGAGAGAACTTCCAATAGTTCAAACCATTTTCAGAAGAGGAAGTGGAATGAGGGATATCATTGGTGACAACTGATCGATCTTAGTTGAAAGCAGAGAATACAAGAAAGATGTTCAACGGTGCTTTATTGACTATGCAAAGACTTTTGATTGTGAGGATCATGATAAGCTATGGACAACATAGTGAAGTATGAGTATTTTAAACCAATTGATTGTGCTCATGAGGAACCTGTACATAAACCAAGAAGCAGGTGTTTGAACAGAATAAGGGAACATGGAGTGGTTTAAAATTAGGAGAGCTGTGAGCAAACAGGTTTGTATTCTCTCACCATAATTATTCAGTCTCTATGATGAGCAAATAATATGAGAAGCCAGATTATATGAAGAAAATCATGGCATCAGGATTGGAGAAAGACTCATTAATAACCTGTGGTATGCAAATGATACAACCTTTCTTGCTGAAAATGAAGAGTCTTAAAATACTTAATGATGAAGATCAAAGCACAGAGCCTTTGGTATGAATTGCATCTCAATGTAAAGAAAACAAAACAGCCCTCACCACTGGACCAATAAGGGCATCCATATAAATGGAGAAAAGATTGAAGTTGTCAAAGACTCCATTATGCTCAGATTAACCATTAACACTCATGGAAATAGAAGACCAGAAATCAAACTATGTATTGTATTAGACAAATCTGCTGCGCAAGACCTCTTTAAATTGTTGAAGAGCGAAGATATCACTTGAGAATTATGGTGTGCCTGACCTAAGCCATGGTATTTTCAATAATCTGATATGTGTGTGAGATTTGAACAGTGACTAAGGCAGACAGTAGAAGAACTGATGCTTTTGAGTTATGGTTTTGGAGGCAAATATTGAAAGTACCATGGACTGCCAAAAGAACCAACAGATCTGTGTTGGAAGAAGTACAGCCAGAGTGCTCCTTGGAATCCAGGATGGCCAGAATCTGTCTTTCATACTTTGGACATATTATCAGGAGAGACCAATCACTGGAGAAGGGTATTGTATTTGGTAAAGTGGAGGGTTGGAGAAAAAGAGGAAGACCCCCAACAAGATGGATTGGCATAGTGGTGGCAGCAATAGGCTCAATCAAGTATAACAACAATTGTGAGATGGCCCAGGATCAGGCAGTGTTTTGTTCTGTTGTACATACAGGGTCACTATAAATTGGTACCAACTTGATGGCACCTAACGACAACACAACAATAAACAATTCCTTAATGGCAATTAGTAATAATCTAGCTTTTATCATCCATTTAGCATTCAATATTTGTTCATGATGAGTCTAACTCCAGAGCAAAATCCACTGTATAATCTTTCAGGCTGAACCTTAGGCATCTGCATAGCTTTGCCTGACAGGTCTCAATTAGGGTCGCAGGGAACTGCCTTCCCCTGTCCTGACATGGTGCATAATTATTGCATTGCTGTTTTTTCAAAGGCATTTCCCTGGACCATCCTTGCTTATATACTCATTTACATTCTTAGTCCAAGCACTTCCATTCAGAAGTTTCCTTATCAGGAACCCTGGCTAAGGCATATTCATTCAATTTAACTCAGTCACTCCTAGCCTTTCTATCTCTCCTTCTCCCAGACCAACAGATCCCTAGGGGCAGAAGTCTTTTGTTCCAGCATCTCCACAATGCAATGTTTTCTTCCTTCTATATTGCTTCTAAAGACCCCATGGCACAGTGATTAAGAGCTCAACTGCTAACCTTAAGGTAGGTGGTTTGAACCTACTGGTTGCTTTGCAGGAGAAAGATGTGACAGTCTACTTGCATAAACTCTGGAAGGAAGTTCGATTCTGTCAGATAGAATCATTTTGAGAAGGAATCAGTTAAAAGGAATTGGATAATTGCATTTACCTGATCCTCACCTGGTGCCATTCCATGGGGAGAAATGGAATATAGGGAATCTGACTCTACTTTTGGCTTCTTTCTTGTACTGTCTCAGAAAGTGAATAAAGTCTTGATTGTTGCTTTCTGATTGGCTCGTTGTCATAATTGACCACCTTCACACCTGCTTACTTTGTAGTTAAATGCTTACCAAACTTCAGACCTTATTTCAGTCACCATGGAACTTGCTTTGCCATTGTTAAAGATACATATCTGTTCAGGCTTCAATATACTATTCTTTTCAGCCATAGCTACATTTCAGGATGGCACTTTTGAAGGCAGGAATATTCTGTGAGGTTGAATGGATAATCAGAAGTAGGATTTTTGACATAATGATAACTGGTTTAAAGTTGGGCAACATATAATTTGAAAAGATGGAACTTGGCCCACATGCCTGCACTTAGGCGGACACCTATTCTGCCTATAGATTTGGCCATCCCTCTGGTAACATAGTGGATTATGAGCTGGTCTGCTAATCACAAGGTCAGTAGTTTGAATCTATCAATCACTCTGCGAGAGAAAGAGGAGCCTTTCTACTTCCAGAAAGATTTACAACCTTGGAAACCCCATATAGGATCACTATGAGTCGGAACTGACCCAGTAGCACACAACTACCACCACCAATTCTCTTTAAAGTTATAGTTACCTCTCAATAAAAAGGTGAGGTATCTGAACCACCTTAACACACATGTACTCCCTTCTTTCTACCTTGTAGAAATATTATGGGTTTGTAAATAACCTGAAGTAAAAGCCAAAATTGACCTATTCTGATTATGTCTCTGTATATTTCTCTGACCTCTTTTCCTGTACCTTCTTTCCTGCTCAATCACTTAAAGACATCAAATATACTTCTGTCACTTGTTCTTATTCCCCCTCCTATAAAATTATTTTCCCAAATACCTACCGGTTTACTCTCTTGACTTTACTCAAATATTATATTCTGGCCATGCTATCCAAAATTACAATTTCACCCCAAATCACCCAGCTTTGCTCCTTACTGAATCCCTAATCCCTAAAATTATATTTAATGTATGGATATGGATATAGAAAGTGCTCAGTAATTATTTCCCAAGTGAGTGAAATGAGTAACTAAACCTACAAGTCAGATAATCCAGAATAAATTTGGGATCACAAGTTATTTTATCTTGTTATTGACACTCATCTACATTATTACTTAAATGTAGGTATGTAATCTAGGTGTGTTATGGATTGAGTTATATCCCCCGAAAATATGTGTTGTACATCCTAACCTCTATGTTTCTTGATATAATTCCACTTTGGGCTGAGTTATCTTTGCTGTATTATTGAACAAGATTAGTGTAGGTTGTGCCTTGAGTCAATTTCTTTTCTATTTTGAAGTAAAAAAGAGATTGAACATATATAAGATCATTATTATAAACATATATAATACTGCTGTTTTAAAAAGTGAAAAAAAAAAAAAATAAAGTAAAGGTTTTCACATTGAAAGAGACATTCTTTGATGGTTACCAAGGGGTTGGAGCCCTGGTGTGGCACTGTGGGATAAAGCACTGGACTGCAAATTTGTTTTGAACCACAAGGTTGGTGGTTCAAACTTACCAGCCTCTTCTTGGAAATCCTATACTGGGTCCTGTGTGTCAGAACCAACTCAGTAGCACTTATCAACAACAATAACAAGGGATGGAAGGGGAGGGGAGTGTGGGTCACTGGCTAGAAGATAGACACTTGTTAATAGGGGTAAAGAGGGAACTAAAAAATAATGCTAATAAAACAAAAAGGATTTCCTTCTGCCAAAAACTGAATAAAATAAACAGCATCAAAAAGAGAGAGAAAGAGAAAAACTGACAGAAAGAAATAGAGAAAAATACAGAGCTGACAAAGAGAAAAGCTTCCCCTAGAGCTGGCACCTTGAATTTAGACTTCTAATCCTAATGTGGCACTGCAGGATAAGCACAGGACCAACCACAAGGCTGGTTTGAACCATAAGATCAGAGGTTCAAACTCACCAGTCACTCCTCAGAAATCCTATATAGGGTCACTATGAGTCAGAACCAACTGGACAACACTTAACAAGAGCAATGACAACAAACCATGATAAAATAAATTTGTTTGTTAAAGCCATCCACTTTATTTCTGTTATAGCAACACTAGGTAACTAAGATAATATGTAAAGAAAGTCCTTATTATGGTGGAGTTGAAATAGCAAATTCCAAAGTGGTTACAGCTAGGAGTTTTGTCAAAAACTTATTTGAACAGCCAAAGAAATATTTTTAGATCACAACTGAACTGGAGGCAACTCTTTTTCTACCTGGAAACAAAAAATGTTTTTCTCTCACTCTGTTCAGATGGAGGCATGGTGCACAAATCAGAAAGCAGAGAACAGAGAGAATGATCAAGAGCACACAGAGCACAGAGGACATTTCCTCCTAATAAGTAGCTGCAGGGAGCATTTGGAAAGTGAGTAAACTTAAAATATAGTACTGCACAGATTTATGGCAATAATTAAAGAAAACTGTCACTTCAAGTCCGAACTTTAAGCAATCGCAGACACTAGAATTAGTCTGCAGTTAGTCGTAAGGTCATCCTGGAAGAAAAGACTACTGAAGTTCAGGCAGTTATCAAAGTTTTACTTGTTCTTTATGTTGTGTATTTATTCCTTCCAACAACTCTATGAAGTTATTATGTACTATTATCATACCATAAAGAGGTATATGAGGCATGCTGTTGTTGTTAAGTGACGTCGTCATTTCCAACTTACAGTGACACTGTACAATGTTTCCAAGGAGTGGTTGGTGAGCTTGCTTAAAATTATAATCGAGGAAGTTTCAAGTTCAGAACTTGAACAAAGATCTTTATGGTGTTACATGTGGAAAGGAGCTGCCAAACAGGATGGGTAGAGGAAGACTGAAACTGAGCAAGACTTTTAGCCATGCCAGGTTTTAGGAGCAGAATTTATTAGAAAATACAACCACAGTGTTTATTAAATTTAGTTTTTGTGTATACATATTTGTTTATTGTATGCAAAAGGTAATGTTTGATTATATGCAATTAAAAATTATGTTACATCAATTCTGTTGTTGTGTGCCATTGAGGCAATTTCAAGTCCTAGTGGCACTATAGCACACAGTAAAACTGCCTCATATGGTTTCCTAATTTGTAATCTTTATTAGAGCAGATTTCTAGATCTTTTTTCCTTTGGAGTCACTGGTGGATTTGTACAGTCGACCTTCCAATTAGTAGCCAGGCACTTAACCAGTGCGACACAGGGGCTTCTCATTAAACTTATAAAGACCTGAGTAAAAGTAGTAATGATTCCAAATTAGGTAAACTGTATTCTTAGAGAGGATGCAGTGCTGAAGGTACTCAATCTCTTATGCCAAAAAATTTGGAAGACAACTATTTGACCATCTAACTGAAAGAGATTCATATGCATGGCAATTCCAAAGCAAGTTGATCCAATAGAATCCAAACATTATCAAACAATGTCACTGGTATCACACATAAAATTTAATGGGAGATAACTAAACAATGGTTGCAGCAGTAAATTTCAAAATTCAAAACACATACAGAAAAAGATGTGCAATGAGGAATATCGTTACTTATGTCAGAAGAATGTTGGCTAGAACCAGAAAGAGGTTTTCCTGTGTTAGATTGATTATGCAAATGTATTCAACTGTGTGTAACATAACTGGATAACATTGCAAAGAATGGGAATTCCAGAACAGTTAACTCTGTCCATATGGAAGTTTATATAGACCTAGAGGTAGTCTTTCAAACAGAACAAGAGGATAGTATATGCTTGAAAATCAGGAATGGTGGACCTAATGGTTTTACCATTTCACTATATATGTTAAATTCTATGCAGAGCACATAATTTGAGAGACTGGACTATAGGAGGAAGAATAGAGCATCTGGATTGCAGGAAGAAGCATTAACAACCTGTGATATGAAGGTGATATAATTTTGCTTGCTGGAAGTAAAGAGCACTTACTCATGAAGATCAAAGGCTACAACCTTCAGTATAGATTACACTTCAAGGTAAAACTCAAATCCTGACAACTGGACCAATAATAAACATCATGCCAAGTAGTAAAAACGTTGAATTTGTGAAGAATTTCATTTTACTAGGACCAACAATCTATGTCCATGGAAGCAGCTCTTAGGAAATAAAATTATGTATTACATTTGGTTAGTCCTCTGCAAAGACCTGTTTAAAGTGTTGAAAAAACAAACAAACTAACAAATCAAGATTTCACTTTGAAGACTAAAGTGAGCTTGACCCAACACATGGTATTTTTCAGTCTTCTTATATGCAAGCGATAGCTGGACAATGATTAAGGAAGACTGAGAAAGAATTGATGTTTCAATTCCTGATCTGCTGCTATAAAATAAGTACTGGTCTGCTAATCCCAAGATCAGCTGATCAAACCCACTAGTCACTCCTCAGAATACCTATACAGGTATATTATGAATCTGAACCACCTCGAAAAACTTAACACTAAAAACAACATGGACTGTCATAAGAATGAACAAATATATGTTAGAAGACATATGGAAAGAATGCTCCTTAGAAGCAATGATGGTAAGACTTCTAATCACTTTGGATATGCTGTCAGCAGGGCCCAGTCTCTAGAGAAAGACAGAATGCTTGGTAAAATAGAGGGTTAGTGAAAAAGATAAAGACCTTCCTTGAGATGGATTGACATATGGCTGCAGTAATGGACTGAGGACTGATTTTCAGGATGGCAAAAGACCTGACAACATTTCGTTGTATTATATAAAGAGTTGCCATAAGTCAGAACTGACACATTCCAGAGCTATATTCCTCCATATTTTTCATATATGGGTTTTGTGTGTGTGTGTGTGTGTGTGTGTGTGTGCATGTGCATATTTGTTTAGTGATTTTGATGTCTCTAAGATACTGTCTTTGGGAGCCATGATGTGGTGCTGTAAAATAAGCAATGGCTTACTAACCACAATGTCTGTGGTTCAAACCAACCAGTAGTTCCTTGGAACCTTATACATGGTTGATATGAATCTGAACTGACTTGACAGCACTTAACAAGATACTCTGTCTTTGGTGTGATCACAAAGTTGGAAATAATTAGTTCCTATCATTTATAGGATTTACTATGTACCATGCACTGTGATTGTGAGCGCAATGGCTCCATATGATAAGCAACAGAATGTGAATCATAAAGTCTGCTGTGTGAGCCCCCCAACTACTCTGCAGGATAAATGATGAGACTTTCTGCTCCATTGAAGATTTAAAGTCTTGGAAACCTTATACAGGGTGGCTATGATTTAGAACTGGCTCAACGGCACTTAACAACAACAATGTATGGTGTTAAGTGATTTATAAACATTATTTCAATAAACTTATGAAGATCAAAGAGCACAGCTTTCAATATGGATTACATCTCAATGTCAAGAAAACAAAAATCCTTAACACTGGAACAATAAACAACATTCTTATCAATGGAGAAAAGATTGAAGTTGTCAAGGACTTCATTCTTCTTGGATCAACTATCAACACTCATGGAAGCAGC
>NW_006408746.1:3629625-3639844 GCF_000296735.1 Chrysochloris asiatica | reverse complement strand
TGGAGGGTCAGAGAAAAAGAGGAAGACCCCTAATGAGATGGATTGGCCAAGTGGCATCATTGATGGACTCAAGTGTTGCAGTGGTAGTGAGGTTGGCCCAGGATCGGACATTGTTTCGTTCTGCTGTACATGGGGTCGCTATGAGTCGTTCCGACTCAATGGCACCTGACAACAACAACAACAACAACATTTCAATAAACATACATATCTATAATATGAGATCCACAACCCATCTGTCAGTTTGTTGTACTGTTATGGTTTACATGTTACTGTGATTTGTGATGCTATGCCACCAGAATTTCCAATACCAGCAAGGTTTTCCCAGGGTGGACAGGTTTCAGCTGAGCTTCCAGACAAAGACAGATTAGGAAGAAGGTGAAATGAGTTACTTTGAATATTTAGTTACTGAAAACCTTATGAATAGTAGTGGGGCACTGCCAGTTAACACCAGAGTACTAAGTGCAGAAATATGATGAACACTGTTGTTGTTGTTAGGTGCCATCCAGTTGGTACCAACTCATAGCAACCCTATGCATAACAGAACTAAATACTTCCCAATCCTGGGCCTACATCACAATGGTTGTCATGCTGAAATCCATTGATGCTGCCATTTTGCCAATCCATCTCTTTGGCGGTCTTGCTCTCCTTCTCTGACCCTCCATGTTACCAAACATGATATTCTTCTCCAGCGACTGGTCCATCCTGACAATATGCCAAGGGACACTCTGGCTGCACTTCTTTCAACAGAGATCTGTTGGTTCTTTTGGCAGCCCATTGCATTTTCAATATTCTCCTACAATACCATAACTCAAAAGCATCAATTCTTCTATGGTCTTCCTTATTCACTGTCCAGATTTCGCATGTATATTATTGAGACTCTATGGCTTGGGTAAGGCACACCTTAGTCCTCAAGCAACATCTTTGCTCTTCAACACTTTAAAATGGTCTTGTGCAGTAGATTTGCCTAATGCAATATATTGTTTGATTCTTGACTGCTGCTTCCATGAGTTTTTGATGCCTGATCAAAGAAGAATGAAGTCCTTGACAACTTCAATATTTTCTCTGTTGACAAGAATATTGTTTATTGGTCCCGTGGTGAGAATTTTTGTTTTCTTTACATTGAGATACAATCCATACTGAAGGCTCTGCTCTTTGTTCTTCATGAGTATTTTAAGTCCTCTTCACTTTCAGCAAGCAAGGTTGTATATCTGCAGGTTAATAATGAGACTTCCTCTAATCCTGATGCCACATTTTTTTTTTATAGAACCCAGCTTCTCAGATTATTTGCTAAGCATACAGATTGGATAAGTATGGTGAAAGAATACAACCCTGTCACACACCTTTCTTAATTTTAAACCATTCAGTGTTATCGTGTTCTCTTCAAACAATTGTCTCTTGGTCCATGTACAGATTCTTCATGAGCATAATTAATTGTTCCGGAATACTCATACTTTGCAATGTTGTCCATAGCTTGCCATGATCCACACAATTGAAAGCCTTTGTGTAGTTAATAAAGCACATCAAATATAATATAGTCAGCTATATTGTCAGAGAGTGCTGGAGGTAAGTCTCTCAGGTTGGAAGGCACTCAATATATGAATGGGAAAGAGCTGACTCCTCAAAATACAGTTGACTGTGATAACATAAACAATGTAAAACTTTTGGGACCTTCATTTATTGATGGGGTACAACTCAATGTGAAGAGAAACAACAGTAAATATCCAATAATCAGAACATGGAATGTACAATATATGAATCTAGGCAAATTGGAAATTGTCAAAAATGACATGGAAGACATAAACATCAATATCCTAGACATCAGTGAGTTTGCATGGACTAGTATTGGCCATTTGAAATCCCACAGTCACATGATTTACTATGTCAGGAATGACAAATTGAAGAGGAATGGCATCTCATTCATCATCAAAAACAACATTTCAAGAGCTACAAGGGTGAATCAAAAATTATCCACACTCTAGTTATATTAATACAGAAACGGCTGAAAGCATACATTGACAGAGAACTTCCAGAAGTTCCAGCCGGATTCAGAAGAGGTCATGCAATGAGGGATATCATTGCTAATGTCCAATGGATCTTGGCTGAGAGCAGAGAATATCTGAAAGATGTTTACCTGTGTTTTATTGACTATGTTAAGGCTTTTGATAGTGTGGATCATGACAAACTTTGGACGACGTTGTGAAGTATGAGTATTCCGGAACACTTAATTGTGCTCATGAGGAATCTGTACATGGACCAAGAGACAGTTGTTTGAAGAGAACATGGGAACACTGAATGTTTTAACATTAGGAAAGGTGTGCGACAGGGTTGTATTCTTTCGCCATACTTATTCTACCTGTATGCTGAGCAAATAATCTGAGAATCTGTGTTACATGAAGAAAAACGTGGCATCAGGATTAGAGGAAGACTCATTAGCAACCTACGATATGCAGATGATACAACCTTGCTTGCTGAAAGTGAAGAGGACTTAAAATAGTTTACTAATGAAGATAAAAGAGAACAGCCTTTGGTATGGATTGCATCTCAAAGTAAAGAAAACAAAAATCCTCACTACTGGACCAATAAAAAGCATTCTCATCAATGGAGAAAAAAATTGAAGTTGTCAAGGACTTTATTCTTCTTGGATCAATTATCAACACTCATGGAAGCAGCAGTCAAGAAATAAAATGCCATATTGCATTAGGTTAATCTGATGCACAAGATCATTTTAAAGTGTTGAAGAGCAAAGATGACAGTTTGAGGACTAAGGTGTGCCATGGTGTTTTTAATAACCTCATATGCATGTGAAACCCTATACAGGGTTGCTATGGGTTGTAATTGACTCAGCAGCACTTAACAACAACAACAACAACATGCATGTGAAAGCTGGACAGTAAATAAGTAAGACCATAGAAGAACTGATGCTTTTGAGTCATGGTGTTGGAGAAGAATATTAAAAGTGTCATGGACTGCCAAAAGAGCCAACAGATCTGTGTTGGATGAAGTGCAGCCAGAGTGCTCCTTGGAGGCCAGGTTGGCCAACTTTGTCTCTCATACTTCAGACATTTTGTCAGGAGGGACCAGTCGCTGAAGAAGGATACCATATTTGGTAAGGTGGAAGGTCAGAGAAAAAGAGGAAGACCCTCAGTGAGATGGATTGGCAAAGTGGCAGCATCAATGGACTCAAGCACAGCAATAATTGTGAGGTTGTCCCAGGATCAGACAGTGTTTTGTTCTGTTGTGCATAGGGTCACTATGAGTTAGTACTGACTTGATGGCACCTAACAACAACAACAAAAGTTATATTAAAATGTCTGCCCACAGTCGATGATAACATTGAGCGTGCATGTGAAATGAATCTGTGGACTAGAGGGGCAGAGGATTATGTGGCAAACCATTTGCAAATCAGCCATTGCTCTGCCTATGAAATAATCCAGGATGGATTTAGGATTTGAAATGTTTGTGCAAGAAAGATATTGAAAGAACTCACGGATGAGCATAAACAGAAGTGTTTGGACACCTGCAAACAAAACTTGGACCGATAGTCGAGGGAAGGTAAACATTTCTTTAAAAAAAAAAAAAAAAATCAATCATCATTGGTGATGAGGCATGGATTCATCACTAATAGACTAAGAGTAAACAGTAGATTATGGAATGGAAACAGCCTCAATCGCCATCCAAAAAAAAGTCCAAAAGTCAACCATCAGCTGGAGAAGTGATGCTTACAGTTTTCTGGGACTCTCAAAGGACAGTATGAGATCAGTATCGGGACAAATGTTCAATAATCAACAGTGTCCCTTATAGTGAAACATTCACTAAAGAGATGAAGCCTAAACTTCATATTAAACACATAGGACTGCTATCCAAGGGCATTGTGAACTTACATGGCAATGCACACCCATACACCACAATGCAGTCCAGCACTATGGACACTCCACAAAAACTTCTTTTTGAGTTGTCAAAGCATCCTTCCTATAGTCCTGATCTTGCGCCATCAGAGTTTTACCTGTTTGCTCCCCTGAAAGCAGACCTTCGAGGACAAAGATTCACCTCTGATGAAGAAGTGAAGACAGTGGTGCATTCGTAGATTGCACACAGCTCAGTTTAAAACTTTTTAAATAAGGGAATATGAAAGCTTGTTGAGAGATAGACATAGTGTGTTGTAAAGCTTGGAGGTCATGTTAAAAATTGATGTATTTGTCTTTCCTCAAAGTAGATTAAAATAAAATTCTACAGCCAGAGTGTGGATACTTTTAGACTCAGTCTTGTATCTTGAAGTACAACACTGTTTGTGATAGGATAAAATCCATATGCTACAAGGAAGACCAGTTAATACCACCATTATTTAAGTTGACACACTCACCTCTAAAGCCAGTGATGATGAAATTGAAGATTTCTACCACCTGCTTCCATCTGGTTTTGATCAAACATGCACTCAAGATGTATTGATAATCACTGTTGACTGAAATACAAAGGTGGAAACAAACAGGAAGAATCAGTAGTTGGAAAATATGCTGTTGGAGATACAAATGATGGTGGAGAGCTCATGTTGAAATTTTGAAAGATCAATGATTTTTCCCTGAAAATAACCATTTTTACACAACATAAAAAATAACTATACACATGAACCTCACCAGATGGAATGCACAGAAATCAAATTGACTACATCTGTGCATAGAGATGATCAGAAAGCAGCACATCATGAGTCAAAAGAAAGCCAGGGGCAGACTGTGGAACACACCATCAATTGTTCATATGCAAGCTCAGATTTAAGCTGAAGAAAATTAAGTCAAGTTTATTAGAGCCAAAACATGACCTTGAATATATCTCACTTGACTTAGAGACCATCTCAAAAACAGATTTGATGAATTAGACACTAATTAGGCACTGAAGACCAGAAGAGTTGTGGAAGAAAGCTCAAAGTCATTAAGAAGACAAGAAAGAAGAAAAAGACCAAAATTGATATATCAAGCTTGGTAAAGTTGAAGGTTGGAGAAAAAGAAGAAGGCCCCCAATGATATGTATTGGCATAGTGGCAGCAGCAATGTGCTCAGGCATAGAAATGATTATGAGATTGGTGCAGGACTGGGAAGTGTTTCATTCTGTTGTGCATAGGGTCACTATGAGTCAGTATTGACTCAATGCTACTTAACAACAATAGCAACATGGGAAAATATTGAATGATACAGAAAGCATCACAAGAAGACAGAAAGAATACCTAAAGCCACTATACCAAAATGAAATGGTCAATATTCAAACATTCCAAAGGTATCATATGACCAAGAACTAATATACTAAAGGAGGAAGTCCAAGGTGCAAAGAACAAGGCTTCGGGAATTGATGAATACAAATTGGCATTGGAGGCACTCACTCATCTATGTCAAACAGTTTGGAAGAAAACTGCCTGACAAACTTATTGGAAGAGATCATATTTATGCCCATTCCAACATAAGGTATCCCAACAAAATGTGGAAATGATCGGACAGTATTGTTAATATTGCATATAACTAAAATTTTCCTTAAATAATTTAAAAATGGCTGTAATGTTACATTGACAAGGAACTGCCAGAGGTTTAAGCTTAGTTCAGACAAGGACATGATATGAGATTGCAGACACCAGGTGCTTCTTGGCTGGAAGCAAAGAATACCAGAAATATGTTTACCTGTGCTTTATTGACAGCACAAAGGCTTTAAATGTGTGGAGCATGACAGGCTCTGAACAACATTGGGTAGAATGAATATTACACAACATTTCATTGTTCTCATAAAATACCTGTACATAGACCAAAATGCAATTTTCCTAACAGAACTAAGGAACACTGAATTGTTTAAAAATTAGGAAAGCTGTGTGCCAGACTTATACTATTTCACTATAGTCATTTACTCTATATTCTGAACAAATAATCAAAGGTGCTAGATTATATGAAGAAGAATGTGGCATCAGGATTGGAGGAAGACTCACAAAAAACCTGCGGTATGAAGATGATGCAACCTTACTTACTGAAAGCAAAGAGGACTTAAAGTACTTGCTGATGAAGATGAAGTATGGTTTGCACTTCAATGCAAAGAAAACAACAATGGTCACCACTGGGACAATAAATAACACTAAGATAAATGGAGAAAAGTCTTCAATTTGTTTGAATCAATCATAAACACTCATGGAAGCAGAAATCAATAAATAAAACAAAATATCGCATTAAGAAAACAGCTGCTCAAGAGCAAAGATATCAGTTTGGGGATTAAGGTGCATCTTATCCAAGCAATGGTATTTTCAGTAGATTCATATGCATATGAAATTTGGATAAATTAATAAACAAAACTGTAGAAAAAAATAATGCATTTGAGTTATGGTGCTGGAGGGGAATATTAAAAGTACCATGAACTACCAAAAGAACAAACACATTTATGTTGGACGAAGTACAGCCAGAATACTCCATAGAAATCAGGATGGCCAGACTTCATCTCTCATACTTTGGACATATGAGGAGTGACTATTCCCTGAAGAAGGACATCATGCTTGATAAAGTAGAGGGTCAGAGATATAGCAGAACACCCCCAATGAGATGGATTGGCACAGTGGTACTAACAATGATATCAAACATAGCAATGTTGTGAGGCTTGTGCTAGACTGGGCAGTGTTTCATTCAGTTGTGCATAAAGTTGCCATGAGTTGGTAACAACTCAAAGGCACCTAACAATAACAACAGCATACTATGAGATAGTTATTGTTATTGTTACCTCCATATTTCATATGAAAGTGCAGAGACTAAAGGATATAGTAAAACCTATTGTGATGGTTTATTTTTTGTTTTTCAATTTGGCTATGCTACGGTACCCAGTTGTTTTGTAGAATATCAGTCTAGTTAAGGTTATGAAGTAATTACATGTGTTTAAATCAGTTGGCCTTAAGTAAAGAAGATAACCTACCATGATATGGGTGCTTGTCAATCAGTTGGAAACCTTAACAGAAAAAAAGTGACTTATGCTAGGGTGTGGTCTGGCTCTGCATTGGAAAGATATATTTTGCCAGAAGTTTTAAAATCTCAATTTTCTCATTGCCTGTTATGTTTATTTTGAGATTTGATCCTATCACTTGCTAGCCAACTATAATCATGTGAGTCAATTCCTGGAATTAAGTCAAGAGATTCAAAGGCAACTCTGACTGAAATTAGGCAACCAATGTCTCAATAAAAAGCCATTCAACCTAAAAGAAAATGTCCCAAGTAAAGAATAAGAAATTGGTTGTTGTTGTTAAGTGTCGTTGTGTTGGTTCCAACGCATAGTGCCCCTGTATAGGGTTTCTGAGGAGCAGCTGGTGAGTTTGAACCTCTGACATTGTTCCTCAAACCAAACTTGTGGTTTAGTGCATTATCCCACAGTGCTAAATGAAGGTTGAATGAAGATGTTTCAGGAAACCAACCATCTATCTACATAACTTTTCATCCTATTGTCTTGTCATTCATTTGATGTCCAATAGTGTTCCTTTTAATGAACATCCCCACTCATTTATTAAGTTTCCCCCTGTGTGAGAATGCCCAGCATCACTGGTTAGGATCATCCACTGTCTTAGTAGTATATTGAACAGTGACTATGACTGTGAATTAAATAACAGGTTTATCACAACTATTAGTGTGGACAATGATAATTTGAATCCTAGACCTAACAGAATGCAATTATAACTGCTAATAGTTCAACCAGGTAGAGAAAGCGTGCAGGAAAAGATCCTGAGAGATTGACCACTGAGAAACAGTAACTGAATGGTGTTTGAAGAGCAGAGTAAATGCATTGGCAGTGGATGCAAGACTACCACAGATTGTACTGTATCCCCATTTTGATTACAGTAAATAAGAGTACTGTGGTCTCTTCAAAGCCAAGCATATTTTCTTATGAGGAAGCTAATTCTGAGTCTGCCCTTCAGATAGAATTTATCTATGGTCAGCACTGAAAGTTCCATATGTCAATTTTATTATGATAAAGCAGCCAGTACTATTCTAGGTAAAGTCTTTATTTCATAATATAATATATATAAACCCAAGGATTTGGTGAATAAAATAGGATCCTATAATGGCTTCAAGTTGAGAAAGAATTTCAATGTTGTCATCTTTTATGTGCTTTCATTTACTTGAGTCTGTCTCCAGCTTGTGCTAGTTTGTATTATTACAAAACATGATATGTATGCTATCAATTCTCTTAAAAGAACATTTAAATAATGAGGAAGACTCATTTAAAAAAATAAACAATTCATGCATGAGAAAATTTAAGACAGAATGGAAGTCAAATAATCTAATGAAATTTTTAAGCAATGTTACTGAGAAAAAGGCCTGTATCATTAAGTAAATTCATGTTTGAGAATAATGAAGGAAATCATGAATTCATCTTGAACACTGAAACATCTCAAGGCTTTAAAAGGGACAATCATAAAAGTTCAAGTTTATTTTATGGGATCAACTTTGAAATCAAATATAATATCAACATGAAAATATTTTAATTCCAAAATAATGTTAATTCATAACAGGATATTGTGTCAAATATGAGCTGGGTCAGATAACCCACAAGTAGAAAGTTTCTCTACTATTAAAGGCAGCTTCAGTTTCTCACCTAAATTAAGCAGAATTTTGAGAGCTAAGAAGGAGCTCAAGTGTTGAAGTGGATTGGATTAAGCAATGTGCTGCAAACCAAAAGGTTGGTATTGAAACCTACCAGCTCAGTTACTGCCTCTCTAAGTTTATATCCTTGGAAATCTTAGCTTTCTGTTCTACACTGTCCTATAGGATAATTATGAGTCAGAACTTACTTGATTGTTGTTATTAACTGTCATCCAGTCAGTTCTGACCCATAGTGACTCTGTGCAACAGAACAAAACACTGCCCAGTCCTGCATCATCCTTACAATTTCTGCTACACTTGAGTCCAACTACGCTTGCATTGCTGTCATTGTACAATTCATATCATTGGGAGTCATCCGGGCTTCTAAGGAGCATTCTAGCTAAACTTCCAACACAGACTTGTTTGTTCTTTTGGCAGTCCTTGATACTTTTAATAGTTTCCTCTAATAACATAACGTAAATGCATCAATTCTTCTATGGTGTACTTTATTCACTGAGCAACTTTCAAATGCATATGGGGTTATCGAAAATATCATGACCTGGATCAAGCTATATTAGTACTCAAACTGACATCTTTGATCTAGAACATTTTTTTTGCTTTTAAGTTTTTATTTTTAATTGAGTGATAATTTACATGGGAGAACATCAGCTTTACATTCATCCTATCGTATTTCATTTCATTGCAGTAACTACAATCCCCTCCATGCATCATCATTCAACAGCATTTGCTTCCATTCCTTCTGTGTTTTTTGTTTTTTGTTTTTCCGATGTACACCGAAGCCTCAGGAATATATAACCATTCAAACAACCAAAGGATATACTCTGCACACCAGGCTTCCGGCCGTCAGCACACAGCCCCTCTCCATCCCTGATACCAGAGTCCCAGCCGCTCCATCTCTCCACATCATCATCTCTGCCTCCATCTCTGGCATCACTGCTTCTCTGGATAGGGTCCTGCTCTCCACTCTTCTCCCTTGATGATCCCAGGGTCCTCCACTCCTGGACTGCAAGATCAACCACTCCCTTCCTTTTGTTATAAAATGTCTTCCTTTACATTTGCAACACTCACAGTCAGTCTTGATAGCAAATATTTGTTTGTTTGTTTAATGTTTTATTGTGAATTACATGATAGTTTACATGGGGGAACTTTAGTTTTACATTCATTCCATCGTATGTCATCTCATTGCCATGGATCCAATCCCCTCCATGCAACATCAACCACTCAAAGGGTATATCCCAGAAACCCGTCCCCTACACTTCCCCCTCTTCCCCCCAGTTTTCGGCCCACAGTCCCTTTCCCTCTCTGGGTCCAAAGTCCCCAGTCACTTCATCACTCCCTGTCATCATCTCTGCCTCCATCTCAGGCATCTCTGTTTCTCTGGGTAGGGTCCCGCTCTTGGCTCTTTTCCATTGATGGTCCCAGAGGTCTCCACTCCTATCCTGGAGATTTAATCACTCTCTTCCTTGTTACAAAATTTCTACCTTTGCGTTTCCAACCCTCGTAGTCAGTCCTGATAAGCATTATTCACTACAGTATCATGAGTTACCCATCTGTATCTCCTTTCATCAGCTCCGCCCAGACAGATTGAATAG
The DNA here is from genome assembly GCF_000296735.1 of Chrysochloris asiatica. Classification (NCBI taxonomy): domain Eukaryota; kingdom Metazoa; phylum Chordata; class Mammalia; order Afrosoricida; family Chrysochloridae; genus Chrysochloris; species Chrysochloris asiatica. The sequence goes on along the minus strand of NW_006408746.1, from coordinate 3,629,649 downwards.
TACCTTCTGGAGATTCTGCCTTCC
>NW_006408746.1:3619259-3619771 GCF_000296735.1 Chrysochloris asiatica | reverse complement strand
TTCCACATCCTTTTCTGAAAATGGCTTGCCCCTCTAAAAGTTCTCTGTCAATGTATTCTTGCAGCCATTTCTGTATTATCTTTAGTTAAACTTTACTCACATGGGGTATCAAAGATATTGTTCGATGATGATTTCCCCATTCCATTGGGTCACCTCTCTTTGGAATGGGCACAAATTTGGATTTCTTCTAATCAGTTGGCCAGATAGTTGTCTTCCAAATTTCTTGGCAGAGATGAGTGAGTGCCTCTTGTGCAGCCTCACTTTATTGAAATATTTCAATTTTATTCCATCAATTCCTGGTGCCTTATTTTTTTTTTATTTTTTTATTTTTTGCCAGTTCCTTCAATGTACCTTGGACTTCCTTCTTCACGATCATTGGCTCTGGATCATATGCTACCCCTTGAAATGGTTGAACATGAACCATTTCCTTTTGGTACAGTGATTCTGTGTATTCTTTCCATCTTCTTTTGATGCTTTCTGTATCATTCAATACTTTTACAGAGAATCTTTCA
>NW_006408746.1:3614784-3618676 GCF_000296735.1 Chrysochloris asiatica | reverse complement strand
TTGATTGCATATTTGATCAATTTCAGATTGAAGAAGTTGGTAGAATTCTTCTATTTCATCCTCACTGGCTTTAGTGGTTTGTGCATAAATTTGAATAATAGTGGTATTATGTGGTCTTCCCTGTAGGTGCATGAATAGTATCCTATCACAAACAACGTTGTACTTCATGACTGATCTGGATATATTCTTTTTTATAATGAATTCAACACTATTCCTCTTTAACTTTTAATTCCCAGAATAGTAAACCATGTGTTTTTCAGATTCAAAATGGCCAATACCCATCCATTTCAGCTTACTGGTGCCTAATATATCAATGTTAATGCCTTCCATTTTATATTTGACAACTTCCAATTTTCCTAGATTCATACTTTGTACAGTCCATGTTCTGATCATTAATGGATGTTTACAGCTGTTTCTCTTCATTTTGAGTTGTGCCACATCAGCAAATGAAGATCCTGCTGACTTTACTCCAGTGGGATTTACTCCATTCGTGTCATAACTGACAACTCTACTTTGAGGAGGCGGCTCTTCCCCAGTCGAATTTTGAGTGCCTTCTAACCTGCAGGCCTCATTTTCTGGCACTATATCTGACAGTGTTTCTCTGCTATTCATAAGGTTTTCAGTAACTAAATATTTGGAACTACTTCATCGCTCCTTTCTTAGTCTCTCTTAAGGGTGTATACTATAATATAAACATCACTTTTATATGCAATGTTGTTGCATGCTGTTAAGTGGGTTCCAACTCCTATTGACCCTGCATAGGGTTTCTGAGGCTTGAAATCATTGTATGAGCAGAAAACTTTCTTCCTCCGTGGGCTTGAACCACTGGCCTTGTAGTTGGAAATCTGATGCTTATTGTATGAAGCCACTGCATTCCCTTTATATGCAACACTTTAACTGTATTTGCTTCATTGTTATGATTTGGAAATGAATCTGAAATATCTCTGTGGTTTGTCATATACAGGCCCTAAACACTTTACTGAAAGGCCCTAAACACTTTACTCATCTATTTTAAAATTTATTCTAATTTAAAATAGCCTACTTCATGTGAAGTGAACAATCCTGGAACAAATTACATATAAAAATCAAATATTGTTATGGAGATTTTTAGTTTACTGTTTTTCAAAGGCAGACCAATCCAGGACTGCCTGCATGTAAACATTAAGTGCTTTGAATTAAATCCAACACCAAAACCATTGCCCTCATGTCAAAGAAGACCATAAAAGACATAACTGACTGGATGACACTTAAAGTGAAGCACTTACTAGTGAAGATCAATGGCTATATAGCTTTCAGTATGGTTTATACTACAACTTAATGAAAACAAGTATTGAAATATTGAAGCTATGAAGGATTTTATTTTACTCAGATCCACAAGCAATTCCCATAAAGGCTGCAAAACCTTAGAAACTGGAAATCAAATGCATATTACATTGGGTAGATCTTCTGCAAAAGATCGCTCCACTTTTTTTTTTTTTTTTTTTTTTTTGGTTTTGGCCATTTTATTTAGTATTCTGTAGTTGTTTAACACACACTTAAATGGTGTTCATGGAATTCTTAACATGATGCCAGTAGTCTCCTCCCTAAAAGGGCCCACTGAAAGTTTCTACAAAGCATTGTGCATATGTGTATTTTCCAGGGAACTTTTTTTTGGTAGATTTATGAGATACTCACAGGAATCACTAAATTTTAAATGGAAAAAGAAGAAGAAAACATTGAGTTAACTGATTATATTCAGTAAGAAATTAAGCTACCTTATTTGATCTCAAAGAAGTAAAAATTAATATCCTAACTTTAGAAGATGAGTTAGTGGAAGAACTGGAACTAAATTACTTGTCTTGTGACTCTAGGTAGAGACCCGTTGGTGGGGAGGCTCTTGCAGAATCCTAAGGAAATGTCAGAAAGCAAAACATGCCCCTTTGCCTAAATGAAAAACATTTTCCTTTAATTTGAGGTTTTCTGGGTAAGCATCTATCTCAGGTTTTGCACACTAAGAACACTGAGATTTTGGTTTGAAGATATCCTGAAATCTTAAGAGTAGCAAACCCAACCATCCGTCTAATATCTAGCTTGTTTATATAGGCAGAATGATTCATCTCTCCATTTTAAATGGACAGATGTTTGTGGAAGATCTTGTTGCTTGCCTCATTTACTGGGAAAAATCAAATAGGAAGTGGTCCTCAGGGACACTTCAGATAATTACAACACTAGTGCACAACTTAAGTCTTGCACATTTAACATTTGCTTATTGAAAGCAATGTCATAAAATCAAATAAAATTAAACAGGTTTTGCTTTTTCCTCACAAGAAACATCAAAATTATGAAGGAGTACTTATCCGTAATTTTTTTAAAAAAGTAACACAAATTTTCCTTTTAGGAGTCCTTTATTGGTTATGACAGAATAGGTTCCAATTTTCTTTGTTGTTGCTGTTTCTTTGAACAGGAATTTTGGTCCAAAGTTTTGTTTGTTTTTAGTATCTGCTTCTGCCTCATTCACTATCAGATCAGCTTCCTCCGTGGCCACCACCTGTTTGTGCTCCGTGGCTTGAACTGCTGGAGAAATCAATGGAGGATGGTACCCCCTTTCCATAGAAGTGGGAAGTTCTTTTTCTTGTCTTCCAAGAAAAATCTCTTTTTATTACCCTTGATCATGACCACTGGAGTAGAGATGACTTGGGATGCTTGAATAACTGTCTCAACTTCCACCATATCCATCTTATAAGCTGCTGTAATCATCATAGTAACTGCTTCCACCATAAGATTATGGTGGCCCTTGTGTAGGTGGAGAACTATGTGAGTTACCATAGCTCTCACAGAAGCCTCCACTTAGGTCATCTGAATAGTCACCAATCACTACCATAACTGTCTCTATCACTGTAGCCTCTGGGTGGATAGTCATCCCGTGAACTGGGATGACCGTAATCACTATATGCATAATCTCTTGGTGGTGGTACATAATCTCTTGTATCACGAGAATTTGGGTAATCTCTGCTTGAATAGCTGTCTTTAGTGAAATATCCATCATCTCCTGGTGACAGATACACATCTCTATGAGGAGGAAGGTATTGTCTTCTTGGTGGTCCACTATAACTATCTTTTACGTGACACACGGACTCTGCCTCCCATTCCACTGCTACTGTGATGCCATCCTGAAGGGGCTGATCTCTAAGAAGGAGGACCTCCACTTCATGGTGATGGTCCTCTTTTTACTGGAAGTAGTCCCTTGGAAGAACTCATGTTAAAATTCATGGAATAACCACCATCATGCATATGTCCCCCACATGAAGGAGGTCCCCAGTTCCTTCACTGCCTCTTTTTCCACCTTGAAGATCTCTTGGAAGACCTCTGCTTCTTAGAGGTGATGGAGCTCCACGTGTACTACTTCCAAATGTTGGTTTAGTGGCTTGTTCTTCCTTGATAGCTTTTCCATCCAAAGACTTTCCATTCATATCTCTGGCTGCATCTTTCGCATCTGTTTGGCTTTCAAAGGTGACAGAGACAAATCCTCTTGATTTATTGGTTCACGGTCTTTTCATCATGAGTATTTTGATGATTCCTTGGCAAATAATTTGCTTGTTCTTCTAATAGTCAATTGGACTGCTGTTATTGTTTTTGATTTTTCCTGCTGGTCTTTCTCTCATGAAGCATCTTCTGTTCTTCTAGCTGCTCCAGGCTGGTCTGCTTGTCCTTTCAAGTAGAAATGTCCCACCTTAGAGATTCTGGATGGGGATCAGGATTTCACCTACTGTCGTATGCAATGCAAAGGCTCCATAGGAAGCCACCTTCACTGGGCAAGTTCTAGCCTTATTTTAGGTATTCCAATCAATTATAGGCTGAAGACAGACTTATAAGCTTTCTATGGTGATGCTTCTGGCTATTCCTTTCTCCCCCC
>NW_006408746.1:3611068-3614684 GCF_000296735.1 Chrysochloris asiatica | reverse complement strand
TCAAGTGTCTATTTTACAATAGTAGGCAAGGGAAACCAAGATTCAAAAGACAGCCAAACATCTTAACATTATTTCCCCTCTTTTACCCATTCAAACCATGCCTCATTCCCTGTGTCCCAGAGCCTTCTTGTTCCAAGGTTGAGCATACATCACTAATTACCTCTGTCTCACTTAGCCCATGCAAACCTCCCCAAATGTTCTCCCATCTTCTTTGTTCTTCCATTCCCTTCCCCCTTTTGTGTATTGCCCCCCTCCCCAGCACCCAAACTTTCCTGTGTCTATTCCTTACCCTGTGCTCTGCTTGTCCCTCCCTCTCCTCACCCCATCCCCTACATCCCAGTAACCAACAAAGATTTTTTACCCCTTTTAGTGTGGGTACTTTCTCTTAATCTTTTATAGTATGGTAATGGTCCTATGAAGTATTTCTCCTTTTGTGACTGACTAATTTCACTCAGCATAATGTCTTCAAAGTTCATCCATGTTATGCGGTGACTTGCAGCTTCCTTGTTATTCTTCAAGGTCTCAGGTCAAACCCCTTCCAAGACTGAGACTCAAGGGGAATATACAAGCAGGCATGTGGTCTTGCTGGTGATCATATTGGTTTACTGATAAGGGGAAGTGGGGGGAAAGCAACAATGAAGTTGTGAGCTAAGTCCGACCATGTTCAGTAGGTTCCTGCCAACCTGGATTGAAACCTGATTGGCCAGCAATTTAGTGAGACCTGGGAACTCCTAATCCCAGGGACAGGGACATAGCCACAGAGGACTAGAGCAAGAGTGAAACATCCAGCTGATATGAAGTGAGGAGAGATGTCCAAGAACACCCATACTTGCAGATAGTACCCAATGACCTGGCTTCAATGGCTGGATGATCAGAACTCGACTAGAGAAGAAAGAGGAATTTAAAAAAGAGTAATCCTCTACAATTTGATGAACTTGACCTATACTTATGGATATAGTAGCTCAAAAGAGGGAATGAATCTTTACAGTGAGGATCATTCCCACCCTCTTGGTACACAGGGTTGAAAGGGATGAGCAACTTAGATATTGGCTACCCAAAGTTGGGGGGTGGGGGCTACAAAGGCACAAAGTGGTTGGCTTTCAATGGGAGCTTAGTTTTAGAGGGTGTGGGGGAAGGTAGAATCTCTACTAGTAGTTTCCAACCTATCTGGATGGGACTGGTGAAAGAGATGGGGATAAGGCTCTTGGGGTTTAATAGTGAATAATTGCTATCGGGACTGATTGTGAATGTTGCAAATGTAAAAGTAGAAATTTTGTAACAAACGGAGGAGAGTGGTTGATCTTGCAGTCCAGGAGGATAGGACTCTGGGACCATTAAGGGAGAAGAATAGAGTACGGGAACCTATCCAGAGAAGCAGCAATGCCAGAGATGGAGGCAGAGACTATTACATAGATAGCTGGACTGGCTGGGAACTCTGGACTCAGGGAGGGAAAGGGTCTGTGTGCTGGTGCAAAGTGGGGGGTAAGCTTGTAGGTATACCATTTAGTTGTTTGAATGGTTATATATTCTGGAGTGCTTCCATGTCTATCCAAAAAACAAAAGCAAAACAAAACAAAAAACAGGGAGAATGGAAGCAAATTCTGTAGAATGATGATGCATGGAAAGGATTGTAATCATTGCAATGGAACAAAATACTATAGAATGAGTGTAAAGGTGATGTTCTCCCATGTAAACTATCACTCAATTCACAATAAAAACTTAATTATGTAAAAATACAAGCATACTTTGAGTGCTCGCTTCGGCAGCACATATGTTAAAATTGGAATGATATAGAGAAGATGAGCATGGCCCTTGTGCATGGATGACACACAAATTCACAAAGTGTTTTATATATATATATATATATATATATATATACATGTGTGTGTGTGTGTGTATGTATATATATAAAGAGGTAATAGAAGCAAGTACTGTTGCAAAGAGGAGGTTGTGATCATTGCAATGAAATGATGGTATAAACCGATGTTCTCCCATGTCACTCAATTCACAATAAAAACTTTAAAAAAAAAAAAGAGTACTTTGACAATTCATCCATGGTTGCCATATACTGCTCCCGGGGCTTTTTTATGTGTTTCTGTATTGAGCCCTCCAATGAAGCACTTTCCAAGACTACAGGCTTCAACCATTTTGTTCCCAGTGGTGAAAGTATAATAAATGATGACCATTTGCAGCTCCTACTTGGCTCACCAGGAGACAATTCATTGTGACTCAGCTTAAGGGCTGACTTCAGAGTCAGAGAAAGGAAGAAGGAAACTGCCAGTACTACTGAGCAATGAAAAAAAGATCTCTTTAAAATGTTAAAAAACAAAGGTGTCTGATCCAAGCCATTGCATTTTCAACTGCCTCCTATGCAGGCTAAAACTGGAGTATGAATAAGCAACATCATGGAAGGATGGATGCCTTTGTATTATGGTGACGGTGAAGACTATTAAATATATCATGGACTTCCAGAAGAATGACCAAATCTGTGTGGAAAGAAATACAGCTAGAGTGCTCCTTAGAAGTGAGGATGGCAACTCTTTGGACATGGTATCTGGATGGAGTAGTCATCTGAGAAGGACATCATACTTGATAGATGGTCAGAGAAAAAATGAAGACCCTTCCCAAGATGGATTGACATTGATGCAATGGCAGTAATAATGGTATTAAACATTGCAATGATTATAAGGATGACATAGGACCTGTTAGAACCAACTTGAATGTAGTCATCAACAACATAACACTTAGCAGTGAAAATGTGACTATTTCAAATGGCAAAACAGTTAAAACTACACAAATACGACTTGTATAGTAAAAACACTATGGTCAATGATTCATTTGCTATGTTATTTCCCAAAAATATTTTGTGGACTTAAAAGAGACAAGATCCCACTAGATGACTAAAAGGAAAAAGAAAAGCAATATCAAATATGGGTGAGGATGAAAAGCAACCAAATTTACATACATTTTTGGTTGGGGTATGATTGCATCTCAATGTCAAGAAAACAAAAATCCTCACCACTGGACCAATAAACAACATTTTTATCAATGTTTTATCAATGAGAAAAGATTTTAGTTGTCAAGGACTTCATTCTTTTTGGATCAACTATCAACACTCACGGAAGCATCAGTCAAGAGATCAGACGACGTATTGCATTGGGAAAATCTGCTGCACAGGAACTTTTTAAAACTATTGAAGAGCAGAGATGTCAGCTTGAGGACTAAGGTGCACCTGACCTAAGCCATGGTATTTTCAATAGCCTCATATGGATGCTAAAGCTTGACAGTGAATAAGGAAGCTCATAGAAGAATTGATGCCTTTGAGTTGCCGTGTTGGAGGAGAATACTGAATGTGCCATGGACTGCGAAAAGAACCAATAGATCTGTTTTGGAAGAAGTGCAGCCAGAGTGCTCCGTGGAGGATGGTTAAGCTTCATCTCTCATACTTTGGACATATTGTCCGGAGGGAACAGTCGCTGGAGAGGGATGTCATGCTGAGTAAGGTGGAGGGTCAGAGAAAAAGGGGGAGACTCCTAATGAGATGGATCAGCCAAGTGGCATCATTGATGGACTCAAGTGTGGCAATGGTAGTGAGGTTGGCCCAGGATTGGATATT
>NW_006408746.1:3609408-3610903 GCF_000296735.1 Chrysochloris asiatica | reverse complement strand
TTTAATCATAAGAGAAATTTGTATATATGTTCATCAAAAAACATGCAGAAATAGCAACATAATTCAAAATAATTCCAAACTCGAAATTACCCAAATGTCCATTAATAGAAGAGAGAATAGAGAAATGCATTTTGATATATTCACACAATGAAATACTTTAAAGCAATGTGAATGAAAAACACCAGTTATTCTCAACAATATGGATTAAACTCAGGAACATAATATTTAGCAAAAGAATCCAGGCCCAAAAGAGTGCATATTGTAAAGTTCAAAAATAGATCAATCCAATCTATGTTGTTAGATACAATGATTGTTAGCCTTAGAGCTATTGACTGGAAGGAATCACAAGGGTGGACTTCCAGGAGACTAATGATATTTAAATGAGAAGACCTGGGTCTTCTCATTTAATTGTAACATACCATTTTTTATAATTTTCTTAAATAAATTACACTTCAATAAATAATTTTTATAAGACACAAGCTTAAGTTCATCACTGATTGACATAATAAATTTTGAGTTAATGAGATCTGGAGTAGTGATGTTTTAAAACATATAGAAACTCTAATTTTCATTTTAAACTTTAAGCAAGTGATACTAGGCAAAAATATGTTCCATGATTTTATATAACAGCTTGACAAGATCATTTCCAATTCTAAATCTCCTCTAAAAGGAGAATCTATCCATATTTTAGAAAGAATGAAATTATAAAAAGATGTGAACAGAATGACCCAAAATTTTGTTTTATGTATATATATATAGTAATTTTATTTCTAAATCTTCCTTTTTTTTTTTTTTTTCAAATGTGCTTTATTTTTTTTGTTTTTTTTTTTTTTACCAAAAGGTTATTTTTACTTTTTAAAAGACAAACCCTACAACTTTAAGAACTGTGTTCTAGATAGAAGACTTAAGAAGCTGTTGAAAGAAACTCCTGATTGCTTTTTAACAAGAAAGAGAAATTTTCAGAAGCATCACCTTTGATAAATGGTTTTATAAGTAAATAATGTAAAATATAATTTGTACTTCTAGACTGACTCATTAGTCAGAATGTACTCTGCTGTTCACAATATATTAAGGTAGAAATATTTTCAGAGAAGAATTATGTTGGTTAAAAAAACCCAGAAAACTAGAACTGAAATCACTTTTCCTTTAGTTTAGAAAATGTATAAAACTATCTTTTATACTCTGACCCTTTATTTTGCATATGGTTTCTATCATCCCAAATTTTTAAAACTCAAAGAAAAAAACAGTAAATAATGTTTTAAGCATTAAGTCCGTTTTATATTTACCTTTTTGTTATACTTTATTTTGCTGAGAATTATGCACCTTTCTTATATATTTCACCCAAATTTATTCAATTTGTATGCTAGGCAAGTTCTTTGAGAAATTGGATTGTAGTAGGAGAATGCAACCTTAAGGTCAGCGGTTCAAAACTACCAGCCGTTCCGCGGGAGAAAGATGAGGCTTTCTACTCCCGTAAGGATTTACACCCTCGGAA
>NW_006408746.1:3605794-3608593 GCF_000296735.1 Chrysochloris asiatica | reverse complement strand
TATCTTCATAATACATTTTTATTTTATGTACATGGAGGTATACGATTATTGCAGTGTAGAAGTAAAACATAATTTGCATCTGATTTTTTATGATATCATTTTATTCAGAACACAAACCACTAACAAGTTAGCTAGACATTTAATATTTTCTTATTTGGTGTTGTAAATACTTCATATTGTTGTGTTACATAATATTTGGGAATATTGGGATGTTTGGTGCACAGAGAATAACTCATCTAATCAAACTAATGTAATATAGACACACACTATCTGAAATTTCATTATTTCCAGAATGAGCTAGATTTAGAAAAAGAGATGTCTTTGAAATATTATAGAAAAAACAAACAAACAAACAAAAAAACACTGTGCTGGTGAAAAACATGTTTGTTACGTTCTTATCTATAAAAGTGAATCTATGTCCTAAATCTGGTTCAAAAATGTCAAAAAAAAAAAAAAAAGTATCAGAAAGATGATTTAGGAAGTACGTTAATTTCCTGTGACAGCTGTAACAAATTACCACAAATCTGGTGGTATAAAACAGCAGAAATCTGTGTTCTCACAGTTCTGGAAGCCAGAGTTTGAAACCTAGGAGTTGGTGGGAACTCACACCCTTCAGAGAAAATTTGTCTCTTGTCTCTTCCAGATGTTGGTGGTTCACAGTATTCCTTAGCCTGTGACTACTTCACTTTTTTACACCTTGGTCACATTGCTTCTTCCTCGTTTCTGTCCTCTCTGTCTTTTATAAGCATACTTGTCATTAGATTTAGTGCCCAGCAGAACAACCCAGATGATCTCCTCATCTCCAGATCCTTGCATCTGCCAAGACTTGTTTTCCAAATAAGGTAACATTCATAGATTCAAGCGATTTGACAGGATTGCCTTTGGGGGGACCTCTTTTCAGCCTATCGTAGGAACTAATCCTCAACCATAATATTCCTCAACCACAGTATTTTAATCCCTACAACTTTAGCACTTGACTGCTAATAAAAAAGGTGGGTGGTTGGAACATATCCATCAGATGCATAGGTGAAATATATGGAAATTTGTTTCTATAAACACTGTTGTTGCTATTAAGTGCAGTTCCAACTCATCGTGTAATGATAATAACCTTGAGAACCCAATGAGGTATTTCTGTTCTGTAACACATTTCTGTTCTGTAACACTGAGTCAAAATCAACTCAACAGTCTACAATAGTAACATCAACATATGGTAATGATTCATTCTCATTTTTCATGTTAGGGCAATGGAATACATGAAAAATATAAAGCAAAAGTGGATGCATTAGTCCGGTACATATGTATGTAAAACATCATTTATGTGTTGCTGTCTAAAATGACAAGAATGAAGAATTTGAAAAATGTTAAGCATAACATGTGCAAGATTGTATTAGAGAACTGACTACAGAGATGGAAAAGAAACAAAGTTTAACAAGAATAGATAGCCACAAGGTAGTCATTCAAAAACAGTTTGAGAAAGTTAAAATTGTTAGCACAGAATTCTCTTCTCATCAATGCAAATTGAAATACAAGTTTCCACTCACCAGGAATAGACTTACCAGCACAGCATAAACTGAACAATCACCATTGTTTTTTACCTTTTCATGGGAATCAAGGGAAATAGAAATATCAGAATTCTTGTCTTTGTAGAACATAAACCTGTAGTGGTACTATGAACAGGTTTTAAGTTTGTGTGTGATGCTGCATGTTTTATATGTCCTAGTGCTTCCTATCATACCTGTGTGTATATGACACTCATTGTCTTGCTCAAATCTGGAAGCTCCTTACAAAACAATAGGTAGATCGTATCCATACCATCAAATTCCGAAGAAGAAAATATAAAATCATAAAAGTGACAGATAGATTTTTGGATTGTTTGATAAATAAATTAATGAAGAGTACTACAACATAAGAATACACTGGTTAAAATATTTAAATTTATTGCTGACTTGATTTCACACGAAATACAGACATTAATAAAAATAATAGAACTCATAGATCACTATAACCAATGCATTGATGATATTCTGGTTGACTATATGTTAGGGACTTATGGTATGGCATGATGGATCATCATGGACCAGAAGGTTGGCAGTTCAAACTCACTAACTGCTCCTCAGAAACCCTATTCAGAGTCGCTATGAATTGGAACCAACTCGACGGCACTTCAACAAGAACAACAACATATGTTATCACTTTAAAACTTTATTTAAGATTTGTGTTGTTGCTCTTGTTAAGTGCCGTTGAGTCAGTTCCAACCCATAGAGACCCCGTATTGGGTTTTCAAGGGATGGATAGTGAGCTTGAATTGCCAACCTTGCGGTGCATTCTAACTTTGCAGTCCAGAGAATCAGTCCACAGCACCACACCAGGATTCCTATTTAAGATTAGTCACTGGCAAATAGAGTTTAAAATATACAATTCCTGAAATCTTGCAGCTCATTAATAGATAGAAGAACATTAGTAGAGATTTTTCCAAAAATTGTCAATAATCCCCACATTTATATGACATTTACAAATAGCGACTTAGAAAACTCAAACTTTTTAGAACTATCAATAATAATAAAAAATTTCTATCAGCCAAATTACTTTCTCTATAAATAGTGATGTTATGAAATTGTTCTTTTAGAAGGAGATGATCTTAGAATATGTAGCCAAGAAATGTAGAAAAGTTATTAGAGTTATTCCAAGTAATTAATAAACACATTATATTATTTTCTAATTTTGTGATGCTTACACTGTCAGCTTTTGAAAGCTATAATTTTTTGTGATTTAATTTTTCATTCTAAATAAATGTATTTT
>NW_006408746.1:3600329-3605492 GCF_000296735.1 Chrysochloris asiatica | reverse complement strand
TCCAATGTTATCAGTTGATAATGTCACATACTTGTATACATGAAATTATTTTTCTTAACTAGTTATAAGCTATAACATTGTACTTCTTGTTATAGAAAGGTAAGATCAGCCATATGTCATATGCCATAACTATAAACATAACTTCATAAAATTTCAAATAAAACATAAAGCATATGTATACTGTTGTTATTAAGTGTCATTGAGTCAGATCTGAGTCACAGCAATCCTGTATAGGGTTTGTGAGGAGTGGCTGATGAGTTTGATTCGCAGACCATGTGGCTCAAAACTACCTTGAGGTCCAATGCTTTATCCTACATTGCCACACCAGAACTCCATGAATCTTTGTCCTTGAAGGGCAGCTTTCTGGGTACTAAAGAGTGACAGTGTGAAGGAGCAAGATCAGGACCATAGGGAGGACACTAACGTCTCAAAAGGAAGTTTTTAAAGAGTGCCGATAGTTTTTTGTTGTTGTTTGCTGTTGAGTCAGTTCCGACTCATAGCGACTCTGTATAGGGATTCCAAAGAGCGGCTAGGGAGCTAGAACCACCAAACCTTGTGGTTCAAACTGACCTTGCAGTCCAGCACATTAACCCACAGCACCACACAAGCAGAGGTATTTGGAGGGGCATTGCCAAGCCCTTGGATAGCAGTCCTCTGCATGTAATCTGAAACTTTGGCAGCAGGTCTTCAGTGAGCATCTCATGATAAGGAGGATTGTTGATTGGTGAACTTTTTTCTTGGTAGCTTTCCAATACTGGCCCTCAAGAATCCCAGAAAACTGTAAGCATAAGTTTTCCAGCTCATGGTTGACTTTTGAACTGTTTCTTGGTCTGTGATTGAGGATGTTTCTATTTCATACTCTGCCTTTTACTCTTAGTAAACTTAAACTATTTAAACTTCAGATTAAATGCAGAGGACTGCTATCCAAGGGCATTGTGATCTTACATGAAAATGTACATGCCATTGGCACTGCAAAAACTTTGTTTGAGGTGTTAAAGCATCCTCTCTATAGTCCTGATCTCGCTCCATTTGACCTTCACCTGTGTGGTCCTCTGAAAGCAGTCCTTCCAGGATGAAGCCTTACCACTGATGAAAAAGTGAAGACAGTAGTACATTTGTGGATCACACCTCTGCATAAAACAATTTTTAATAAGAAAATACCAAAGCTTGTTGACATATAAAGGATATAGAATAGCAAGGAGATTATGTTGAAAATATGTATTTGTATTTTTTAAAAGTTGAGTAAAATAAACTCTACAGCCAGAGTGCTGATAATTTTTGACTCACCCTCATACACCTCATATGCATATATATATATATATATATATAATAATTTATCTTACATGGTGGTGGTGGTTATGTGCCGTGAAGTTGGTGCTGACTTATAGTGACCCTGTATAGGATTTCCAAGGCTGTAAATCTTCAAATGAGCAGAAAGCTTCATTTTTCCCATGAAACAACTGGTAGTTTCAAACTGCTGACCTTGAGGTTAGCAGCCCGACTTGCAACCACTATGCTGCCAGAGCTCCTTTTCTATTACACACACACACACACACACACACACACTGCTTTGCACATGTGTGTGCTCGTGTATGCATACATATGTGTAAACTTGTTAAGTGTCTGCAGTACTGTGGATTACTTGAGTAATCCTTTTAGTATAGCCTTTGTAACTCTCACTAAATGACTAGGTTGTTGTTAAGCACCACTGAATTGATTCTGACTCATAATGATTCTGTATAGGGTTTCTGAGTAGCAGCTGGTAAATTTGAACAGCTGATCTTGAAGTTAGCAGTTCAGTGCTTATCCTGCAGTGTCATACCAGGACTCCCTTGAGGGCATGGGACTGTGCAAATAAGATCTGAAAGCTGTAATGTAGGGATTGGTCATTTTTTCTGTCCCACTAGATTTAATATGATGAAGCTCTGGTAGCGTAGTGGTTACGAATCGGGCTGCGAACCTTAAGGTCAGCGGTTCGAAACTACCAGCTGCTCCGCGGGAGAAAGATGAGGCTTTCTACTCCCGTAAAGATTTACACCCTCGGAAACCCTGTACAGGGTCGCTATGGGTCGGACCCGACTCGATGGCACTTAACAACAACAACAACAAAGATTTAATATGAGTCATCCCAGAGGAGTAGTTACGATGTGAGAACCTTAAGGTCAGCAGTTTGAAACTACCAGCTGTTCCATGGCAGAAAGATGAGGCTTTCTGCTCCCATAAAGATTTACAGCCTCAGAAACCCTGTACAGGGTCACTGTGAGTCAGAATCAACTCCACCGCACACAACCACCAACCACCACCACTATCATCAGGGAAGAAGATCCAGGGCTGGCGTGTATCCTTTGGATCAGAGATCCCTGTGGTGAGCCTTCTTGTTCCAGGAGACAGAGAGCTGTGACAATGTAGTCGATGAGAGATGGTGATTAGTGGCAGAGAAGTAGCAGCAGCAGAACCAGGAGACCAACAAAAGATATGTGGTGGGCTTCTGAACCAATATAATGGGAAAGCTGAGCACCATCAGACAAGAGGCTTGATGGCAAAGTGGGGTGCCTCTGGGAAGTTGGTGGATCTAGTGTGCCAAGCCATAGGGTTAATGTCAAGCTGGTTGAATGGGGGTGATTCAGGGCACTTAATTAGCAGACTTAAAAAGAGCTTTGTAAAAGAGTAGAGCAGAGGCCAAGAGGCTGTGGGACTAAGAAACTATCCTGACAGAATAACTTTATTTTAAGCATTACTGAACCTGAATTGTAACCTGTTGTGTGGCTATTGCAACAAATTATTGAAACTAGCATAGAAGCAGAGACTTCAGAGAGAGGGACAGTTGCTGTCAGAATTTATCAAAAGTTTGGAGGGTGTGACTTCTACCTCATAGAAATCAGCTTTGGGTAGCTGATACTGGTGATCTTGATTCACTGTCTTTCCCCAGAGTTTGGACACCTCTGCCACACCATTATGCTGTTGTTGTTATGTGCTTCTGAGTCAGTTATGACCTTGTGATAACCACTGACCTTGTGATTCAAACTTTGAAGTCCAGCACATTAAACCACAGTGCTGCATGTCTAAAAAGGTATCATTTTCTCTGTGAAGGTGCACCATGCAGTCCTAAAATTGTGATATTGATGGGGTAAATTAATTCAATTAGCTGCATGACATTTTGACTTTGATGAATTCAGTTTAACTTTTATTGCTGAACAAAAAGATTTTATTCCTTTCTGACTATTGTAGGAGGCTCTTATTAACTTGATGGAACCCTGTAGGTGTGAAGATTGTTAGGGAGTCTTTGTAGTTTTGCCAGCCCAGGACTCTTGGCTGATTTCCTGAACAAGGCCTATTCTTTCCAGATAGTCATTTGCTTTCTTGTTCTACTCCTTAATAAAGAAAGGTGTTGTCTTTAGCAAAATCTATGGACTTTGTCTTTGGTGATCATTATCTTTTCCAGAGGAAGATCTTAATATAGATCCACATGTGAATACAGTGCAGGACGACAAGCTTAAAAGAGAATGTCTAACATTGTATTTCCAATTTCACATCTGGAGAATACTGTGCTCTGTGATGACCACACACACACACACACACACACACACACACACACAGGAGTTAGGGAATGGAGGAGGAAGCAAGTCTCCTGTCAGAATGCCAACCACACTGTCCAACCTCTGTTTCTCCATCAGTAATGAAAGCACTGAGATCTACATGTTTTCAAAGGCTCTTGATAGTGTAGCTGTGATTATGTGGGGAACACAAAGAATGACTCTCACATGCTGGGGGTTCTCCAACAGTTATACAGCATGAGATTCCAGCATATGCTTAGTGTCTGATTTTTGCCCCCGTGCATGCTTTCAGCATTATTGCATACTAATGGACAGTGCTCAAGACAATATTCTCTCTCACTATTCTATCATATGTGAGAAAATTTAATCACAGAGGGAGCAAAAATGTAATAAAAAGAAAACAGTGAAGGAACATTAATCTTTTTCTTTTTAAATAGGTTTTGTATATTACAGTGATCAAAACAATGACTCTGTGAATATTTTTATATTTAGTTGTTGTTGCTGGTAAGTGCTGTATAGGGTTTCCAAAGAGCAGCTTACGGGTCTGAACCACTGACTTTGCTGATTGTAGTCCAGAGCTTATCCTACAGTGCCACACCAAGATTCCATATTTTAGTTAAAAAATGATACTATCGATATTATCGATATTTGAAGTGAATGAACTGAAGTCAAGATATCAATTTTCCTTTTACCATAAAACCAAACAGTTAATTTAAAAATTAACACATGAAAAAAAAAAACATTAGAACAAAAAAATTACTGGAGGACAGAATAAAAACCTACCAGAAGTTTTGGTTCTTCTCCATGTGAGCTGGGGGAGTAGGAGGAAAATTAGATAAGAAAACAATATTTTTGAAAAATAATCATTAATAACTTCACTCAGGAACCAAGCGCATTAAGCAAAACTGGAATGAAAATTCAGAGGAAACATAACCCTGTTGGGCCTTCACCATTCTGCTGTCTCCTTTAACCCCAAAAGCACATGCTGTGGAAACCCAGTCCTCAACAATAATTTTAGAGAGAGTCAAATAGATTACAGATGAGAAAAGAATCAAGAGGTAATCCTCAATGTATGAGTGCACATAAAGGGAATAGATATTTCTGCCAAGATACACAACAGTAAAATGAGAAGAAATATCAGTGCCTAGGAAAAGTTATTGCAACCAGAAAGAGAAAGCAAATAAAAGGAAATGGCACATAATGAACAGAAGATGACATTATGCTGAAAGAAAACAATCCAAGAATTTATAAAAACTCCCAAGAACCTTGTTAGTTCACAAGTTCCATCTAATAAGACACCAATTTTGAAAATACTGGGCTGAAATGTCCTTTGAAAGCTGAATTCCTTTTGGAGGTATAAATGAACGTCTACATAAAAGAATGAAAGATTACTTTAAAAAAATTTGTTTGCTTTAAATTGACAGATATAGAGCAAAAATGAATTAGATAGTTTTCTAGATAATTATACAATTTACTCCAAATAAGATGTTATTCATATATAGGCTAAAAATAACAACTTTTCTCTTACTGTATTTTCAATTTAAAGATGGTATGGCTGAAACACCATAGCTATCTATATATTACTTTCAAGTTTTTTTGTTTTTTTTTT
>NW_006408746.1:3591668-3593559 GCF_000296735.1 Chrysochloris asiatica | reverse complement strand
CTTTTTTAAAAAGTATAGACATTTGACCTGCAAGGTCTCTTAAACCAAGGAATAAAAATACATTTAATATTAGCACTTTAGATGACTTTCCTTTTTTTTTTTTTTCATAATTCTTCTCTCTTCTGAAAAAATAATTAATGGTTCAAAATGCTCCATGAAAAGTTTCCACCAATGGGACTCTTTCTAGAGGCTCAAGACAAATAATTTAGTCCTAGTTCTTCCACAAACTCATCTTCTGAAGTTAGGATATAAATTTTCACTTCTCTGAGGTCAAATAAAGTAGTTCAATTTTTTACTAAATATAATAAGTTAACACAATGAGGATTGTTTTCTTCTTCATTTTCCTTTTAAGATTTCTTTGAGTATCTCATAAATCTACAAAAAATTTTGCCTTGGAAAATACACATATGCACAATGCTTTGTATAAAATTTCAGTGGTCCTTTTATGGAGGACATTACTGGTATCATGTAAGAATTCCATGAACATGAGCATAGGTAGAATTTACCCTCATTATTCCAAAGCAGTGGCTGGGATTTTATTTTATAAAATCAACATATCTTGAAACATTATTAAAGTGTATCTTTTATATGTTGGTTTCCTGACATATAAGGTTATCATAAAATATGTATGTGTAGGAAAGCTATGATTCAGATTGATCCTATGGCAGTGAATTTGGTTCATTTTATTTAAAGATTTTAGGCTATGAATTGACAGGACATAATATAAATAACAAAGAGCTCTGGTAGCGTAGTGGTTACGAATCAGGCTGTGAACCTCAGGGTCAACAGTTCGAAACTACCAGCTGTTCCGTGGGTGAAAGATGAGGCGTTCTGCTCCGGTAAAGATTTACAGCCTCAGAAACCCTGTAAGGGTCGCTATGAGTCGGCATCAACTCCACGGCACATAACAACAACAACAACAACAATATAGTTAACAAATCCTCTTTTATAAATCAGTATGCATAGGTTTAGTAATTGATCTGATGTCCTTTATAACTTTTAGTAAGTGACTTCATAATACTTTTCCTAATAATATTGAAGAATGGTGTGGCGCTGTGAATTAATGCACCAGACTGCAAAGCCGTTTGAACTGCAAGGTTGGCGGTTGAAGCTCACCAGCCACTACTCGGAAAGTCTATCCAGGGTCGCTATGGGTCAGAACCTACTCGATGGCACTTAACAACAACAACTTACATTCATGCCACCACTTGTCTGAAAGTTTGTCATATTGTGGTGGCTTGCATTGTACTGTGTTGCTGGAATTTAAGCCACTGTTATTTTCAAAAACAACATGGTCACCTACAGTGAGCAGGTTTCAGTTGAACTTCTAGATTAAGACAGACTATGAGGAAGGGGAGGCTGAGTACTTCTGAATATTTAGTCATTGAAAAGCTTATAAAGGGACACTGTCAGCCCCAGAATATTGAATATGGAAACATTATGAGCAGTACCAGAATGTTGTGAGATATAATACTAGAAGATGAGCCTCTCAGGTTGTAAAGTACACAAAATATGATTGGGGAAGACGTTGCTTCCTCAAAGTAGAGTTAATAGTGGTGATACTAAGGCGCTCTGGTAGCGTAGTGGTTATGAATCGGGCTGTTAACCTCAAGGTCATCAGTTCGAAACTACCAGCTACTCTGCATGGGAAAGAAGAGGCTTTCTCCTCCCCTAAAAATTTACAGCCTCGGAAACCCTGTACAGGGTCGCTATGAGTCTGAACTGAGTCCACGGCACATAACAACAACAACAACAATTTAGTAAAGTTTTCAGACCTTCATTTGCTGATGGTGTACACTTTAAAATGAGGAAAATTAATTTAAACATCCTTTAATAATCAGAACATAGAATATATGAAGTATGAATCTAGAAATAACATAAGTTGTTAAAA
>NW_006408746.1:3589262-3591383 GCF_000296735.1 Chrysochloris asiatica | reverse complement strand
GCACCAACCACTAAAGCCAGTGATGATGAAATTGAAAAAGTTCTACAAACTTATTTGGTTTGAAATTGATCAAACATGCCTTCATGGTATATTTAACATTATTGGTGATTGGAATGCAAAGGTTTAAAACAAAGAGGAAGGATTCTTGTTGTTTGTTGTTGTTAGTGCTATTGAATCAGTTCCTAATCAGAGAGACACTGTAGAGGGTTTCCAAGGAGCAGCTGGCAACCTTGAACTTCCGCCTTTTTGGTTCAAACCTACCTTGCAGTCCAGTGCATTAACCTACAATGCCACAACAAGAAAATATGGCCTTGGTGATAAAAACAGTGCTGGAAATCACATAATAGAATTTTGTAAGACCAATGACTTCTGCATTGCAAATACCTTTTTTAAACATCATAAAAGTGACTGACCACATGGAACTTACAAGATGAAATACACATAAATCAAATTGACTGCATCTATGACATGAGACAGTGGAAAAGTTCTGTATCACCAGTCAAAACAAGGCTAAGGGCAGACTGTGGAACAGACCATCAATTGCTTATATCATGGTTCAGGCTGACGCTGAAGAAAATTAAAACAAGTCCACAAGAGCCAAAATATGACCTTGAAAATATCCCCCCTGAATTTATAAGTCATCTCAAGAACAGATCTGATACATTAGACACTAATAACTGAAGATCAAAAAGTTGTTGGATGACATCCAGAACATTATACGAGAAGAAAGTAAATGGTAATTAACAAGACAAGAAAGAAGGAAAAGACCAAAATGGTTGTAACAAGAGACTCTAAAACTTCTTCTTCAGGTAGAGATGCTAAAACAAATAGAAGAAATTAGGAGATAAAAGCTGAACAGAAATTTTCAAAAGCCAGCTTAAGAAGACAAAATCAAGTATTAAAGACCTGAAGTTAGAAAACACAAAGAGAAGAACATGCTCAAGTTTTCTCAAGCTAAAAGAACTGAGGAAAAATTCAAGTTTCAACTTGCAATATTGAAGAATTCTATTGGCAATATATTGAATGATGCAGAAAGCATCAAAAGAAGATGGAAGATACAGACTGTACCAAAAATAATTGGTCAATGTTCAACCATTTGAAAAGGTAGCATATGATCAAGAGTCAATTGTACTGAAAGAAGAAATCCAAGATGCACTAAGGCATTGGCAAAGAACAAGACTCCAGGAATTAATCAAATACAGTTTTAAGTTTTCAACAAACTGATACAGCACTGGAGCTATTCATTCATCTATGGCAAGAAATTTGAAGAGAGCTATCTGGTTTGGAAGAGGTCCATAATTGCACCTATTCCGAACAGAGTTGACTGAACAGAATGTAGAAATCATCAGGCAATATAATTAATATCACAGGCAAGTAAAACTTTGCTAAAGACAATAAAAAATGGCTGCAATAGTACATTGACAGGGAACAGCTATTAGGATTAAGATAAAGACATGAAATAAAGGATATTTGATGAACTTAGATGGATCTTGGCTGAAAGCAGAGAATACTAGAAAGTTGTGTACCTGTGCATTTTTTACTATGTAAAATTGTTCAGCTCTGTGGATTGTAGCAAGCTATAAATAACATTGTGAAGAATGGGTATTACAGAACATTTAATTGTGCTCTTGAGGAATCTGTACATAGACCAAGAGACAGTTGTTTTAACAGAACAAGGAGACACTGAAATGCTCAGAATCAGGAAAGATT
The DNA here is from genome assembly GCF_000296735.1 of Chrysochloris asiatica. Lineage (NCBI taxonomy): Eukaryota > Metazoa > Chordata > Mammalia > Afrosoricida > Chrysochloridae > Chrysochloris > Chrysochloris asiatica. Next base: position 3,589,673 of record NW_006408746.1, on the reverse strand, counting down.
TGTTCCAGGATTATAGTCTTTTACCATACTTCTTTAATTTGTATGCTGAATAAATAATCTGAGAAACTGTATTATATGAAGAAGGATGTCATTAGGATTAGAGAAAGACTCATTTACAGCCTAGGATATGAAAATGATACAAACGTGTTTACTGAAAGCAAAGTGGACTTCAAATACTCATGAAGATCAGTATGGGTTGCACCTCAATTTAAAGAAAACACAAACTCTCAACACTGTACTAATAAATAACATCATGATAAATGGAGAAAAGATTGAATTTGTCAAAGATTTCATTTTGCTTTAATCCATTATCGACACACATGAAAACTGCAGGCAAGAAATCAAATTACGTATTGCACTAAGCAAATATACAGCACAAGAACTCTTTAAAGTGTTCAAGAGCAAAGATGT
>NW_006408746.1:3583576-3588287 GCF_000296735.1 Chrysochloris asiatica | reverse complement strand
TCATACTTTGGACATATTTTCAGGAGGGACCAGTCACTGGAGAAGGATATCATGTTTGGTAAGGTGGAGGGTCAGAGAAAAAGAGGAAGACCCCCAGTGGTAACAATAGTGAGGTTGTTCCAGGATTGGGCAGTGTTTCATTCTGCTATGCATAGGTCGCTATGTGTTGATACTGACTCGATGGCACCCAACAACAACAAAAACAGTAACATATCCATGTGAAAGTTGAACAATGAATAAGGAAGAATGCAAAGTAATTGATGCATTTGAGGTATGATCTTGGAGGAGAATATTAAAAGTACTATGAACTGCCAAAGGAACAAATCCTTCTGTGTGATAAGAAGCACAGCCAAACAGCTACTTTGGAAGCCATGATAGCAAGACTTCATCTCTCATACTTTGGACATACTTTCTGGAAAGACCAGTCCCTGCTTGGTAATATGGAAGTTTAGTGAAAAAGAGGAACAGCACCAGAGAGATTGACTTGTGCAATGGCAACAGCAATGGGTTCAAGCATAATAAGGGTTATGAAGATGGTGAAAGTCTGGGCAGTGTTTTGTTCTGTTGTGCATAAGGTCTTTACTAGACCCAATTGGAAGACACATTACAACAATAACAACAACATACCTTCATGTTTAAAATGGTCATATCCTACTCAAGATTCTCCTTATGAATAGCACATAAAAATTGTTGTTTTTAGGTGTTCCTTTGGTGAGTATCATTTAGAATTTTTCCAAGAGAAAAATTTCATATACACAGCTTCCCTTACTTAGCTGATCTCAACCATGACTTTTCAGTCTCTTCAGAAAGGAAGGTTGGAATTTAGCATAATTGTGACTGGACTCCAAAGACTATTCTTCTAACAATCTCCAGACTCAGATAAGGCTCTGTGTTATGGCATATGGGATCTGTTTTTTCAGTGACTGCTGAATAACTTGGAATTGAGGGCACTGGAATTAAGGGAGGGACTAATGCCCTTTGGGCAAACTATAAACAGCAAGAAACTGGAGACTAGAAGGAGCCAGAAAATAAATTCATTGCCTTTCCTCTTTCTGACAACCTCTTTGGCGACATTCAGAGTTAACAAGCAATCGGTTTTGGTTTCTGGAGAAGATTTTCCATGTCTATGCCTTTTTACTCTTCAATCTAGCTACCATGGTTGTTGTTCTAAATTCGGTTCTGACTCATAACGACCATGTATAGGGTTTTCAAGGAGCAGTTTGTGGGTTTGAGCCTCTGACCTTGTGGTACATAGTCCAGTGCTGATCCTACAGTACCTCACCATGGTACTATACTCTGTAATAAGTGTAGTGTGTAAGTTTTACCTTCAGATCTATTTCTAATTTATGCAGCCCAAACAGATGTTAATGTTTAGAATCTTTCAAGTTTGCTTCTGGTCTATGAGAAAGCTGGAGAAAATAAAGGCAAAGGAATTAGAGAAAACTGAACAGTATGGCTTAACTCCAATTTGAAGTTTAAGAAATGCATGAGCAAGCCCATAAATAGTCAAGAAATCTGAAAATGGCTTCCAAATACTGTGATATCATTCTTCTACTCTATTTTATGTTATTATGTTTCTAAGAGTATTACTAGTCTTACTCTAGTTTATATATAAAGTATCATTTATGTTGTGGAGAATATTTTACAAAGAAATTAGAAAACACACAGATAAAATAGAGGGCAGAATGAAGAGCTAATATGAGAAATGTTGAAGTTAAGTTAAATTATTGGATTTACCAAGCTATTTCATCTCAGATATATAAATTCCAAATGTCTTTGGCTGTCCAAATTAAATAGATTTTGCAAAGAGACAACAACAAAAGATTTTTAGTTTTATAAATTTGATTCAAGTATATCATTTAAAAACTAAAACTATCCTAAGAGCTCATTTATCTTTACTCATTGGTCGACATGGAGATGCACCAACTAGAGTTGCTTTTGTAAAAGGACTCAACTTGCTGACGGGAATCAGCAGATACCCTTCAGCTGCAAGTCACTTTGAGTTTGACCTCAACTAGAAAGAACAACTTCACCCAAGATCATGTCCTTCCTGAGACAGTACATTCCAATGGCTGATGGAGCTATGCTATAAAATCCTATCTATTTTGTTCCAGTTTGAAATGCCTAAGATGGTTCATTTGAGTTCCAGAGCACCCCTTGAGGTCATGTAAAGCCGTTGTTAGCTTACATTACATCTCTACTTGCTATGACCAACCTTGCTCCCTCTTCCTTCCATCCATATATGTAATGTTCCAATGATAGTGCCTAAAAAACACCTTGCACAGAAACTTCAGCGCACTTATTTTTGTTGTTGTTAAGTGCCATCAAGTCGTGTGTAACTCATAGAGACACTGTATAGGGTTTCCGACGAGCATCTGGTGAGTTCAAACTGCTGATCTTGTGGTTCAAACCGATCTTTCAGTCCAGTACTTATCCTACAGCACCAGAGCAGGACTCCAAACACTAATTTACTTCATATCAATCTCTTTGTGTGAATCTGTATGTGTATCAGAACATAAAAGTGGTTCCTTCTATCTTTTAATTATATACCTGGTCCCCAAACAGATGGGATAATAAAAAGTTTTACATTTTGAAACATTACCAATCAAAACAGATACATCTTGAAGACCCTTATTGAATTATCTTGTATTTGCTAGTTTGTATGAAGGCAAGAGTTGAGGTGACATATTGCATTAGGCAAATTGGCTGCACAAGATCTTTTTAAAGTGTTGAAGAGCAAAGATGTCAGTCTGAAAACTAAGGTGTGCCTGACCCAAGTATTAAGCAACACAGACTTCCTTTCATGAGCTGTGAACAAGTACAATAAGATCACTAGAATCAGGACAACATTCTGTAGTTGGAAAGTAAAAGACAGGTCAATGGAATCTGAGCAAATTTTCCTCTATATACTAGATTTACTTTAAGAAATAGAAGAAAGTATTTAAAAAAATCCTTAATTTATATTCTCTATATTTTGCAAACATAGATATACACAAGGTCCTCAGTTCATGCCCACCAGCCAATCTGTGGGAGAAAGATGAGGTTTTCTGCTCTTGTAAAGCCTTGGAAACCCTATACAGGGGTCACTATGAGTGGGAGCCCACTTGATGGCACGTAACAGCAATGTTGTATTGATAATAGTCTTAGTTGAAAAAGGGAAAATTGAAACAGCTTTAAATTGGAAATCCCAATTACTGACTGGTGAATTATTTTAGATGTGAATATTATTATATGACTAAGTAAGATACAATCAAGATGGTGGATCAGGTTAACGTGCAGTGAGGAGCTCCATCACCAACAACACAGGAGATGGTGCTAGAAATCTGAACCACATATAAAGGAATATTAAAAAGATTGGAAGGCTTACAGCTAGTGGAATTTGTAGCAGAATCAAAAAATCCATTGCTTTCTAAATCAAGATGTTCAGCTATTCCCAGAGCCGCCATCTTGGGAGAGACCAAGTGGGGGAAGGATCAGAACAGCCATGAATGCCTGACAGAACCATGGAGATACAGGTGTGGACATTCATTTTTTGTATCCATTCATTGGTCTCTGGCTGTCTGTGCATCTCCATTCTGGGGACTAGAGGGGATGCCTGAGAGAATGGATACCCCACCACTACCCCTGGAGGGTTCTACTATGTATGCAAACCAATCTACTCGAAATTTAAAGTGACAGTTTCCACTTAAAACCAAATGGCTACCACTCATCTGTCAGTTTGTTGTACTGTGGTGGCTTGTGAGTTGCTGTGATTCTGAAAGCTATGCCACTGGTCTTTTAAATACCAGCAGGGTCACCCACGATGGATAATTTCAGATGAACTTCCAGACAAAAACAGACTAGGAAGAAAGAGTGACAAACTACGTCCAAATTTTAAGTCACTGAAAACCTTATGAATAGCAGAGAAACATTGTCAGATATAGTGCTGGAAAATGAGCCCCTCAGGTTGGAAGGCACTCAGAATGTGACTAGGGAAAAGGTGCCTCCTCAAAGTAGGGTTGACCATGATGACGTGAATGGAGTAAAGCCCGTGTGAGAAAAGCTGGTGGGACCTTCATTTGCTGATGGGGGACAACTCAAAATGAAGAGAAACAGCTGTAAACATCCATAGAAAATCGGAATATGGAATGTACAAAGTTTGCATCTAGGTAAATTGGCAATTGTCAAAAATGAAATGGAATGCATAAATATTGATAACGTAGGCTTTACTGAGCTGAAATGGACTGATATTGGCCATTTTGAATCTGACAACCACATGGTTTACTTTTCTGGTAATGACAAAATGAAAAGGAATGGTGTTGCATTCATTGTCAAAAAGAACATATTCAGATCAGTCATGAGGTACAACACTGTCTGTGATAGAATAATATCTGTGTGCCTACAGAGAAGTCCAGTAATACCACTATTATTCAAATTTATGCACCAACCATTAAAGCCAGTAAGGATGAAATGTAAGAATTTTACCAACTTCTTCAATCTGAAATTGAACAAATACACAATCAAGATGTATTGATCATTACTGGTGATTGGAATACAAAGGTTGTGAGCAAAGAGGAAAGATCAGTATTTGGAAAATATGGCCTTGGTGATAACTATGATGCTGGAGAATGCATGTTAGAATTCTGCAAAACCAATGATTTGTTCATTTCAAATACCTTCTTTTTTTTTAAATGTTTTATTGTGAATTATATGATAGTTTACATGGGAGAAC
>NW_006408746.1:3582670-3583228 GCF_000296735.1 Chrysochloris asiatica | reverse complement strand
CCTAGACAGATTGGATAGTACTCACTGAAGATTCTGCCTTTCTCCAGGCCCCCTGGATCTAGAATCCCTCTTGAAAGCTTGTAAGCCAGTCATTTCTTGCCTTTGTAGCGCACCCCCCCACACACACACCACCATTTTGGATAGCCAATGTCCAAGTTGCCCATCCCTGTCTATTCTGTGTGTGGAGGGGATGGGAATGATTCTTGCTGTAAGGATTTGTTCCCTCTTTTGAGCTACTGCATCCATAAATGAAAGTCAAGTTCATCAAATTGTATCAGATTACTCTTTTTCCTCTTCTTTCTTCTTCTGGTTGAGCGCTGATCATCCAGTCATTGAAGCCAGGCAAGTGGGTATTATCTGCAAGTGTGGGTGTTCTTGTGCATATGCCCTTTCTTTTTATCAGCTGAACATTTCACTCTCCATATTGTAGGGCTTAACGTGCCACTTCATTGATGTTTTTACCTCACTTCTCCTTATCAGTGATGAGCGTGGTCACCAATCAGAGCGTGAATTCCCATTGAGTCTTATTCTTGGAAGGGGTTTGCACTGAGGGGACCC
>NW_006408746.1:3575103-3578170 GCF_000296735.1 Chrysochloris asiatica | reverse complement strand
TAGGATTCGGAACTGATTCAAGGACAATTAAGGGCAACATTAACAACAATGGTTAAATAAATTGTAAAATTGGGATTGACAGAGCAAGAGAGAGAAAAAAAAACAGAACAAACTGGTCATAAAATCCCATCTAAATCAATTCTCTCAACTCATCTTTGTTATTTAAAATATTCGATGAAAATTGAGGAAAGAGACAAATCAAGCTATTTTTAAGGTAAGTGTAAAAACTAAGGATGCATTCATAATAAATAATTTAATTGTTGAATTGTGCATTTCCACAGCAGAATAAACTTCAGACAATACATACCTGATCCTAAAGATGGCATTGTGTTCCTGAACAGGTTTAGAAAGTGATAGAACATGGAAGATACACAATAATTTTGTGACTCATTCTAAAGAGAATAGCTATTTCTACTATTAAATATTTGGATTTAAACCTATAGATTGTATTCTCATTAGAACTGTTCTAATGCTGTCAACTCTGTCTTTAGAGAAACAACTTCTTTTGTTTAAACACAAAGCTGATTTATCCTTAAATTACAAAAATCAAATATCAATATTATGCTTTGAAATGTGAGTACAATGGAATCTTAACTAAAAGCAATAAAAATTTTTTATATAATTTTGGCTATATTTCCAAATAATTTGAAGTAGTCCTTTTTTCTTCATGTGGTATGCTAAAGTAAATAATTCTAGTTTCAGTGGAGTAACTCAATTGAAAAACAATTTATTTAGCAACATTAATAACACTATAGAAAAATCCTCGCCCTATCCACTAATGCTTGCCATTCCTTTAGTGTAATTCAAAATTGTGTTTTCTCTTGAATGATCTAAATGACACTGAGAGATATAGCAAATTATATCTAATTACATTTTTATATTGCAATGTGAATTAACTGATTAAAAGTTCGTTTTTTGAAAAGGGCAATAGAGGAAACATAAGTCAAGCATAATCAAAATTTGTAATGAAAAATTTATTTTTCACTAGTTCAAAAAAATTTCCTAGATTATTGAGTGACATCATGAGAAACATTATCTGGAGAATAATTATATTGTAATTTATTGCTATTTACTTAACATTCATGGTTTTGAGAGACAAATAGATATTTTATGTAATCAAATATTTTAAATTATGAAATGTTGTAACTAAATTTGAAAATTAAAGACTGAAGTGACAAACATATTTAATAAATGTCAACATTTTCTCACATTTGTTTCTGCTATCTTAATTAAAATTCTCCCTAACTACTCATTGAAATTGCATTTGCATTTTTCTTGATGTGATCTTTTCATTTTCCTCCAAGCTGAGGTTGATGGTTCCCCCTTTCACTTGTGTCTTTATACATTTACTATAACTAAGTATTTTTAATAATATGTGGTCTTGATTTTGATGAAATTTGTATTTGCCATAACAGTGATCATGTATGTAATCTTGTTTGTATCCTCATTCAACATTGGTTTTAAGGTTTATCTGTGTGTATTCCTGTGGTTCAGTTTCTTTAATTTTACATACTAGAAATTGGAATCGACTACACCACAGCAATATTTTTCTTTGCTTTTTAATTTTGTTTTTTTTTTAATACTCTATTACATGAGTATAGAGTCCTGGTGTGGCACTGTGGTCTAATGTGTCAGACTGCAAAGTCTTTTGAACTGCAAGGTCGGTGGTTCAAATTCATCAGCTGCTCCTTGGAAACCCTATACAGGGTCGCTATGGGTCGGAATACTCAATGGCACTTAACAACAACATTTTTGTGTTGTTTTCAGCATTATGAAGAATGCTTCCATAAATTTCCTGTAAACAGCCTCTTATGCTCATGTCCTAGATTTCCTCTGGGTTTTAAAGAAGAGAACCTTTGTGTGGTGCGAACCAGAGCTTCAAATTGTAATTTTTCCCCCTATTTCAATTATTATTTTAAACCAAGAAACCCACAGGCATTGAGTTGATTTCAACTTATAGGGCTTCCGAGGCTGTAATGTATAAATTAGCAGAAAGTGTCATTGTTCTCCTGTGGAATGGCTAGTGGTTTTGAACTACCAACCTTACAATTAGCAGTCCAGTGCTTATACTAAAGCATCACCAGGGCTCCTTAAATATCAAGCTGGTTCACTAATAATCTGATTCTGTTCTAGTTTGCTTGCTCAACCATGATTGAACCAGTTTGAACAGTTTAAACCTGTTTTTATACTCACCATGTCAAATTTGTATTCTTCAAATACATAACCTGGAGCAACTTCATTGGGAAAAAATATGGATACTGAATCCATTTCTTATGCTAAAAATAATTATTGCAGTTTTATAGTAACTCTAATTTGTTCACCCCAAGATTTGTAATTTGTTTTAAAAGTAGTAATATTAAACTATTACTTTAATACACATTCATTAATAATTAATTCTAAATTGACAATAATGTTTAATTTTTAATCATTTGCTCAAAACACTTAAAGAGAAAAACATGATGTAAAATACATAGTTAGTAATTCTTCTTTTAAAAAGTATACTAGAATTCACTGCAGCATTGAGTTACTTTTTAAATGTTTGCTGTTATTGTTAAGTGTCATTGAATTTGTTCTGACTCAGCAGCCCTGTAAAGGGTTTCTGAGGAGTGGCTGGTAAACTTGAACTGCTGAACTTACAGATCAAACCAACCTTGCGAGCAAAGTCTTATCCTATGGTGCCACACTCCACTTTAAAAATAACAGTTTGAATACTATCCCTAACTTATTGTATAAATATTAATTGAAGTTTGACATGATTAGTGAAATTCTCAATGTAATAATACAAAATAGTAGAAAATTCAAAACTTAATACAAACAATTTAACTTTCTATGTAGAACCATACTTCACTATTAATACTTGCCAGTTATATAAAATGACAAGAATTTATTCACAAAATACTAGAAATAAAGATGTGGTGCATTGGACACTAAAGACCAAACACCAGAAGAGTTGTGGGATGACATCAAGAACATCATACATGAAGAGAGTTAAAAGTCATTAAGAAGACAAGAAAGGAGGAAAAGGTCAAAATGGATGTCAGAGGAGACTCTGAAACTTGCTCTCCAG
>NW_006408746.1:3559499-3573191 GCF_000296735.1 Chrysochloris asiatica | reverse complement strand
ATTGAAATATAGATTTAATTCATATAATTTAATGCATTTCATTAAGAAAACATCATTTCAATAAACCATAAACACACCTAATTCAAAGAATGTCTTTAATTTTTTTTTTTTTTTTTCCATTTAAGCTATTCCTGTTGTCTACCAAGATGAATTTCAAACCCAAGAAAGCACCCTCAACACTAATACTGAGCAGCTGGTAAACTAATAAGATCATAACAGTTTTATATAACTGGAAATAATGTAAGCGCTTTTCTTGCTAAAATTCAAGAATATTTTCTTTCAACTTTTTGTACAATATCAAAGCTTTTAAAATATAGAGTCAATATTAACAGTACAGTCAGTTGATCTCAATATAACTTTTCCCCTACATTTTGTGAAATAATTCCATCTCATCAGCAGGAGAGTATTTCATGAATTGTTTTCCTTTGTTATCCTTTCAGCATTGTTCCTTTTCAGAGTTTCTATCATTTTTCAAATTCTTTTAAAGAGTAATATGGCTTTCGTATTAAGGTTAAAACTAATGATAAGTTGATAATGAGAATGTCGATAAATAGCACCTTAATAGTCTATCATTTTCAATGATAACTTTTTTCTTACATTAAAAATTTCAATGTGTTTCCAAATGTGCTATTAAGATAGTTTACTTGATTTTAGATTTTTTATACACATACCAAAAACATCACTCATTTTGTAACATTACCTTAATTTTCTTTAAAGATTTTAAAATTTTAAAAATGAATTTCACTTATGCCTATTTGTCAGGAAAATAATATTGCATATTCTTATCAGGAAATGCATGAAAAACACTTTAGTATTCTAGTAAGATTTCTAACAGTGTATATACTATCCCATCTTTTGAGGCAATACAGTAAAGGCTTTCTTTGATTATTTCCCCAAAATTTGGTAAATAATGCCAGAATATGAGAATTTCAAATATTTTATTGACATTATCCTAAAATTTTTTCTGGTTTGACATAATTTATTGTGTCTTTAATAATTAAAGTGTAACACAGTTTATACGTGTCAGTCTTTTCTTATCTTGAGGCTTTCACTGCGCTTTTTGAAGGTTAATATCTGCAAGTCAGAATGCATAAATCAGAATCTTCACAATTATCATTTTGCCCTGACAGTTGCCATTCAGTTTCACTATTATTTCAAGAGAATCAACAAGTTAGAACCAGTTTCCATGCTGTAAATTAATATTGTATTCCTCTAAAATTTTCTATTTTTGTTGTTTTTAAGTGACATCAAATCGGTTCATAACCACTCTGTATAGGGTACCTGAGAAAAGACTGGTGAATTTGAACTACCAGGCTTTTGCTTACCAGTCCAGTGCTTATCCTACAGTCCCACATCAGGACTCCTAAAATTTGACACATAATGTTTTTATGTGACAGACATATGTGTCTTTCTTTTAATTCTTTCATCCCTATGATCAATAGATGTACCTTACCATCTTGTGTGACCTGAGCTAGAATTGACCGGCTCAAGCTATTGACAGCGGCCAGATTTTCAAAAAGAATATCAGTTTTTCTAAATTACTACTAATTTGGAAGATAAATTTTAAGGACAAATAAAGTATAGTTTCCCTAATATTCTCTGAGTTGATTGAAACATTTTGACTAATTTAATTGGATTGAGAATTTTATGGAATCCTGGATATTCAATTATCTCAAATGAACAACTATTAACTAAATCAACACATGCATGGAATGATAACTTGAATGAATTTTTCTCATTTCATTTTAAGGCATTCTTGAATGATAGCATTCTAATGTCAATTGTTGCTTATTCAGAAATCTTCTGACACTTTCTTCAATCTTCTTTGTCTTGTTACTTTGCACTATATTGTATTAGCTTCATGGTGCCTCTCTAAAGTCACTGCATGGTCACCAACCATATGCGTGTTGAAAATTTTATACATTCTTTTATTTTCAATCTATTCATACTTGAAATATTCTTAGTATAGATTTCCTCTTACTCATCCCATACTATAATTAAAATAAGACACAATATTAACATTGGGCAATATTGCAAGAGCACTGGTGGCGCTATAGGTTAAGCATTGGACTGCTTATAATTCAACCCACCAGTCACTCAATGGTATAAAGAAGAAGCCCTCTACTCCCATAAAGATTTACAGTCTCAGAAACCCTATATAGGTTCTCTATGTTTAAGAATCCACTCAATGGCAGTGGGTGTGGTTTGGGTTGTATTAAATTATCATGAAAACAAGTCTTAGACTTTGATAGCAAAAAAAAAAAAAGAATGGATTGCATATTGTATATTTAGAAATGAATGAGTCTGTATGTATTAAAATGTTTCTAGCTATGTATCATCAGTTTTTTAGTAAAATCAGAATAACTTCAATTTTATATTTACATGCATTGCCATTTCTTCTAAAGTCTCAGTTTACAGCATTCATATACATTTATCCAACACTGTCTGAGGAAAAATTTCACTTCATAGTGACCTCATTAAGTAAATTATTTTCAATGAAATAACAGTATACTGCAATGGAAACATTTTTTTTTTTGTCTAGTTGCTGATGTTGGTTAACATTCCGATTTGTGAAATAAATGTAAACTTTTACATACAAGTACATATGCTGCATAGTACTACATTTAAATTGAAATTTTATACAAGCATGGAATCTTCAAAATATACACTTTTTTCAATTTCTTGAATTCAAATATCACATTTTGAAATGTGGATAATGTAATTATTTTAATTACACATAAATTTTAATTACACATAAATGTGTAATTTTAAATGTTTACACTCACCTTGAAAATTCCCACTTACAAGAAACTCTGTTCAGGACTCAGTGTAGTGTTATCACTTCTTTCAAGTTTCTGACTATGAGCCAAGTGTTCCTCAGGTCTTTAGTAAACACATGGGTGAGAGGTTAAGCATGGAGCAAGGACAATGGACTCTAACTGACCTGTGAATCACTTTGTAAAGCAGCAGCCATCATTTATAGCTGCAGCTACTCAATATTGCTTGTGAAAACAACTGTACCCTTATCAGGCATGTGCCATAGAAGCATTTGGCATACACAGGCACCAGGTGCTAATGAAAGGTAAATGATCCAATGGCAATGGTCTTGCTTAAAACTTAAAATTTATTGTTGTTGTTGTTGTTTTCAAGTACTGTTAAGACAGTTTTGAATCATAAAAACCCTACTGGACAACTGAAAATAGTCGAACAAAGAAAATAATGATTTTGCTTCAGTTTCAGTAAAACATTATTTTTTATTTGGGTTTCAGCTTTATTCTGGTGAAATTTCATTTTTTTGCATATTTGGTTTTAGATTCTATTCTAACTCAATGACCTGCTGCAAATAGTTAACAAGCACAGCACTGTGAACCATAAGGTCAACATTTCAAACCCACCAATTATTCCTCAGAAACCCTATACAGGGTTGCTATGAGTTGGAACAGACTCCACGACTCTTAACAACAACAACAACAAAATTAGCCTTTTCCTGGTCACTTATTTTGATGGTATTACTGTTAAAATTGCACATAATTTCTGATTTTGTTTTTCCAGTATAGTGTCTTTTGTGTGTAGAAGTACTGTCCAGCCCATCAAGTTTTTCCTTTGTATTGTATGACTTTTGAAGAAAAGATTATCAACATATGTTCCTTTTTCATATTCCAAGATCTTAAAATTTTTCTTTTCATATTTAGGTCTTTAATACATTGAGGATTTCTTTTTATTTTGTATCTATGAATAGTCACTTGTCCCAGTAGTATTCACTGATTCAATGAATAGATCATATCTTTCTCTAGATGCTGCTTCAGTAACATAAATATATAATATAATATTATAGATATTATTATATAGATATAGTAACATAAATATATAATATATATGTGTATATAATATATATATGTATGTATACATATATATAATATTATAAATATAATAAAGTCCTCATTGATGATTGGGAGTCTACTCACTTCAGCTCTGTTTTCCTAAACATTGTGTATTTTGACTTTAGAAACAAACTTTTAACTATTATAATGTCACAATAAATTCCTTCTTTAAAATTATCTTAGATGTTGTTATTTATCTAATTTTACATATAAATTTTAAAATGAGCTTGTCAAATGTTGCAATCATATTATTCATTGTCCAACTATCACATTCATATGAGGCTATTAAAACTACCATGCTTTGGTTCAGGTGTACCTTAGTCCGCAAACTGGCTTTTGCTCTTGAACACTCTAAAAAGGTCTTATGCAGCTTATTTGCCTAATTCAAAACATCATTTGATTTCTTGACTGCTGCTTCCATAAATGTTGATGGCAGATCCAAGCAAAATGAAATATTTGACAACTTCAATCTTTTCTCCATTGGTCATGATGTTATTTATTGGTCTAGTGGTGAGGATTTTTATTTTCTTAATACTGAGGTGCAACCTATAAGGAATGATGTGATCTTTGATCTTCATCAGGAAATATTTTAAGTCCTCTTTGTTTCCAGTAAGCAAGGTGGTATCATTTACATATCAGAGGTTATTAATGAATCTTCCTCCAATCCTGATGCCAGGTTCTTCTTCGTATAATCCAACTTCTCAGAGTATTTACCTTGCATACAGTTTGAATAAATATGGTGAAAGAATACAACATTGATGCACACCTTTCCTGATTTTTAAACTATTGTTCTTTCAACCAACTGCCTCTTAGTCTATGTACAGTTTCCTCATGAGCATAATTAAGTGTTCCAGAATACTCATTCTCTTTAATGCTATCCATAGCTTGTCATGATCCACACAGCTGAAAGCCTTTGTAGTTAAAGCACAAGTACACATCTTTCTGGTATTCTCTGTTTTCAGCCAACATCAACCTGACATCAGCAATTATACCCCGTGTTCCACACCCTCATTCTGAATCTGGCTTGAAACTGTGACAATTTCATCGAATTATCTTTAGCAAGATTTTGCTTGCTTGTGACACTAAACATAAATAACCACTAACCATTTTTAAAGCTATGTTGAAAGTTAAGGTATTTAATCTAAAGTGAAAGCTAACTCAATCTTTGCAGGTACTATAAGAGCATCCTCCATCCTGAAATCTTTACTACATGCTGGTGATTTTGCCTCATGATGTCAGGATAGTTCTCGTTTATGCATAGCAAAACCACAGCAAATGGTTTGAGAAAGATTTGATTTCTAGTGAACAAACCCCTTCAAGGCTTTGGAAAAGTAATACTCTTGATTTTAATATTCAATTACATGTATTTATATTATTTATGGGGAAAAATATATGTCCAATTACCAAACTTTATGCTTTATAGACAAACTATTAAATCCATTTAATCAAAACTAAGTAATGAAACATATTCATTTAGAATTTAATGAAGTGGAAGGTAGGGAGGACGTCCCTGCATGATCTCATGGCATGAGACTTATATGAGAATCTGATTCAATCTAGTGTCTGAATAAGCCAAGTTTGATATTTTCTTATATACTCAGATACCAAATTGTCTTAGATTCTCATATATGCCTACAATATAAGGAACAAAGTTTATAAAGGAGGATTCAGATATGCAGAAATGGTGGCAAGAAATTTCTAGAGAACACTTAGATGACTAGTCACTAGCCAAAAATTAGACTGAAAAATACAATGGGAACACAATAGACTTATAGTTGTGTGTCATCAAGTCTGTTCCTACTGATAGTGACCCTGTATAAGGTTTCTGATGAGCGACTGGTGGGTTTGAACTGCAGTCCAGGACTTGTCCTAGAGAACACACTACATCTCTAGAATAGCCTTAGCTGAAGAAAAACTTAAAAATGACTGGACTGTCTTCTAAAATGCAAGATATGTAGTAGAAAAGAGTGAAAATTTTCTTCTAAAATGTATTCCTGAGGACAGAAAAGCTCTGAAAGTATGACAGCTCAAACAGTCTCAATGTGACTGAAGAAAAAGAATAAGTCCATGACAGAAGAATCCTAAGTAATCATGACTTGAAAATATCATGCACCAATAAATTTTGAGCCACTGATGGGCAAAGCAAAACCTGAAGCTCATGCTGGAACCTAAAGTGAGACTTGCGAGACCTGTAGATGGCCTCGCAGAGATTTACAAAACAAACTTTAGTTTCTGGGAATGAAGAGCATCCAGCAGCAGAAGACTACGAAATACTTTAATCTGATATATGAAGTGTTGTTTTTTGTTTTGTTTTTTAATTCATGCATGAACTGGATGAAGATATAAAGTAAATAAATTAGGGGACTCTAGGGTGTATTATTCTAAGGAGCTCTGGTAGCTTAATGATTACTTGCAGGGCTGCTACCTTCATGGTTAGCAGTTAGAAATATCCAGCCATTCTGCAGGAAAAAGATGAGGCCTTCTGCTCCTGTAAAGACTAACAACCTTGGAAATGATATACAGGGTCCCTATGAGTCAGAACTGACTCCACAGCACAAAACCATCCTCACTATCAGGGTATATTCTGGACTCTTAGTGTGACAATGCAAGATAATGCACTGGACTGCAAAGTAGGTTTGAATTCAAAGGTAGGTAGTTCAAACCCACCATTCATTCCTAGGAAATCCTATAAAGAGTTGCTATGAGTTGGATCTGACTGGACGGCACTTGCCAATGACAACACATTTATAAAGGTAAAGAAATACAAATAAAATCTAGTACAAAATTAATGGCATATCAAAATTTAATATCAGTAAAGAAAGTAATGTTTTGTTTTTGTCTTGTTGTTAATTACAGTCTCTGCAAATCAAGTCAAATACATTCTTAGAATACAATTGTAAGATTGGCATGTTATAGTCTCTTCAAGTTTCTTGAAAAAAAATATTAAAAAAAAAAAATGGGATTGTTGCTCATATCCCATTAGGCTAAATATCTGGTAGCGTAGCGGTTACGAATCGGGCTGCGAACCGCAAGGTCAGCAGTTTGAAACTACCAGCTGCTCTGCGGGAGAAAGATGAGGCGTTTTGTTTCTGTAAAGATTAACAGCCTCAGAAACCCTGTGCAGGGTCGCTATACCGACTCCAGGGCACGTAACAACAACAACACTAATGAGGATTATGTATGCAGACTACTTGTTAGCTGAAGATTGAAGTATTGTATACAGTGATGAGATAAATAAGATGAGGATTTTGGTAATGAGACTGTTAATGAATATTTGCTTATGTAAATGCCAGGCAACTGTGTTCTGCTGGCTTGCTGGGCAGGTAGCCTGGATTTACCTATGTAAAACAATAACTATGAAATTAGCAACTCATGCCAGCTCTATCTCAAACCTCCAGTAGTTCTACAAAATGAAGTAGGTACAAATTGTGAGCACATATCAAAATCAATTACCGAAGTATATTATGGACAGACCTTTAGAGGTGAGACTTGGAAAAACTTGAAAGATTTATTTTATTTCACAAGAAGACAAACATTTCTGACAAGTGGGTCATGCAGATTCTGCTATTTAATTCCTATGATGAAATAGAGGCTTCAGTTTTATTTAATTAGAAATTGTTGAATGGTTTCTACATATTAGGCATGCTGTTAAAAGCTGCAAGTAGAAATATTAGTATTATGTGTATGTGGTGCTGTTTAATCTTGTTCCATAAATAATTTATACTTGCATGTAATGATTTATAAAATATAGACAAAGGTCACAGTTAATATGGGGATTACAACGAATGACATGAAGTTAAATGGATGAACTAATGAATGTAAAACTGATTCGTTCTGTAAACCTTTACACAATTCAAAATAAAAGGTAAGGAAAATAAAAATAAAGATGAGGGGGATGTTGTTAACTGCTGGGCCAACTCAGTCCTGTGCTATCCTTATGAAGGGTTGCAGATTAAATCCTTGTGATCCACAGGGCATTCACAGGCTGATTTTCAGAAGCAGATTGCTAGGTTTGTCTTGCTTAATTAAAAGCTCCATTACAGACTGTTTAGCATTTTAGCAATCTCCAGTCTCTGTGTAAGGACTGGTGGTGGAGCACTAGCTGGGACTCTGGTCTCCCACACAGAAGGTAAAATTTCTACTGTTGCACTAACAACGTCTCTACTATAAATAGTTATACAACAGAATATACTTCACTGTCACAGGAAGAGCACTAACTGTCTCCAAACAAAACATACGCATTTACATTCAAGTAAATATCTCCTTAGGTTAAGTTCCTAAAAGATAAAATGACTGAAAGAATTGGAATGATCATTCTCAAAGCTTTGGACACATAATGTCAAATTACCCTCTCAAATGATACCAATTTATAATCTTCCCATCAGTCTGAATGCCCATTTTCCTTTAAGTTAGCTAATTCTGTAAATTATTCTTCTTTGAATCATTGGCATTGTAATGAAATAATATTTCATTTTAATAATTAGTTCTGTAGATATTGAAGTAGTCAGAAATGTCATGTAATATTATATTTAATATCTTGTGAATTCCTATCCCTGTCACGGAGTTGATTCTGTATCATAGCAACCCTAAATAATGTTTCCCAAACTGTAAATCTTTACAGGGACCAACAAGCCTCATCTTTCTCCTGTGAAGTCACTGTTAGGTTTGAATTACTAACTTTGTTGTTAGTAGTCTGGTGCTTATTTTACACAGTCAGTAGGGCCATGTGAATAGTTTTATCAAAACCATTATATGTATTTTCTAACAGGCATTAAGATATTTAGTGATATATTAAGTTTCTTTAAACTTTAAACTGTTACTTGATATGGCTCTTCTATCCATAGTCTTGGAATTCTTATCAAATGACTTTTTACTTCTGGGTCTGTGTGAAAGAAAAACGGGGAGATACTGACAAGACTGTATGATTTAGTTGTGAGTGATTTTTAACAGAGTTTTCATTGTAAAAAGTTGAACTCTAATGAGGGATTGATCTATTTTGTCAGACTTCTGGTTATAAAATGAGCCATCACAGAAGAAGCAATGAGCAATGTCATTACCAGGAAAAAGAAGCCAGGAATTGAGTGAATCCTATAGATCCTGATATGTCTGCATATTGAAGCAATATTTTCCTTGAATGTGTTATTAATGATATGGTCGGAAGATTTCCACATTCTTTTGGGTAGCCTCTCATTGGATATATTCCAAACAGTTGGCCAGATAATTGTCTTCCAAATATCTGGCCAACTGTTTGGAATATATCCAATGCTTGGAATATATCCAATGAGAGGCTACCCAAAAGAATGTGGAAATCTTTGGACCATATCATTAATAACACATGCAAGTAAAATATTGCTGAAGATAATGCAAAAATGGCTGCAACAGTACATTCAGCCTGTTCAAGCCAGATTCAGACAAGGTCATGGAATGAGGGCTGTCACTGCTGAAATATGATGGATCTTGGCTGAAAGTAGAAAATACCAGAAAGATGTTTACCTGTGCTTTATTGACTACACAAAGGCTTTTGATTGTGTGGGTCATGACAAGCTATGGAAAGCATTACAGAGAATGAGTATTCCAGAACATTTACCTAATATAGACCAAGAGGCAGTTTTTTTTTTTTTTTTTTTTTTTTTTTAACAAAACAAGGTGATCCTGAATGGTTTAAAATTAGGAAATGTGTGACAGGGTTGTATTGTTTCACCACGTTCATTAAATCTTTCTGCTGCTCAAATGATTAGAGAAACTGAATTACATGTAGAACAACGTGGCTTCATTATTAGAAGAAGATTTATTAACAACCTATGATATCCAGATGATACAACCTTGCTTGCTGAAAATGAAGAGGACATAAGACACTTTCTGATAAAAATAAAAGACCATATCCTTTGCTTGGCTTGAGCTGAACCCCGATGTAAAGAAAACAAAAGTCCTCACCACTGGACCAATAAATAACATCCAGATAAATGCAGAAAAGATTAAAGTTGCCATGATTTAATTTTGCTAGAATCAGTCATCAACACCCCCAGAACCTGGAATCAAGAATTTAAATGACATACTGCATTAGGTAAATCTGCTGCACAATATCTCTTTAAAGTGTTAAAAAATGAAGAAGTCAGTTTAAGGACTATGGTGCACCTGACCCAAACCATAGCACTTTCAATAACATCATGTGCATGTGAAAGATGGACAAGCAATAAAGAAGACTATAAAAGAATTGATGTACTTGAATTATGATGTTGGGAGGATAATACTAATGGTACTGTGGACTGGCAAAAGAACAAACATATTTTATAATGAAAGAAGTACAGCCAGAATGCTGTTTAGAAGCCTGGAGACTAGACTTTGTCCCTCATACTTCAGACATACTAACAGGTGGTACCAGTACCACCTGTTAACGGTACCAGGAGCTCTGGTAGCATAGTGGTTACGAATCGGGCTGCAAACCACAAGGTCAGCATTTCAAAACTACCAGCTGTTCCGCAGGAGAAAGATGAGGCTTTCTGCTCCTGTAAAGATTACAGCCTCGGAAACCCTGTACAGGGTCGCTATGAGTTGGAACCGAATCCATGGCACATAACAAAAACAACAACAACAACAGCCAGTACCTGGAGAAGGACATCATTATTGGTGAAGTGGAGGCTCAGCAAAAAAAGAGATGACCCCCAAGAGATGTATTGGCGCAGTAGCAGCAGCACTGTGCTCAAGCATCATAGCGAATATGTGGTTGGTGGCAGACTGGTAGAGTTTCATTATGTTGTGCTTAGGATCACTGTAAGTTGATACCAACTCACTGGCACCTAACAACAACAAAAATTTGGGCATAATGATTTCTCAAGTGCTACTTGGCTCCACAGGTCCTCTTACCTTGCTTCAGATTTACTTGTGTCAGTGCTTGATAATTCTGTTAACTGAATTGCAATTGTTGCATTGTTCAATGTGAAGAAATTCAAGGAGATGGAGCACTTTTTGGAAAAATGTTGAAATGTGATGATCTCTTCTGTTAATCTCAAGGATTTGTGTGTGTACAATAACTGGGTCTCGGAACTAAATCATCCTGCCTTGGGCCAGGATAGATTGCAACACTCTAGGGAGGGTTTCATGGTCAAGGCACATTGTAGGACTTTGAAGGATTGTTGTTGTTGTTATGTGCCATGGAGTCGGTTCCGACTCATAGCGACCCTGTACAGGGTTTCCGAGGCTGTAAATCTTTATGGGAGCAGAAAGCCTCATCTTTCTCCCGCGGAACAGCTGGTAGTTTAGAACTGCTGACCTTGCAGTTCACAGCCCGATTCGTAACTACTATGCTACCAGAGCTGGGAACTTTATAAATTAATATAGATATATGGCTACACATTAAGCATTCCTTCATATCTGACAGGTTAGAGTGGTTAGTAGTTCCTAGGCATCTCCATTAAGAGTATTAGCTGTTGTTCTGAACAAAATTGATAATTGATATTAACTGGTATTCCTTCTACAGATTCACAGACCTGTTTCGATGGTTCTGTCCTTTTGGGGTTTTGCACATCTAGGAATTTTATTCCACAACCTTTTAACTTTAGAAAGAAAACAAGCCTATGCATATATTTTCAATTTGTCAGAGCAGCATATGTATGTGCCCTGAAGCTTCAGTGATGACAGGATAGAAATTATCCCTTGTGTCTCTTTCAGGTCCTCGTGTGGTTCTGTCCAACTTCATGGACATGTTTCTTTTTGGATTCCTTATATTTTAAAGGTAAACAGTAAGCAGTACTCACTTAAATGATCATTCTCAATCCCTATCTGAGAGAGGGCCAACTCAGAGTGAACAACAAAACTAGTAAACAATGCACCATCAAGTGCTGCCCAGAATTTAAACAATAATATCTGGATATGGTCTTTCATCAAAGCTGCATTGGCATTGGCATATGAGCTTCCCTGGGCAGTAGTCTTAGTCAGATAAAAAGGCTAATCACGTTGTACTCTTGGGAAGAAAAATGGCAGCTCTGTATAGTGCAGGTTCATGTATCATCACTATTTTCAGGACAAGTGAAATGTCAAGGCTAAAATACCCTCCAGCTATCTATAAAATATTGTAAGCCAGATACACAGTCATGGCAGAGTTTTGAAATATGATTCAATTGGTTTCCCCCATCAATACAAACCAAAAAGTACTTTTCTGCCCCACATTTATCAAAGAGGGTACTGAATTAAAAGCAGAAATATAGCAACAGTCTGGCATCTTTCAAATTTAATCTATGTGCAATAATCCAATCTATCCCCAAAAATGCATTGTACTGAAATTGCAAGGCTATTTTAGTCATACATTTGATTTTTCCTTCTTTAAGATTATTACGTGTTATGTTTTATATTCTTGCATTACTGAAGCAACAAAAGGCAGTGTTTAATGTGTTTGGCTATTACTAAGATTATAAATTTACTATTTTGTTGTTTGAAAAATGAAAGCTATTGCAGATTAAACATACTTTATTTCAATATTTATTATTTCAGTGAATTTTCCAAAGATTTATGTTTGTGTGTGTATAAATTTATGGAAATATACAGACATAAGTATATGTGGAAGAAATTATTTTTTTAAATGAATTGAACCTCAAATGTCAATAGTTTTTTTAAGAATATGAATAATAAATCCTCTTATTCCTGGTGTGACACTATAGGGTCAGCACTGGTCTGCAAACCACAAGGTCGGCAGTTCAAATCCATCAGCTGCTCCTCAAAAACCCTATATAGGTTCACTGTGAGTCAGAACTGACCTGATGATACTTAGCACCACCACTACCAACATTTATAAACCATGATTAAAATCATCACATTTATGTTGATTATATGTTATTTTACTCATAGAAATATCACAGGTTCATTGCTATCAACATATGTTTTGAACAGTAGTTGTTGTTAAGAGCCATTGAGTCAATTCCAAATCATATAGACACTTTATAGAGTTTTTAAGAATTAGCTGGTATGCTTGAATCATTAAACTTGCATTTAGCAGTTCAGTGCTTGTTGTACAATGCCACACCAGGATTGCTTAAACAGTAGTATTGTTGCTAAATTGAGTCAGTTCTGTCATAGCAACCCTGTATACGGTTCCCAAGGAGCAACTAGTAGGATTGAACCTCTAATCTTGTGTTTAGCAGTCTAGTGCTTATACAATAGCACCACACCAGGACTCCTTAACAGCAGTAGTTATTGTTTATAAGTGCTGTGAGTCAGTTCTGACTCATAGAGACTCTGTATAGGGTTTGAGAGGAGCAGCTGGTAGATTTGAACCTCCGACCTTGTGATTAACAGTCCAGTGCTTATCCTGTAATGCCACACCAGGACTCCTGAACAGTAGTTGTTATTTGTTATTGTTGATAAGTGCTATGGAGTCAGTTCTGACATATTGTTGTTGTTGTTAAGTGCCGTCGAGTCGGTTCCGACCCACAGAGACCCTGCATAGGGTTTCCAAGGAGCCTCTGGTGAGCTTGAACCACCTACGTTGCAGTTCAAACGGCTTTGCAGTCTGGCACATTAACCCACAGCGCTACAACAAGACTCTGTATAGAGACTCTATATATGTTGTCTCAAGAGCAGCAAGTAGATTTGGACTACTGACCTTGAGATTTTCAGTTCATGCTGATACTACAGCACCACACCAGGAGTCCTGAACAGTAGTGTTGTTGTAAAATGCCTTGGAGTTGGTTCTAACTCATAGCGACCTTGTATAGGGTTTCTAAAGAGCTGCTGGTGGGTTGGAACTGCCAAATTTGTGATTCACAGTCCAGTGCTGATCCTACAGTGTCACATCAGTAATTGTAATGGTTGGTTGGTT
>NW_006408746.1:3556753-3557794 GCF_000296735.1 Chrysochloris asiatica | reverse complement strand
CTGTGGTCTTTGATCTTCATCAATAAATATTTTAAGTCCTCTTCACTTTCAGCAAGCAATGTTATTTTAGATTCATGTAAATACCAAGTGAGCCACCTATAGTGAGCAGGTTTCAGCAAATCTTCCAGACTGAGGCAAACTAGGAAGAAGACAGTGAAAATATTATGAAGAGCAAGAGAATATTGTCAGATAGAGTGGCAGAAGATATGCTCCTCAGTGAGAAGGCACTCAAAATGTGACTTGGGAAGAGATGCTTCCTCATATAGACATGACTTAAAGTAGAAATGGCTTTAATAATGTGAATGGAGTTAAATATTTGGGGCCTTCATTTGGCCATGTGGAACACCTCAAAAAGTGAAGAAACAGACATATGAAGGTGAGGCAACAATTACCTCCACACCAGCTATATTAAAATGCCCACTTATGTCTGTGATTAATGAACATATTGAGTATGCACAAAATTATTCTGTCAAATAGACAAGTGACAGTGGGTTTTGTGGTAAATTGTTTGCAAATTAGCCATGGCTCTGCCTATGAAATAATCCATGACGGACTTGAGTTTCGAAAAGTTTGTGCAAGAAGGGTACCAATGTAACTCACAAAAGAGCATGAACAGAAGTATTTGGACATCTGCAAACTAAATTTGGACTGACACTAGAAGGAAAGTAAAAGTTTCTTTTAAAAAATAATTATTAGTAATGAAACATGGGCTCATCACTATGAGCCTGAGAGTAACTGGCAGAGTATGGAAAGAGAACATCCTCAATAACCGACCGAGAAAAATCCTAAAAGTCGATCATGAGCTGGAAAATTGATTCTTCCAGTGTTCTGGGATTTTCAAGGGCCTGTATTAGAACACCATCAGGAAAAAGGTTCCACAATCAACAATGCTCATTACAGAGATGTTCACTAAAGAACTGAAGACTAAACTTCAGATTAGACACAAAGGACTGCTATCCACTGGTTGTGATCTTGCATGACAATACACATGTCGAGGTCCTATGTCAGGGTCCAGCCTCGACAAAGAAGTGTGGGTGTCAC
>NW_006408746.1:3553204-3555808 GCF_000296735.1 Chrysochloris asiatica | reverse complement strand
ATTGTAAAAGAAACCATTTTCTCAGAAGCTACAATTACTGGAGTTAGAAGCATAGAATGAACAATATTAGGACCAAAGAGAATTATACAGAGGTAGCCAACCAGTGAGTTTGCAAAAACCAATGAACCCGGGCGTCAGGTGGTCACTTCCTTTGGCCCTCAGGGTCCATGGCTCGTAATCCTGAGAAGGGCCCTGGGGTTGGATTTTCGTCCATGTTGTCACAGGGCCACAATGTCTCAGTACTTGCATATGTCCCCAACATACACGTCCACTCACCTTAGCCCACACTGTTGACCCTCTGCAAAAACTTCATTTTGAAGTGTCAAAGAATCCTTACTATTGTCCTGATCTTGCTCTGTTAGACTTTCACCTGTTTGGTGCCCTGAAAGCAATCCTTCAAGGATGAAGATTAATCTGTGATGAAGAAGTAAAACCATTGGTGCATTCATGGTTTGCAGCTCAGCCTAAAACATTTTTAGTAAGGTAATATGAAAGCTTGTTTATAGATGGGCGAAGTGTATTAAAAAGCAATGAGATTGTGTTGAAAAATGATGTATTTGTGTTATCTAAAAGTTGATTAAAGTAAATTATACAGCCTGAATGTGGATGATTTTTGACTCCCTCTCATACATTAATAATAAGGATGTGGAATGTATGAAATATGAATGTAGGATAATCTGGTTTGCAATTCTGGAAACTTCAAATTAAAGAAGAATGCCAACAAGTTTATTGTCAAAAAGAATTTTTCAATATTTATGCTTTCTTATCGATACAGATGATCCCACCACTCATCTGTCAGTCTGTCACATGCTGGTGGCTTGCTTGTTGGTGTGGTACTAGAAGCTATGCAACTAGTATGTTGAATGCTGACAAGGTCACTCATGATGGATAAAGCTTAAGCTGAACTTTCTTTCACCCTAAAACAGACTCAGGAGAGGTGAACTACTTCATAACTATTAGGCACTGAAACCTTATGAATAGCAGTAAAACGCTGTTAGTATTAGAATACTGAATATTGAAACACGATAAATAACACCAGAATACTGTCATATATTGTACTCGAAATGAGTCCTTCAAGTTGAAAATCAGTCAAAATATGACTGGGGAAGAGCTGCCTTCTTAAAGAAAGCTTGATTTACCATGATGATACAAATGAATAAAGCTTTTCAGGACATTCAATTGTTGATGGGACACAACTCAAAATGAGTATAAATAGCTTTGAGCATTCATTAATAATTGGAATGAAAAATGAATGATGTATGAATCTAGGAAAATTGCAAATTGTTAACAATGAAATGGAACACACAAAATTCAATATTATAGGCATTAGTGAGCTGAAATGGACTCGTATTGGCTATTTTGAATCTGATAATCACATGGTTTACTATGTCGGGAATGACAAGTTGAAAAGGAATGGTGTTGCATTCAGCAAAAATAGTATTTCAACATCTATATTGAAATATAATGCTGTCTGTTGTAGGATAATATCTATACATCTACAAGGAAGACCCATTAATAAATTAATCAAATTTATGTACCAACCACTAAAGCCAGGAATGATGAAATTGAAGAAATATACCAACTTCATCAGTCAGAAATTGATGTAACATGCAATCAAGATGTATTGATAATTGCTGGTGTTTGGAGCGCAAAGGTTGGAAACAAAGAAGAAGGATCAGCAGTTGGAAAATACAGCATTGGTGAAAGAAATGATGCTGGAAATCACATGGTAGAGTTTTGCAAGATCAATGACTTCTTCATTGCAAATACCTTTTTGATACAACATAACATACAATTAAACACATGAACTTAGCCAGATATAATAAACAGAAATCAAGTTGACTACATCTGTGGAAAGAAACAGGGAAAGTTCCATATCAAAGCCAAAATAAGGCCAGAGCAGACTGTGGAATAGATCATTAGTTGCTCCTATGCAAGTTCAGGCTGAAGCTGAAGAAAATTAAAACAAGTCCTTGAACACATTCCACCATAGTTTAGAGATTATCTCAAGAACAGATTTGATGCATGAGACACTAAATACAGAAGACAGAAGAATTGTGGGATGACATCAAGAACATCATACAGGAAGAAAGCAAAAGGTCATTAAGACAAGAAAGAAAGAAAAGACAAAAATGAATATCAGAAGACACTCTGAAATTTGCTCCCCAATATAGAGATGCTATAGCAAATGGAATAAATGAGGTAAAGGAAATTAACAGAAAATATCTAAGGGCAGCTAAAGAAGACAAAGTCAAATATTATAATGAAATGTATAAATATCTGGTGTTAGCATTCTGGCTGTACATATTACAAGTCAGATTTGTTGGTTATTCTAACAGTCCATGGCAATTTTAATCTTTTTCTCTAGTATCTTAACTCACATGCATCAACTCTTCTACATTCTTCCTTATTCATTGTCAAACTTTCACATGCATATGACGGTCTAGAACATATCATGGCTTAGGTCAGGCACACATTAGTCCTTAAACTGTCATCTTTGCTTGTTTGTTGTTGTTGTTAGGTACCATCGAGTCAATACCAACTCATAGTGACCTTATGCACAGCAGAAAGAAACACTGACCAATCCTGGGCCAACCCAATATT
>NW_006408746.1:3550341-3551819 GCF_000296735.1 Chrysochloris asiatica | reverse complement strand
GAAGAAGTACAGCCACAGTATTCCTTGGAAGCCAGGATGGCCAGACTCTGTCTCTCATACTTTGGACGTATTGTCAGAAGGCACCAGTCTCTGGAGAAGGATATCGTGTTTGGTAAGGTGGAGGGTCAAAGAAAAAGAGGAATAACTCCCCTTCCCCCCCAGCAAGATGGACCGGTGAAGTGGCAGAAGCAGTGGGCTCAGGTGTAGCAATGATTCTGAGGTTGGCCCAGGATCGCACAGTGTTTCGTTCTGTTGTGCATAGGGTCGTTATGAGTCTGTGCTGACTCGATGACACCTAACAACAACAACAAATATTAATATGTAGTCTACCTTCATACTTCCTAATCTGTCTTATTCTGGAAGCTCAGCTGAAACCTATCGACCCTGGGTGTATCCTGCTGGTGTTTTTAATACCAGTGACATAGCTTCCAGCATTACAGCTACATGCAAGTGTCTACAAAGAAGTGGTGGCATATACATATATATGGTGGTGGTGGTGGTGTGCCTTGGAGTCGTTTATGACTCATAGTAATGCTGCATAGGGTTTCCAAGGATGTAAATCTTTACAGGAGCATCTTTCTCCAGAGGAAAAAGGCCTCATCTTTCTCCAGCGGAACCACCAAGCCACCAGAGCTCCTTATAGATACATACACAATGACTTCAGTCAAGTGCACCTTCCTCTTCAAACTGACATCTTTGCTCTTTAACATTTCTAAGAGTTCTTTTATTGTAGATTTGCCTCATGAAAAATGTCCATTGATTTATTTGACTGCTACTTCTATAATTGTTGATAATGGATCAAAGCAAAATGAAATCTATGACAACTTCGATATTTTCTCATTGTATAATTCCCTGGTCCAGTTGTGAGTATTATTGTTTCTTTATATGGAGAGAAAATGCATACTGAAGGCTATAGTTTGTGATCACCATCAGAAAGATTTTAAGTCCTGTTTGCTTTAAGCAAGCAAGGTTTATCATCTATATTAACAGGATGTTAATGAGTCTCACTCCAATCCTGATGCCACGTTCTTCTTCATATAATATTGCTTCTCACATTACTTGCTCAGCATACAGATTGAGTAAGTATTGTGAAAGATACAATCTTGATGCATACCTTTCCTGTTTTTATGCCATTCAATATCCTCTTATTCTATTTGAACAACTGCCTCTATAACTAAGTACAGGCGCCTTTGAGCACCATTGTGTTCTGGAATCACTATTCTTCCCAATGTTATCCATAGCTTGCCATGATTCACACTGTCCATTTAAATTAAGTCATCTTCTCTTTCAGAAAACAGGTTGTGAAGTTAGTATACTATAGGTTGTTAATGTGTCTACCTCCAATTCTGATGCCATGTTCTTCTTCATATAATCCAGTTTCTCAGATTATTATTGTTTTTAAATGCCATCAAATCAGTTCAGACTCTTAACAACCCTGTATAGGGTTTCTGAGGAGCAACTGCTGGGTTTGAATCACC
>NW_006408746.1:3547319-3548491 GCF_000296735.1 Chrysochloris asiatica | reverse complement strand
TCTCTTGGTCTATGTATAGGTTTCTCATGAGAACAATTAAGTGTTCTGGAATACTCATTCTCCCCAATGCTATCTATAGATTGTCATAATCACACAGTCAAAGGCTTTTGCACAGTCAACAAAGTACCATTAAGCATCTTTCTGGTATTCTCTGCTTTGAGCTAAGATGTATGTGACATCAGCAATGATATCTATCTTTCTACATTCTCATCTGAATCTGGTTTGAACCCCTGGCAATTCCTTTTCAATGTACTGGTTCAGTGATTTTTGAATTATCTTTAGTAAAGTTGTAATTACATGTGATACTAATGATACTGTCCAATGATTTCCACATTCTTTTGGGTCACCTCTCTTGAGAACAGGCATAAATATGAACCTCTTCCAATCAGTTATTTAGTTAGGTGTCTTCCAAGTTTCTTGGCGTAGATAAGTCAGTGACTCCAGCACCACATCAGTTTGTTGAAAGATTTAAATTTGTATTCCATCAATTCCTGGAGTCTTATTCTTTGTCAGTGCCTTCAGTGCACTTTGCACTTCTTTCAGATCATATTCTACCTCTTGAAATGGATGAACATTGACCATTTCTTTTTGGTATAATGATTCTGACTCTATATATTCCTTCCATCTTCTTTTTATGCTTTTTACAGCATTCAATATTTTGCCCAAGAATCTTTCATTATTGCAAATCGAGGCTAGAACTTTTTTTATTCAGTGTCCTCAGCTTGAGAAATACTGAGCGTGTTCTTCCTTTTTAGTTTTCTACCCCCAGATCTTTGTACATTTCTTTAAAATATTTGACTTTGTGTTCTTGAGATGCCCTTTGAAATTTTCTGTTCAGCTTATTTAACTCCTTATTTCTGTGATTTGCTTTAGCGTCTGTACACTAGAGAGAATGTTTTAGAGTCTCTTCTGACATTCATTTTGTTCTTTCCTTTCTTTATTGTCTTCTTAAACACTTTTCACTTTCTTCCTATATGATATTCTTGATGTCATCCTATCATTGTTCTAGCCTTCAGTCATTTGTGTCTAATGCATCAAAACTTTCTTGAGATGATCTCCAAATTCAGGTGAGATATGTTCAAGGCAATATTTTGGTTCTTGTGGACTTATTTTAATTTACTTCTGTTTCAGCCTCAATTTACATATGAGCAACTCATGGTCTGTTCTAAAGT
>NW_006408746.1:3543057-3545994 GCF_000296735.1 Chrysochloris asiatica | reverse complement strand
TGAGTTCTATTGAATTTGTGATGGCTTTCAATTTTCCTAGATTTATACTACAACTACATACATTCCATGTTCTAATTATTAATCAATGTTTGCAGATCTTTCTCCTCATTTTGAGCTGTACCCAATCAGCAAATCAATGTCTTGAAAGCTTTGCTCCATCCTTGTCATTAAGGTCAACTCTACTTTGAGGAGGCAACTCTTACCTAGTTGTACTTTAAGTGCCTTCCAACCAAAGGATGTCATCTTCTGGCACCGCACCATATCAGACAATGTTCTGCTAGTATTCATAAGATTATCAGTGGTTAAACTTTCAGAATTATTCTGTCTCATTTTCTTCCTAGTCAGTTTTAATCTAGAAGCTTAAATGAAACATATCCACCAATGTGTGGCATTTACTTTAGCATTATGGCAACACACAAACCACTACATTACAACAAACTGACAGATGAGTGGTAGCTATTAATGTTTACTGTTTCTATTAAATGACGTTTTGTTGGTTCCCACTCACAGTATCCCTATGCACAATAGAATGAAACTCTTTCAGGTCTTACATCATTTTCAAAATTGTTGTTAAGTTATAGTCTATTGTTGTTGCCTGTTTTTCGCTAACCCTCTGCTTTACAAGGTGTGATGTCCTTCTCCTGGGACTGGTCCTTCCTGATAATATAGCTAAAGTATAAGAGACAAAGTCTCACCAACCTTACTTTTTAGGTACATTCTAGCTATACTACTTCGAAGACAGATTATTTGTTCTTCTGGTAGTCTTAGGTACATTCTAGCTGTACTACTTCGAAAACAGCTTATTTGTTTTTCTGTTAGTCAATGGTACTTTCAATATTCTTCTTTAACACTGCAATTCAAATGCATCTATTCTTCTTGAGTCTTCCTTATTCATTGTCCAGTGTTTATGAGGAAAACAACACCACATTTTAATCAAACTAAAACAACTAAGGAGTCCTGGTGTAGCCCTGCAGGATAATAGACTGTACTGCAAGGTCACCTTGAATCGCAAAGTCGGTGGTTCAAACCCACCATAATCTCTTCAGAAACCCTATACAGGGTTGATGCCAGTTGGAACCAATTCAACAGCAACTAAAAACAACAACAAAGTAATTAAATTTAATTGCTAGTACTCCATCTAAGGAGCCCCTAGACGTCAGAAATGTGGGAAAATTCAGGAGTTTTATTTTTCTTAGAAGAATATTTTAGAAAAAAAGTATTTGACTGAAACGAAAACTTTTGATTCAGTCAAAATAAAATCAATATTGTCTTTGGGGAAATTTCAGATCTACTGGTCTGCAGTTGTTGTTAAATACCGTGGAGTTGACTCCGACTCAGAGTGTCCCTGCACAGGGTTTCCAAGGCTGTAACTCTTTACAGGAGCAGAATGCGTCATCTTTCTTCCGCAACTGCTGGTAGTTTCGAACTGCTGACCTTGAGGTTGGCAGCCCGATTCGTAATCACTACGCTACCAGAGCTCCCTCTGGTCTGCATAGCACAGCAGAATGAAACACTGGCCTATCCTGGGCCAACCTCACTACAGTTGCCATGTTTAAGTCCATCGATGCTGCCACTTGACTAATTCATCTCATTGGGGTCTTCCTCTTTGTCTCTGACCCTCCATCTTACCAAACATGATATCCTTCACCAGTGACTGGTCCCTTCTGACAATATGTCCAAAGAATGCGAGACAAAGGTTGGCCATCATGGCCTCCAAGGAGCACTCTGGCTGCACTTCTTCCAAAACGGATCTGTTGGTTCTTTTGGCAGCCCACGGAACTTTCAATATTCTCCTCCAACACCATAACTCAAAAGTATCAATTCTTCTATGGTCCTCCTTACTCACTGTCCAGCTTTAACATGCATATGATGTTATTGAAAATACGATGGCTTGGGTCAGGTGCACCTTAGTCCTCAAGCTGACATCTTTGCTCTTCAACATTTTAAGCAGGTCTTGTGCAGCAGATTTGCTTAATGCAATACATCGCTTGATTTCTTGACTACTGCTTCCATGAGTGTTGATAGTTGATCCAAGAAGAATGAAGTCCTTGAAAACTTCAATCTTTTCTCCATTGATAAGAACGTTGTTTATTGGTCCAGTGGTAAGGATTTTTGTATTCTTGACATTGAGATGTAATCCATACTGAAGACTATGCTCTTTGATCTCCATCAGTAAGTGTTTTATGTCCTTTTCACATTCAGCAAGCAAGGTTGTATCATCTGCATATTGTAGGTTGTTAATGACTCTTCCTCCAATCCTGGTGCCACTTTTTTCTTCATAGAACCCAGCTTTTCTTATTATTTGCTCAGCATGCATGTTGAGTAAGTATGGTGAAAGAATACAATTTTGTCGCACACCTTTCTTAATTTTAAAACATTCAGTGTCCCCATGCTGTGTTCGAACAACTGATTCTTGGTCCAGGTACAGATTCCTCAGGAGCACAATTAAGTGTTCCAGAATACTCATACTTTGCAATGTTGTCCATAGCTTGTCATGATCCACACAATCGAAAGTCTTTATGTAGTCAATAAAGCACAGGTAAACATCTTTCTTACATTCTTTGTTTTTAGTAAAGATCTGTCAGACACCAGCAGTGATATCCCTCGTTCCACGGCCTCTTCTGAATCCAGCTTGAACCTCTGGAATTTCTCTGTCAATGTATGCTTGCAGTCATTTCTGTATTACCTTTAGTAAAATTTTACTCGCATGGGTTATCAAAGAGATTGTCCGATGATTTCCGCATTCTTTTGGGTCACCTCTCTTTGGAATGGGCATAAATACAGATCTCTTCCAATCAGTCGGCCAGATAGCTGTCTTCCAAATTCTTGGTAGAGATGAGTGAGCACCTCCTGTGCTGCCTCATTTTCTTGAAATATTTCAATTATTATTCCATCAATTCGTGGTGCCTTGTTGTTTACCAATTCCTTCAATGCACC
>NW_006408746.1:3533403-3542592 GCF_000296735.1 Chrysochloris asiatica | reverse complement strand
ACTTGTTTTCATTTTCTTCAGCTTAATTTTGAATGTGCATAGGAGTAATTGATGGTCTATTCCACAGTCTGCCCCTGGTCTTGTTTTCACTGATGATATGGAGCTTTTCCATTGTCTCTTTTCCCAGATGTAGTCAATTTGATTTCTATGTATTCCATCTGGTGAGGTCCATGTGCACAGTTGTCTTATGCTGTCTAAAGAAGGTATTTGAAATGAACAAATCATTGGTTTTGCAGAATTCCATCATGCGTTATCCAGTATCATTTCTACCACCAAGGCCATTATTTTCCAACTACTGGTCCTTCCTCTTTGCTCCCAACTTTTGCATTCCAATCACCAGTAACGACCACTGCATCTTGATTGCACATTTGATCAATTTCAGATTGAAGAAGTTGGCAGAATTCTTCTATTTCATCCTCACTGGCTTTAGTGGTTGGTATGTAAATTTGAATCACAGTGGTATTAACTGGGCTCCCCTGTAGGTGAATGGATGTTATCTTATCACTGACAGCGTTGTACCTCATGATTGATCTGGATATGTTCTTTTCTGACAACAAATGCAGCATCATTCCTCTTCAATTTGTCATTTCTGGCATAGTAAATCTGTTGTCATCAGATTCAAAATGATAGTCATGAACAACTATCTATGGTCCTATAAAATTTCCTTGGGTAGTAGGCAAGAGGCAATCCTTCCATGACTATATGGTAGGACCATATGGAAACATCTTACAACCTCAATCTCCTTTTTAGAGAGTTACATAGAAGAAACAGAAATTTTAGAGTAAAAGCAATCTTTGACTTCTTTAATCCTAGATTCTTCAAACACTTTTGTCTCTTGACCTTTGTTTTTCTGTGAAAACCTAACTTAACAGTAGGAATAGTCTACCCAATACAATTCAAGAGAAACAGAATTAGATGATCTTACATGTTCTTCTACATTGAACAAAGCAGGTTCTCAATAAATATTAGTTTCTTGAGGAAACCAAAGCAATATATGATGCTACAAATAACTTTGATCATTGTCAGACTCTATTTGATTTACGTTTTTTGTTTTTTTTTTTAGGGTTCAGTTCCAGCTGATTTTATTTCCTTCTCAAAAAAAGTTATTTACAGAAGGTATATATCAACAATCTGACAGGCAGTGAACTTGACATGATTAGCTGGCATGACATTTTTTTTTCTTTTCCCCCAAACATTGTTTTTTGTGGCCTTGAATTTTTAAGACAAATATTCTACACGGCATATTGCACAGGATGGATGGCAAAAAAAAGCTTAAAAACAAAAACCCTTAACGGAACTGCCTTAAAAAGGCAGACGTCCTAGTGCCTGTCATGTTATATTAAACATACTTACACACAATCTTTTTGCTTATTACAATACAGACTTAAAGGTACAAAGATGTTTTCCACTTTTTTCAATCTTTAAATACAACAGCTATAAACCTGAACACATATGCTATCATCATGCCATAAGACTAAAACAATTATACTTAGCGACAAGTAGAAAGGATTAAATAGTTAAATACAAGAATGAAAAACGCAGTACATAGTGTCGCAAACTCAAATCAGCATTTAGATCGATCCAGTGGTTTAAATGGCACGTTTTTGCTTATAAAAAAAGTGCAAAAAAGATGTGGTTTACAAATTAAAACTACAGGATCCCTTTTTGCTGTAAATGCACCAGTTTTAAAGCCTCTAGACTCAACAGTATTTTGTTTATAAATTTGTTTTCTTAAGATGATTTACGTTTTATATCCTATATTTCACTGACAAAGTTGACTGATGACATGATAAGTTACAATTTTATATTACTTTGACTAATGGAGTCCTGGTTTGGCACTGCAGGCTAATGTGATAGACTGCAAAGTTGGTTTGAACTACAAGGTCAGTGGTTCAATCTTATCACCCGCTTCTTGGAAACCCTCTGCAGAGTCGCTATGGGTCGGAACTGACTCCACAGCACAACAATAAATTATTTGACTATAGACACACATTGAATTCTAATCCTGTTTGTAATAAATACACAAAGTCAATGCTAATGATGTGGTCTTAAGATAAGAAAATACTAAATTTATCTAAAGCCATCAATATTTTAATTATAATGATCACAGAGCTTTTGCCAATTCTAAATGATAGGTTGTTTAATTCTACCCACAAATATGGAGCCCTGATGTGGCACTGAAGAATAAACGCTGGATTTCTAACCCCAAGGTTGGTAGTTCAAACCCACAAGCCACTACTCAGAAACTCTATACAGGGTCTCTATGGAACACTCCACAACCATTAACAACAGCAAATATTTACGTCACTAAAAATAGTTCAGAATTCTAGGAGCAATATGCTCTCATCTTGGAGCCAAATTCAAAATTGTTATGAACCTCATGCTCTAGAAGTATCATTTTAAAAAAATATGTTTTTTAAAATTAAGTCTTATGTTCATTACACTCTGTTGAATAGAAACAACCTATGTCTTTCAGACACTTGCTTCTGATTTTGATGTATTTAAAATAAAAATAGAGAAAGAGGGAGAGAGCTAGATAAATTTCCAGTGTGTGAATTCGACATCTGACATTAAACAGCACACTCGCACTGATATTGATAGTTCTGTATTTCATTTGCAATATGGTAATGATAATGTGAAGTCCTAGTGAGGTAATGTAGTATAAGCACTGAACCACAAGGTCAGTTTGAACTGCAAAGTACTGCAAAGTGGGTAGTTCAAACTCACCAGACGCTCCTCCAAAACCCTATACAGAGTTGCTATGAATTGGAACCCACTTGTTAGCACTTAAAAGCAACAATAATGATAATGTAGTATTTAACATTTATTTCCAAGAAGCTCATATCTCAGGTTTTTAATATTTAGATTGTTTGTTTAATAAACCACTATAAGAGTGTGTAACCTATAAGTTAAGGGGTCTTTTTTTTTTCAAATTAGGAAACAGAAGCTTGCAAAGTTATCATAAGTCCATTACTGGATAGAGAGAACAACTGTCTCTGTAATCCAAAAATGGCAATAAAAATACCCACTATAACTATGAATTAATATAATGCCTTTAGAATAACCCATTTAACTTAAAATACGGTTTATATTTTATGCATAGTTAATATCTGAGTTTTGAAATAACAGGAATTTCAAACTTTAGTCACTCTTCAGAAGATAAATTATTTAATTCTTTCTATATGAAATACCGAAGGTTTTGTGTGTGTGTGTGTGTGTGTGTGTGTTTCCCCCAAAATTGAGCTGGGAATTAATTTTATTTTTCTTCCAGAATCAACACATTTAAAAACAAAAACAAAAAACATGGACATACCTGTCAATGAATAGACATACATTTTATGAAAATTGGTCCCTTTGAACTTTGAAAAGTGCTGAAGTATTTCCTATCACAATAGAAGATAAGAGCTATCATTTGGTGATAACTAACTATACACTGGTTATGAATCAGGCTGCTAATCTCAAGGTCCACAATTCAAAACTACCAGCTGTTCTGTGGGAGAAAGATGAGGTTTTCTGTTCTCGTAAAGATCTGCAGCCTCGGAAACCCTGTGCAGGGTCCCTATGGGTCGGAACCAACTCCACCGTACTTAACAACAACAACAATGATACACTAGAAACTGTGGTAGGATCTCACTTAATGCGTATATTAAAAATGCTTCTAATTCAATACCATTTTATCATCATCACTATTTTACCATTGAGGAATGAGATATTTAGTAAGATTAAATAAGTTGAAATTTTGTTGTTGATGCTATTGTTAGGTGCCCTCGGGTTGTTTTTGATTCATAAAGACCCCTTAGCACAATAGAATGAAACACTGCCACAACCATCCTCACAATTGCTGTTATGTTTGAACCCATTGTTGCAGCCATTGTGTTAATACATCTCATTGAGAATCTTCCTCCTTCCCATTGACCCTGTACTTTATCAAGCATAATGTCCTTCTCCAGGGACTGGGGACTGTTGATTACATGGTCAAACCTAAAATGTTAATAGCTAGTAAATATCAATGAAAAAAGTTTTCTTACTCTGGAGCCCAGGTTGACTGAGCCAGGTGCTCAATGTACGAAAGTACAGGATTTCAGAAATAAGAAACTGGTTAGGCAACCAAGAAGTATCTTAACATTTTGTAAGGCTTTATTTTCTTCTGTAATTATTCTCCCCAATTCTCATTCCATAAAATATGTGTAGCCGATATTTTAGGGTATCAGGTCATTGTCAATTATAAAAAAAAAACTCCTGTCTAGTTTAATTGAAACTCCAAATTTACACCCTTAATTCCCGTAAATCAGGCTTATATCACAGCCTGAGGAAAATGCAGAACAGAAGTTCTGCTCCTCTACTCTTCCTTTCCTTCTCTGCGATGTACCGGAAGGATGGAGGGAGGAATGAACATGTCTCCAATTTATCTGCAAGCTGATGTAGTCCTCTGCTGGTTTACTCCTTACTTTGTTTTATATAATTGTTTTTAATGCCTTTTTTGGGGTCATGGTTTGGCACTCAAGAATAATCACTACACTGCTAACTGTAAAGTAGGTGGTTCAAACCAATCTGCCTTTCCTCAGAAACCCTCTGAGTAAAAACTGACTTGATAGCTCTTCAACAACAATGGCTTTTATGGGACCGATAAATTAAAACTTAGTATCTATTTAAGAATAGATGGTATTTCTTTAAGTATCCTGGTTGGAGGAGTTGAATCCTAAAGGGTAGTTATATAGTAAATCTGCTTAGTTACAACCTTTTCAACTTTTATGCTTGGGGGTAAACCTCTCAAGTACTTGCTATGTGAATTATCTTGTATATGGTGGGCATGATTTTCTTCTGACTCCTATTCAATGCTAATGATGCAATGACAAATTCCTGCTGCTGCAAATCTTTCCCTAAAAAGCCCTGGTGGAACTGAGTATTAGATGTTGGACTGTTAACTGCAAGGTCACAGTTTCAAACCCAATAGCCATTCCATGAGAAAAAGATGTGGCTATCTGCTCTCGTAAAAAATTATAGTTTCAGAAACCACAATTAGAGTAACTATGAGTCAGAATTGACTTAATGATAGTGGGTTTTGGTTTTGTTTTTTTCCCTAAAAGCTCCCCCACTTAAGTATGTCACTAAACAGAGAGCTCATGTCTTCCTTCACTTTCTCTGGTGAACACTTTAATCAGAGGAAAACCTAATGCATGGTGCCATATCAATAGTAAGATTATAGGCTACTTCACTAATATCTCCTCTCAAGCCTGCCATCTCCAACTCTCTTTCACTCTATTCCCAAACAGGTATGGGGAACTACTCAGCAATCCCATTCATAAGGAAATATATAAATGCAGATTGAGAAACTAGTCTTATGCCAAACCTTTTATGCAATTTTCTTGGTACTCAGGTCCTTGATTTGCCTGCAATGGAAACTGTACTCAATCTCGCATGAAAAGGAAAGGGAAATACCACAGTATTGTTATCTCCAAGGCTATTGACTATTTATGTGCTGCACTGAGTGGCTTTTTGTTTTCATCTTTTTGTATTAGTTACTAATCACCAATTCTGTCAGAAAGATAAGTTCTCTTTAACAGCCTGCTATATTGTGATGTACAATCCTCAAAAGACAAAAATTTAGTTTTTGCCATCTTACTAAGATATCTTAATTAATGTAATTTTTCTTATTTCTAGATTTCTTCCAAAGTGATTGATTTCTAGTTATTTTGACTTAAAACAAAACATATATATATACATATATGTGTGTGTGTGTGTACATACTTTGCTTTTAACTCTTTTATATACTTCTGATTAAATGCTATTTCACTTGCCAAAATATTGGTTTTATATGTGATTGCATAAATACAAGTAAAATCAATTGTTATTGATTTAAATTATGTTACTAAGTAGTATCTAATTGGTTCAAATGAAAATGGTAGACAAAAATTTTAAGACAATTGGAAGTTTGGTATACTTTCAGTTTGATCAATATTAGAAAAAATAAAGATATTTATCTCTTTCTGCATAAGAAGTGATCATATAAAAAGAAAAAGAAAAAAAACCAAAACACCTAGTCTACCTTGGAACATGTCCATAGTAGTATGTATGTTGGACAAATTCCTAAAGAAATGATATATTTGTATGTACCACAAATCAGAAACACAAGGCAGCAATACAATGACAGTAAAATTCATTCCTGAACTGTTTAATTATAATAGATCATTGTGATTTACATATGGTAAAATAAATAGAGAAGAAACTAAATCATATTACTCTGTCGTATCTCTAATGGATTTGTGGTCAAAATTTTCTGTTGCTCCAGAGAGAACAATGCTAAACAATTAAATCACCTCTTGACTCCACCTGTCAAGTTTGTGAGTTGCTGTGATTCTGGAAGCTATGCCACAGGTATTTCAAATACCAGCAGGGTCACCCATGACAGACAGGTTTCAGATGAGCTTCCAGACAAAAACAGACAAGGAAGAAGGAGTGACAAACTACTTTTGAATATTTAGTCACTGAAAACCTTATGTATAACAGAGAAACACTGTCAGATATAGTGCTGGAAAATGAGCCCCTCGGATTGGAAGGCACTCAAAATGCGACTGGAGAAGAGCTGCCTCCTCAAAGTAGAGTTTACATTGATGATATGAATGGAGTAAAGCCCGTGGGAGAAAAACCCACGGGACCTTCATTTGCTGATGAGCACAACTCAAAATGAAGAGATACAGCTGTAAACATCCATTAAAAATCAGAACATGGAATTTACAAAGTATGAATCTGGGAAAATTGAAAGTTGTCAAAAATTAAATGGAATGCATAAACATCCGTATCTTATGAATTAGTGAGTTGCAATGGACGGTATTGACCATTTTGAATCTGATGATCACATGGTTTACTATGCCAGAAATGAAAAATTGAAGAGGAATGGTGTAGCGTTCATTGTCAAAAAGAACATATCCAGATCAGTCATGTGGTACAACACTGTCATAGGATAATATCTATGCACCTACAGGGAAGCCAAGTTAATGCCACTGTTATTCAAAATTATGCACCAACCACTAAAGCCAGTGAGGATGAAATAGAAGAATTCTACCAACTTCTTCAATCTCAAATTGATCAAACATGCAATCAAGATGTTTTGTTCATTACTGGTGATTGGAATGCAAAAGTTGGAAACAAAGAGGAAGGATCAGTAGTTGGAAAAATATGGCCTTGGTGATAGAAATGATGCTGGAGAATGCATGATAGAATTTTGTAAAATCAATGATTTGTTCATTTTAAATATCTTCTTTCTTTAAACAGCATAAGAGGCAACTATACACATGGACCTCACCAGATGGAATACATACAAATCAAATTGACTACATCTGTAGAAAGAGACAATGGAAAAGCTCCATCAGTCAAAACAAGGCCAGGGGCAGACTTTGAAACAGACCATCAATTGGTGGTGGTTATGTGCTGTGGAGTCGGTTCTGACACATAACAACCCTGTACAGGGTTTCCAAGGCTGTCAATCTTCACGGGAGCAGAAAGCCTCATCTTTCTCCTGCAGAACAGCTGGCAGTTTCGAACTACTGACCTTGTGGTTCGCAGCCCGATTTGTAACCACTAAGCTACCAGAGCTCCATCAATTACACATACGCAAATTCAAACTGAAGCTGAAGAAAATGAAAACAGGTCCACGAGAGCCAAAATATGACCTTGAATATATCCCACCTGAATTTAGACACCATCTGAAGAACAGGTTTGATACATTAAACACTAATGACCAAAGAACAGAAGAGTTGTGGGATGACATCAAGAACATCATATATGAAGAAAGCAGTCATTAAGAAGACAAGAAAGAAGGAAAAGGTCAAAATGGATGCCAGAAGAGACACTGAAACTTGCTCTCCAGCATAGAGATACTAAAGCAAATGGAAGAAATGAAGAGGTCCAAGAGCTAAACAGAAAATTTCAAAGATCAGCTTGAGAAGATAATGCCAAATTTTACAACAAAATGTGCAAAGATCTGGAATCAGAAAACCAAAAAGGAAGAACATGCTCAGCATTTCTCAAGCTGGGGAAACTAAAGAAAAATTGCAAGCCTCAACTTTCATTATTGAAAGATTCTCTAGGAAAATTATTGAATGATGTGAAGTCAGTGTACCAAAAGGAAATGGTTACTGTTCATCCATATCAAGAGATAGCATATGATCAAGGACAGCTTATGGAGAAGTCTTATTTTGTCTTGCTGTGACTAAGGTGTCTTGAATTCTTCATTTATTCGATCTTTCACATAAGCATTTTTTGACCAGCATGCAGTAGAAAAATAAAGAGACAGAGTCCCTTGACTCATAAAGTTGACATTCTCATTAAAGAAACAAACTCTAAACAGATCCATATATAACGAATGATAACTACTAAAATCACAATGAGGCCTAGTGAGAGGGATGTAGTAGCCTGACATTTGGCAGAAATATTATTTTTTAATCTTAATGATTACCAAACAATTAATCCAGAATTATTTCATTGATTCAGTAAATACTTACTGAGAGCCTGACTTGTGCTAAGGACTAGAAAGCAAATGGAAAGCAAAAATCAAATCTGTTTCTTATTCTCAGGGAATATATGAACTAGTATGAAAAAGAGAGAGAAAAAAAAATCCAACAATAATTTTCTTGTTGTTGTTAAGTGCTGTCTTGTTGATTCTGACCCACAGCAACCCTGTATAGGGTTTTCAAGGAGCAGCTGGTGAGCTTGAACCACCGACCTTGAAGTTTAAATGACTTTGCAGTCTGATGTATTAG
Organism: Chrysochloris asiatica; assembly: GCF_000296735.1. Lineage (NCBI taxonomy): Eukaryota > Metazoa > Chordata > Mammalia > Afrosoricida > Chrysochloridae > Chrysochloris > Chrysochloris asiatica. Next base: position 3,533,833 of record NW_006408746.1, on the reverse strand, counting down.
CCGATAGAGCCACACCAGGACTCCAACAATAACTTAGATACACAAAAAATGTGTAAGTGCTACAAAATGTATTTTATCCTTTATACTTATCAATTCAGAAATCATTGAATAATATCAATAACAAGTAAAGTTTTGCTGCAGATATTTAAAAATGGTTGCAACAGTACATCAACAGAGAACTGCTAGAAATTCAAGTGGGATTCAGAAGAGAACATGGTACTATAGATGTCATTGATGATGTCAGATTGACCATGGATGATAGCAGAGAATACCAGAGAGATGCTTATCTCTGCTTTACTGACTATACAAAGACTTTTGACTACATGTACCATGAAAAGTTATGGATAATATTTTGAAGAGTGTTATTACAGAACACTTGATTGTGCTAATGAGGAAACTGTACTTAGGCTAAAACACAGTTGTTCAAAGT
>NW_006408746.1:3528385-3532363 GCF_000296735.1 Chrysochloris asiatica | reverse complement strand
CTAGGAGAGTATAGAACATACACTTGTGCATATGCAGAATTTGTATATAGACTAAGAAACAGTATTTCAAAGACAGTAAGGAAATATTGCATTGTTTAAAATCAGGAGAGGTGTGTGTCAGCATTGTATCATTTTGCCATACTTATTCAGTTTATATGCTGAAAAAATAATTTGAGAAGCTAGACTATATGAAGAAGGATTGGAAGAATATTCACTCGTAACCTGCAATAATCAGATGACACAACTTTTCTTGCTGAAAGCAAAGAGGACTTGAAGCTGGAAAATAACTAGTGACGATCAAAGGAGAAAAAGTTTATTTGTGTATGATACTAATGGCATTGTTTGATAATTTCTGCTTTGAGCAGGCTAGGTAACTATCTTCCAAATTTCTTATCATAGGAAGGTAAGCTTGACATTATTCTTTAACTTTAGAAATGTTGAATATGTTTGGCCTTTTCAGTTAATTTTTCACAAATCTTATACCCTGGTAGCTGTATTTGGTTAATTTTACTTTAGGTGACCAGAAATACACTTGGAGTGTTATGCCTCATTGCTTCAATGAGCTCCCTATGAATTTTTCTCAAATTTTACATACTATTTTAATTTACAACCCTCACAATTTGCTTAAGGTTTAGTTTATTGCAATATGCATATAAGTTACTAGTCTTTTCAAATTATAAGCAGTACTGTAATGAAAGAGTTATTATTGTTAAGTGAGTGCTGTTGAGTCAGTTCCAAGTCATAGTGGCCTTGTATAAGTTGCAATGTATTTCATTATAATATTTCATCACTAGGGAGTTCAAGACTTCCAAAGTAAAATAAAAATTAGCTCAGCCATCAGAAATATACTCAAGACATGCAATTTCATCAGAGGATGACTTTAGACAAAGTCAGAAAAAGAAAAAACCTATCCCTAATATAAGGTTATCCTATCCATAACACACACACACAAATTTAAAACAAAAAACAAAGAACAACAACAAAAAAACATAGTTGACAATGTTTATTGGACGTTTTTGTTGTTGCAGACTTTAGATACCTAATTTTTCTTAGTTAGGTAGATCATTATATTGATTTTTAAAGACTTCAGTGCCTGCCCTTTTTCAAGTAAAAACAAAAAAGGCAAGGGGGCCATCATGAAATTTTAAAAATCACTAGTGAACACACCACACAATCGAAAGCCTTTGCGTAGTTAATAAAGCACAGTTGAGCATCTTTCTGGTATTCTCTGCTTTCAGCCATGTTATCCCTCATTCCATGTCTTCTGCATATGGCTTGAACCTTTGGAAGTTCTCTGTTCAGTGTATGTTTGCAACCATTTCTATATTACCTTGAGTAAAACATTATTCGCAGGGGATATCAAAGATATTATCCAATAATTTCAGCATTCCCTTGGGTCTCCTCTCTTTGGAATGGGCACAAATATGCATCTCTTACAATCATTTTGCCAGATAGTTGTCTTCTAAATTTCTTGACATAGATAGATGAGCGAGTGCCATTAGTACCACCTCACTTTCTTGAAAGATTTCAATATTTATTCCATCAATTCCTTGTGCCTTGTTTTTTGCCAATTCCTTGAACTGTAATGTTATCTGTGATAGCATAATATCCATATACATGCAGAGAAGACTTGTCTGTCATTTTGGTGGCTTGCATGTTGTTTTGATAAGGGAAGGTATCCCATGGGTATTTTAAATACCAGCAGAGTCACCCAAATGAGCATCCATTCCAAGACAAACTAGTAAGTAAGAGAGACGGAATTCTTCTGAATATCTTGTCACTAAAAACATTTTATAAATAGCAGTAGAATACTGTCAGCACCAGAATATTGAATAATGAAACATGATGAAGAGTACCAGAATGCTGTTAAATATAGTGTTGGAAGATGAGCCCTCATGTTGGAAGGCACTCAAAATGCAACTGGGAAACAGCTGCCTTCTAAAAGTAAAGTTTACCATGATGACACGAATGAAGTAAAGCCATCCAGACCTTCATTTGCTTAAGGTGCACAAGTCAAAGTGAAGAGAAACAACTGCAAACATCCATAAATAATTAGAATATGGAATGTATGAAGTATGAATCTAGGAAAACTGAAAATTCTCAAAATAAAATAGCATGCATAAGCATTGATATCCTAAGCATTAGTGGGTCTTAAAGGAAAGTGTAAGCCATTTTGAATCTGACATCATATGTTTTACTATGTTGGGAATGAAAAATTGAAGATGAATGGTGTAGCATTCATCATCCAAAAAGAGCATATCAAGATTTATCTTGAAGTACAATGCTGTCTTTTATAGGATAATATTTATACACCTACAAGGAAGACTAGTTAACATCACTATTATTCAAATTTATGCACCAACCACTAAAGCCAGTAATGATGAAATTGAAGATAGAACCAACTTCTTCAGTCTGAAATTGATCAAGCATGAAAATGAGAAATATTGATAATAATTAGTGATTGGGATGCAAAAGTTAGAAACAAAGACGAAGGACCAGTAGTTGGAAAATATGACCTTGGTGATAGAAATGATGCTAGAGTTCTCATGATAGAATTTTACAAGACCAATGACTTCTTCAATACAAATACCTTTTTAAACAACATAAAAGACAACTAAACACATGGACCTCATCAGATGGAATAGACAGAAATAAAATTGATTACATCAGTGGAAAGAGACAGTTGAAAAGCTCCATACCATCAGAATAAACAAATCCAGAGGCAGAGTGTGAAACAGACCATCAACTGCTCATATACAAATTCAGGTTGAATCTGAGAACGAAAATATGACTTCAGAATTTAGAGATCATCTGAAGAACAGATATGATAAATTAGTCACTAAAGACCCAAGACCAGAAGGGTTGTGGGATGACATCAAGAACATCATACAAAAAGAAAGCAAAAGATCATTAATAAGAAAAAAAAAGAAGGAAAAGACCAAAAAGGGTGTCAGAAGAGACTCTGAAGCTTGTTCTCCAGCATAGATATACTAAAGAAAATGGAAGAAATGAGGAGGTACAAGAGCTGAACAGGTATTTCACAGGTCAGTTCAAGAAGATAAAGTCAAATATTATAACAAAATGTCCAAAGACCTGGGGTCAGAAAACCAAAAGGGAAGAACATGCTCAGCATTTCTCAAACTGAGGGAACTGAAGAAAAAATTCAAGCTTCAACTTGAAATATTGAGGGAGTCTTTTGGCAACTTTCTGAACGATGCAGAAAGCATCAAAAGAAGATGGAAGAAATACACAGAGTCACTGTAGTAAAAAGAATTGGTTGCTGTTCAACAATTCCAAGATGTTGCATATGATTAAGGGCCAATGATATTGAAGGAAGAAGTCCAAGGTGCATTGAAGTCTTTGGAAAAGAACAAGGCACTGGGAATAGATGGACTATAAATTGAAATCTTCCAGCAAACTGATAGGGCACTGGAGGCACTCAGTCATTTAATCCAAGAACACAAGTACCTGGCTAATTATCTGGAAGAGATCTGTATTTGTGCCCAATCCAAAGAGAGGTGATGCAAAAAAAAGAAATGCAAAAAACATCGGATAATATAACTGATATCCCATGCAAGTAAAATTTTACTAATGATAATACAAAAATGGTTGCAATGATACAATGACATAGAACTTCCAGAAGTTTGAGCCAGATTCAAAAGGTGACATAGAACAAGGGATATCATTGCTGAAATTACATGGATCTTGGCTAAAAACAGAATATAAGAAAGATGTTCATCTATGCTTCTTTGACTGCACAAAGGCTTTAAATTGTGTGGACCATGACAAGCTGTGGACAACATTGTGAACAATGAGTGTTTCAGAACACTTAATTGTGTTCATGGGGAACCTGTATATAAACCAAAGGCAGTTATTCAATCAGGACAAGGGAATACCAAGTGGTTTAAAACTAGGAAAGTTGTACACCAGGATTGTTTTCTTTAACCAAATGTATTCGATCTGCATACTGACAAAATG
>NW_006408746.1:3519072-3527335 GCF_000296735.1 Chrysochloris asiatica | reverse complement strand
TCTGAAATTGATCAAACATGCAATCAAGATGTATTGATCATTACTGGTGATTGGAATGCAAAGGTTGGGAGCAAAGAGGAAGGATCAGTAATTGGAAAATATGGCCTTGGTGATAGAAATGATGCTGGAGATTGCATGATGGAATTTGCAAGATCAATGACTCCAGTGCAACAACATAAACAACATACAAGACATCTATACACATGGTCTGCTCCAGATGCAATATGCAGAAATCAAATTGACTACATCTGTGAAAATGGATAGCAGAAATGCTCCAAATCATAAGCCAAAACAAGGTTAGGGGCAGACTATGGGAAAAAAACTATCAATTGCTAATATGCAAATTTAGAATAAAGCTGAAGAGAATTAAATCAAGTCCATGAGAACCAACATATGACATCAAACATATCCCAACTGAAATTGGAGATCCCCTCAAATACACATTTGATGCATTAGAAACTAAAGACTATATGCCTGAAGAGTTGTGAGATGACATCAAGAACATCATACAGGAAGAAAGCAAAAGGTCATTAAGATGACAAGAAAGGAAGCAACCAAAATAGTCAGAAGTGACCCTGCAACTTGTTCTTCAGCATGTAGTTGTTATTAAGTACAGTCAAGTAGGTTCTGACTCAGAACTTCCATGTATAGTGTTTCCAAGGAGTGGGTATGAACTGCTGCTTTTTGTTTCAAACTGACCTTGTGGTCTGTTTGGTACAGTGTCACACCAGGACTTCTCCTGCATAGAGGTATAAAAGCATATAGAAGAAATGAGGAGGTAAAAGAATGAAACAAATAATTTCAGAGAGCAGATCAAGAAGACAAAGTCCAAGATTAAAATGAAATATACAAAGATTTGGAGTTAGAAATTCTAAAAGGAAGAACATGCTCAGCATTCTCCAACCTGAAAGAACTGAGGGAAAAAATTCAAGCCTCAACTTACAACACTAAAGGATTCTTTGGCCAAAATATTAAACGACGCAGAAAGCATCAAATGAAGATGGAAAGAATACACAAAGTCACTGCCCCAAAAAGAAATGGTCGATGTTCAGCCATTTCAAGAAGTAGTATTTGATCAAGATTCAATGGGAATGAAAAAAGAAGTCCAAGGTACACTGAAGGGATTGACAAAGAACAAGGTTCTGGGAATTAATGAATTACAAATTGAAATAAATCAGCAAACTCATGCAACACTGAGGGCACATACTCATCTATGCCAAGAAATTTGGAAGGCAGCTATCTGGCTAACAGTTTGGAAGAGATCCATATTTGTACTCATTCCGACAAGAGCTGAATCAAAGGAATGCAGAAAAGACTGGACAATTTCATTATCACATGCAAGTAAAGTTTTGCAAAAAATATTTTTAAAATGGTTGCAACAATACATTGACTGAAAACTGCCAGTTCAGATGGTGATGTGGAATGACAGATATCATTACTGATTAAAGAGCGCCTCATCCTACTTGCCATGGTACTTTCAATAGCCTCATATGCAAGTGAAAGTTGGAAAATAAATAAAGAAGACCATCGAATTGATGTATTTGAGTTATATTGTTGGGGAAGAATATCAAAATACTATGGACTGCCAGAAGGACAAACCTATCTGTCTTGGAAGAAGTGCAGCCAGAATGGTACTTAGAAACGTGTATGGTGATACTTTGTCTCTCATACTTTGGACATATTACTGTTGTTGTTGTTGTTGTTAAGTGCCACTTAGCCGGTTCTGAGCCATAGCAACCCTGTATAGGGTTTCCAAGGACTGACTTGATTTTGCAGTTCAAGCTGACTTTACAGTCCAACGCATTTACCCACAGCTCCATGCCAGAACTCCTTGGATATGTTATTAGGAGGGACCAATTTCTGGAGAAGTATATCATGTGAGGTAAAGTGGAGCGTTAGCACAAAAGAGGGCCATCCCAAATAAGATGGATTGGCACAGTAGGAGCAGTAATGGACTCACGCTTAATAACAACTGTGAGGTCGGCACAGAACTTGGCAGTGTTACACTGTGTTGTGCATATTTTCACTTTATTCGAACTGACTGAATGGCCCTAAGCAAGTCAAATTTCTCCATTTTGTGATATTGTAAATCCTAGCTTCAATGTCTGTTATTGAAGTCCTGGTGTTATGCTATAGATTAATCAGTGGATTGCTAAATCAGTAGTTTAAACCCACCAGCCACTCCTTGGAAACCCCATACAAACTTGCAATGAGTTGGAACTAACTTGATGGCAGTTAACAATAACTACATGCCTGCTATTATGGACCCATTCTGAAACGAGTTTCTCAGGAATAAATGTTAAGTCGGGGGTAACAGTACAGAGGAACAAAGGATTAAAGATGCCCCCATAGTACTAGAAGGTGTGACTTGTCACTACTCTTATTTTCCCTTGGGGGCATGGTCTGACTCTGTAAGTCTACTTTGGACAAGCTTGCTCGCTTCTCCTGATCTTGAAAATGGCTGATTATATCTAATCTTGAGTTCATGGTACTTTTGTCCCTTCACCTGATCTGATTCACCAGCTCCCACAGCCTCATGCATCAACTGCCTATCTTCTGACCTGTGTATTTGGAATCCTCAATTCTTGAGACTACATGGGTGTGAAGATTTCTCCAGACTGATCTCTGAAGTATGAATTTGAAACTTGTTAGTCTCCCCAATGGTGTATGCCATTTACTTATACAATTGTAGAGTTTTGTGAGACATTACAGTGCATTGCAGAACCTGTGGACTTGAGGAAAGTGTGGAGTGGTGATTAATATCAAGGATTTTGGAGTGGTATAGTATGTCAAAAAAGCTACATAGTTAGTATATCTTTAACTGCCAACACATAGTGACCAGCCTTGTGCCGATCATTCGAAAAGAAATTATTCATACAGTTGATAAACATTGTTCCATTTGCACTAAATTTAAGTCAGAGAAACCTTACACAGTTTCACCCAGACGGTACCCCTTGCCTTCAGAGTTTACATTTCAGTGGCAAATTGATTTTATTGGAAAGCTTATACAGGGTGTCTATGAGTGACCAACCCGACAGCACAAAACAACAATGATTATAAATATATATTGTTTATACAATTTGAAGATTTTTCACATTGGATGGAGGCCTTTTCCAGCTGTTCACCTAAGGCCACTTTTGTACCAAAGAAGCTCCTTGAAAATATTATGCCAACTTAGAGTTTCTAAAACTCATTGTAGTGATCAAGGCACTCATTTTGAAAATAAATAATAAGATAAGTGATGTAAGATTTTCTTGTATTTCAGAGACTTTATTACCCTTGACATCCTTAATCATAAAGTCTGTGGGGAGAACCACAGACATTATAAAATCCAGTTGGCCAAACTTTCTGCATCTTTGCACTTGCATTGGATCCAAGTACTCTTTCATGTGCTTTTAAATTTAAAGTCTACCCCATTTTGGCCTCCCAAATTGATTACATATGATATTGAATCTCAATGAGAGGATTCATATTTGGTCTTCCTCATTAAAACCTGTGTTGCAAGATTATAAGAATCAAATCTTAGATCCACCTGTTTCAATTAAAGAAAATAATCATCAACTCTATTTTGACTGTTGAACCCACAAAGGAAGTAAGATAAAAAAAATCACAAACCCTATCAGGTGACTTTAGAAGCAGACAACTTCCCCAAGATCATGGAAAAAGATGCCTTATTTATTTGCCCAAACGTAAACTCTTAAAATTATTGGACTTTGCATAAATCTTACTGCTTTTAAAATTGTTTTGCTATATCAATTTGATTTCATCAAATGATAAGAGTTTTAATGAAGATTATTAATATGTCGTTAGCTTGACCTTTAAAATTGTATTCGTGGTAACCATTCTATTACTTTAGAGTCTTGGCATGGTGCTGTAGGATAAGCACTGGAATAGTGACCAAAGACTCAATGATTCAAGCCCACCAGCACCTCCTTGGAAACCCTACACAGGGTTGTATACGTTGGAACTTAAAAACAACAGCAGCACTCTATTACTTTATGTAAGCAGCTGTCACACCATTTTCTAAAAAGAGCTCTTAAAAATGTTAAAGAGCAAAAAAAAATCACTTTGAGGATTAAGGCATGCCTGATTTAAGTCATGGTATTTTCTCTTGAGTCATATACACATGAAAGCTGGAAAATCAATAAGGAAGATTGAATTATGGTATGCATGAAGAATATTGAATTACCATGAATCGACAAAACAAACAAATCTATGTTGGAAGAAGAATAGCTAGAATACTCCTAGAAGTGAGGATGCTGAGATTTTTGTCTCTCACACTTTTAACTGTAATTTGACTACAATGAAGAAGCCAAATATGGACTCACTCACTGAGATTCAAAGATTCAATCTCATGTGTAATCAATTTATGAAGCCACAGTGGGGTAGACTTTATCATTTAAAAGGATAAGAAACAATTGGGGATCAAATGACAGAATTCTACAAGAGCAATGCATCCTTCAATGCAAATACCTTTGTAAACAAAATAAAAGATGAATATACACATGGCCCTTACTAGATGGAATACACAGAAATTAAGTTGACAACATCTGTGGAAAGAGACTATGGAAAAGCTCCATATTAGCTAAAACAAGACCAAGGCTGACTGTAGAAGAGATCATCAGTTGTTAATATGCTCATTCAGGTTGAAGCTGAAGGAAAATCAAGTCCATGAGAGCCTAAATATGACCTTGAGCATATCCCACCTGAATAGAAATCTGAAGAAAAGATTTGATGCATTAGACACTAAAAACCAAAGACCAGAAGAGATGTAGAGTGACATCAAGAACATCATACAAGGAAGAAAGCAAAACAATATTAAGATAAGAAAGAAGGAAAAGAGCAAAATGGATGTCAGGAAATACTCTGAAATGTTCTCTGCAGTGTAGAGATGCTAAAACAAATGGAAGAAATGAGGAGGTGCAAGAGTTGAATAGAAAATTTCAAAAGATAGCTCGAGAAGACAAAATCAATTATTATAACAATATGTGCAAAGATCTGAAAGCTAGAAAACCAAAAGGGAAGAACATAGTATTACTCAAACTGAGGGAACTCACGAAAAAAAAAAAAAATCAAGCCTTGACTTGAAGTATTGAAGGATCCTATGGGCAAAAATAAGGAGCTCTGGTAGCGTAGTGGTTACGAATCGGGCTGCGAACCTCAAGGTCAGCGGTTCGAAACTACCAACCGCTCCGCGGGAGAAAGATGAGGCTTTCTACTCCCGTAAAGATTTACACCTTCGGAAACCCTGTACGGGGTCGCTATGGGTCGGAACCGACTCGAAGGCACTTAACAACAACAACAACATGGGCAAAAATAGTGAATTATGTTTAAACATTTCAAGAGGTAGAATATGATCAAAATCTGGTGATACAGATGGAAGAAGTCAAAGGTGCATTGAAGGCATTGATAAAGAACAAGCCTCCAGGAATTTATGGAATAAAAATTGAAATCTTCCAACAAACTGACAAAGCATTGGAGACACTCACTCATCTATGCCAAAAATTCAGAAGACAGAGCTTGACCAACTGATTGGAAGAGGTCCATACTTGTGCCCATTCCAAAAAGAGGTGACCCAATGGAATGTGGATATCATCGGACAATATCATTTATATTACAGACAAATAAAACTTTTCTAAATATAATTCAAAACTGACTGCAAATATACACTGACAAAGAAGTTCCAGAGGTTCAGCTGGATTCAGAAGAGAATGTGGAACAAGGGATATTATTGCTGACGTTATATGGATCTTGGCTGAAAGCAGAGAATATCACAAAGATATTTACTTGTGCTTTATTGACTATGCAAATGATTTCTGTTGTGTGAATTGATAAGCTATGGATAACATTGCAGAGAATGAATATTCCAGAACACCTAACTGTGATATGATCAAGAGGCTGTTGTTTGAACAGAACAAGGGAATGCTGAATGGTTTAAAAATTAGAAAAGGTTTACTCCAAGGTTGTATTTTTTCAACATATGTATTCAATCGATATGTTGAGCAAATAATTGGAGAAGTTGAATTCTATGAAGAAGAATGTGGGATCAGGATTGGAGGAAGACTTATTAACAACTTGAAATATGCAGATGATATGATCTTGCTAGCTTAAAGCACAGAGGATATTAAATACTTACTTATAAAGGTCAAAGACCACAGCCTTTAACATGGGTTGCATCTCAATGTAAAGAAAACTAAAATTCTCACCACTGGGTCAAGAAATAACATCATGATAAATGGAGAACAGATTGAAGTTGTCAAAAACTTCATTATGCTTGGATCAGCCATCAACACCCATGGAAACAGCAATCAAGAAATCAAATGCAAATATGCTGAACAAGATCTCTTTAAAGTGTTGAAGAGCAAAGATGTCAGTTTGAGGACTAATCCAAGCCATGTTATTTTCAATAACCTCATATGCATGTGAAAACTGGACAATTGAATAAGTAAGACCATAGAAGAATTTATGCATGTAAGTTAGGGTGTTGGAGGAGAATATTAAAAGTACCAAGGACTGACAGAAGAACAAACAGATCTGTGTTGGAAGAAGAGTGCACCTTGGAAACCATAGTGTTCCCTGGAAGCCAGAATGGCAAAACTTTGTCTTAAATACTTTGAACATATTATCAGAATGCTCCAGTCCCAGGGGAGAGACATCATGCTTGGTAAAGTAGAGGGTTTGAGAAAAAGAGGAAGACCCTTAATGAGATGGAATGGCACAGTGGCAGTGGCAATGGGCTCAAGCGAAGCAATGATTGTGTGTTTGGCGCAGGACTGAGCAGTGTTTCGTTCATTGTTCATAGGTCGCTGTGAGTTGGTACTGAGCCTATGGCACCTAACAACAACCCCAATACTTTGTACATGCTGTCAGGAGAAATTAGTCCCTGGAAAGACATCGTGATTAGTAAAGGCAGGAGCCAGAAGAAAAGAGGAAGTCAAGCAATGAGAGATGGACTTAACACTGACTGCAACAATGTCTTGAAACAACATTTGTCAAGATAGCTCAGGACTGAGCAATGTTCAGTGTTTTGTTTTGTTGTACATAGCATTGCTATGAGTCAGAATTGACTTAACAGTACCTAACAACAAAAATAACTGTTAGCCTACATTTTAATTGTTTATGAACATTTCTGATATTTTATGATTTTGTTTTACAATTTCATCATTGTTCCTTTTATAACTTATGACTTATTTTTATTATGTTTGTTGTTTTTACCATGAAACATTTGTGAAATACTGTTTTGCTTTGTAGCTCAAACTAATAGCCACTGCCTTTGAGTACACTCCACATAGTAACAGCCATACAGGGTATAGTAAAAATGCTGCATAGGGTTTCTGAGGCCATTAATCTTTAAGGAAGCAGACTGCCTAATCTTTCTCCTAAGAAGTGAATGTGGATTTGAACTAATGACCTTTTAACTAACAGCCCAATGTGCTATTATGTCTCCATAACTCAGACTAATACCTAGCAACACAATGCTTTCATTAAACTAACTTGATCAATATCTAGCACTAGTAATCTAAATGAATGATTTGTCATCAAATTCCAAAACCAGACATGATAATTCCATTGCAATGGCCTTGTTGTTGTTAAGTACCGTGGAGTCAGTTCCAACTCATAGTGACCCTGCAGGGTTTCTGAGGCTGTAAATCTTCACATCTTTCTCCCACGGAACTGCTGGTAGTTTCAAACTGCTGACCTTGCAGTTGGCAGCCCAACTCATAACCACTATGCCAACGGCCTTGTTGATATTTAATTACACTAACTTATCCAGAGCTACAGTAAACACTACCACCATTTCTAAAGGAGTCATTAGTGTTATGCTATAGCTTATCTCTTTACCACTTGTCTATCAATTTGTTGTACTGTGTTGGCTTGCATGTTGCTAAGTCACTGGTATTTTAAATCATAGCAGAGTCACCCATGGTGGACATGATTCAGCAGTACTTGAAGACTAAGACAGACTAGGAAGAAGGAGAGGGGAACTACTTGTGAATGTTTTGCCACTGAAAACCTAATGAATAGCAGTGGAACATTGTTAGCTATAGTGTCAGAAGATGAATAGCAGTAGGATATTATCAGATAAAGTGCTGGAAGATGAGCCCCTAAGTTTGGAAGTCACTCAAAATGTGACTGGAGAGAAGATAGATGTCTTCTCAATGTAGAGTTGACCATAGTGACATGAATGGAGCAAAGTTTGTGGGACTTTCTTTTGAGATGGGGCACTACTCAAAATGAGGAGAAACAGCATAAAAGGAAGACT
>NW_006408746.1:3511898-3514347 GCF_000296735.1 Chrysochloris asiatica | reverse complement strand
AATTTAATATATATATATATATGAATGTAAAACTCACAGCTGTTGAGTTTATTTCAACTCATAGGGACATTATCAGTACAATTAATAGCTTCCCAAGACACTATAGAGCAACAACACCTTCCTTACTCAGCTTCATGCACAAGTCATGCTTTTTACTATTTTAGGTAGTACATTACCAAATAAAATTTCATCCTCTGCATAAATACAAAAGAATTCAAATCAGCTTCTAAACCAAGTGTTAAAAGATCAGTTTTTCAAATAGGCCAATGGTATTTCTGGTTACAGACAGCTTATGTTGTTGCTGGTGTTGGTAACAGCTCTGACTCATAGAGACCTTGTATAGGATTTCTTAGAGTAGCTGTTGTGTTTGAATATCAAACTCCTTTCTTGTAGTAGCTGTTGTGTTTGAATATCAAGCTTGCAGTTAGCAGTCCAGTGCTTATCCTGTAGCACCACACCAGAACTCCATGTATTTACTTGTTAATGAAATTCATTTAATGTTTTTGTAATTTTTCTCCTTATAGTTAAAGTATAAAGAAGGACAGTATAACCCTCATTTACTCAACTCTAATGACTGCTGAATGACCTTTATAAAAACAATGGCATCCCCTGTGCGTATATATCTATAGATAAGTAATAGAACCATTAGGTGATTAAGAGAATGGCTACATTTCAGTGATGATTTACTTTTGTGCAGCACTGATTAACCATGTGGAAAATGGTCAGCATCCTTCTGCTGAACACAACCCTTTCTTTGATTAGTAAATACTAGCTCATTCCAATTAACTTCCCTGTCACTAATCTGTAGGTAACACCATTACAGGTATGGAAAGGACACAATATTACTTGAAAAAGACTACATTTATTTTCAGAAGAGATGCTGTCAGGGAATAACAATGAGAGATATAAGATTATTTTTTATCAGTCTAATTGAACAAGAGCTGAGACCAGTTTCTATGATTGGTGATAATGGTAGCAATGATGGTGATATAAAGATTATGAAGAGTCCATAGTGTTCTAGGAGTCATGTGGTGCATGTTTCACTGATAAAATTGTCTTTCCTTCAGAGATTTTTGTCTTCTAAAAATAAATTGGAAAATTTTCAACATGCACATACAATCATTACAATATATACACAAATATCTCTCTTTTTGCATTGACTGAATGGTTAAAAATATTGTAATAAAATGGGTAATAGTGATGGTTTTAGATACACAATTTGTCATTGTTGGTAACTGCCAGTGAGTCTGTGTCAACAAGGGTTTCTGATGAGCCACTGGTGCATTTGAACCGCCAACCTTGCAGTTAAAACCAACCTTGTATTCTAGTGCTTATCCTACAACATCACAACAGGACTCCGAATGCACAATAAGAAAAAGGTAATCAATATGTACTGAATTATACATGTAAACATTGCTGTAATGGCAAACGGTTTGTTTCACCTGTATGTACTACTTAAAAAAAAAAAAAAAAAAAAATTTGAAAGAACTAAATTATAAATAAAAAGGTAAGGAAAATCTGGTGAATACATTTGAGCATTAGGAGTATATATAAACTTTAATTTATGTCTTTTTTTTTTTTTTTTTTTTACTTTTTATTGTGAATTGAGTTTACAGAGCCGATGATCAGTTTTACATTAAACTAATCATATACTTTGCTTTATGACATTGTGGCAATACCCTCTATGCATCAACAGTTAACAACATAAATTATTGTTTGCTGTGTAATAAAAGAGCTCTGGTAGCGTAGTGGTTACCAATCGGGCTGCGAACCACAAGGTCAGCAGTTGGAAACTACCAGCTGTTCTGCCAGAGAAAGATGAGGCTTTCTGCTCCAATGAAGATTTACAGCCTCAGAAACCCTGTACCGGGTCGTTATGGGTAGGAACAGACTCCACGGCACAAAACAACAACAATGTAATATATTTTTTTCAGTTTTTATTGTGAATTGAGTGGTCGTTTACATGGGAGAACATTGGCTTTATACTCACCCTATCATATTTTATTACAATAACTACAATCCCTTCCATGTATCATCATTCAACAGTAATTGCCTCTACTCCCTTTGTTTTTGTTTTTTGGAATGTAAACAAAAACAGTCAGGAAAATCATTTAAACAACTAAAGGGCACATTGTACAAGCCTGCCTCCAGGTTGCCAGCAAACAGCCTTTCTCTTTCCATGAGTTTGGAGTCCTCAGCTTCTCTATTTCTCTATGTCCTCATTTCTTTCTTCTCTGGATAGAGTGACACATTCCACTCACGCTCTTTTCCCTTTATGGTCCTAGGGTCCCTGGTGCCTGGACTGTAAGATTAACTACTCCCCCCTTTTTGTTACAAAACTTCTACCTTTACAGTTGTGACTGTCACAATTAGTCATGATAACAATTGCTCACTAGTGAATCATAAGAATCTTATTCCATCTCCTTTCACCAGACTCATCTAGACAAAC
>NW_006408746.1:3510384-3511668 GCF_000296735.1 Chrysochloris asiatica | reverse complement strand
TCTAAGTTGATATTTTAAGCTACTACATCCATATCTATGTGTCAAGTCCCTCAAATTGTAGCAATTTACACTTGTTTCCTTTACCAAAAAAATTTTGTTACCCTCTAGTTGAGTATTGATTATCAAACCATCAAACCTATATCAGATGGATACTATCTGAAGGTTTGGTCATTCTTGTGCATCTCCCCTGACTTCATATCAGCTAGATGCTTCACTCTCAACTCTATACCTCCATGGCTATGTCCTTGTCCATGGGCTCAGGAGTCTCCAGAACTCACCATATTTTGGACTAACCAGCCATTTCTCTTCTCTCTCTCATCTCCAGGTCTACAGAAGTACACTCAAGTGTCTATTTTACAAAAATAAGTGAGGGAAACAATTATTCATTAGACAGTCAAGCGTCTTAACAGTATTTCTCATCTTTTATCCAATCAGATTATGCCTCAATCCCTGTATCACAGATCCCAGTTGTTACAAGGTTAGGCATAAATTACTATTTACCTCTGTCCCATTTAGCCCATACAAACCTGCCTCTGTGTTTCCCTATCTACCTTGCTCTTCCATCCTCTTCCCCTTTCTTTTGTATTACCCTCCCCAACACCCAAAGGATGATATTTCTATCTGTGCTCTACATCCCTTCCCTCACAACTCTGGTAACCTGCAAATATTTTTCATTTTTATTTTATTTTTAAATATAAATATCTTTTCTTAAGCATTTACAGTGCTTCCATTTTCTTGAATTTTCATTTTCTTGGTATGTTGTGAAGTATTAATTTTATTTGAGGCTATGGTAGCATAGTGGTTATGAATTGGGCTGTGAACCACAAGGTCAGCAGTTTGAAACTACCAGTTGTTCTGTGGGAGAAAGATAAGGCTTTCTTCTCCTGTAAAGATTTACAGTCTCGGAAACCCTGTACAGCATCTCTATGAGTCGGACCCAACTCCATGGCAAATAACAACAACTCTATATCCTATTAGCTTTTTCCTCCATTTAAAACAGTATGTTTTATCCTATAAGAAGCCTGACCACCTCACCCCATGGATCTCTTCCTGTTTTTACCTTCTTTCACACTGTAATTGTTTCTGGTGGTGCTGCCATGTATGTCAGTCTCTAGTTGTTGTCTGTACTTGTTTGTTCTCAGTAAAAAGAACTCTTTTCAGGATGTTTTGAAGCACTAGTTGGCTTTGAAAAATTCCCTTAGCTTCCATTTATCCTGGAATGTTGTTATTGTACTGCCATATTTGATTGACAGCTTTTCTGGGTAGCTGATTCTTGGTTGGCAG
>NW_006408746.1:3500239-3508895 GCF_000296735.1 Chrysochloris asiatica | reverse complement strand
TGTGCACAGTGGTTTTTGTCAAGCAGATCCATTCACATGCATAGTAGAACCCTCTGGGGAAGGGGGTGTCCATTTTCTCAGGTCTACCTTCTTGTCACCAGAGTGGAGTTACACAGACAGCATGAGACACACATACAAAAATATTCACACCTTTATCTCTGAGGATCAGTCAGACCACTCCTCTGATTCTGATTCTGCTCCTTCATGCCCAATATGGCTGCTCTGGGAGTCACTGGTAACCACAGATCAGAAAACACCACTTATCTTGTTTTTGCTACAAACCCCACTAGTAGTAAGCCTTTGATCTTTCCAAATATTCCTTTATATGTATTTCTGGGACCATCCCCTGGACTTGCTTCATCAGCTATTCTGTGTTATTCTTGGTGGAGTTCTGCAGCACTCTTCTCCCTAAGTTGCCATCATGTCCATCCTCCCTTATGTCTTCAATACCTCTTTATACCTCAAATTAAATTATTCAACTAGTAAAGGCATCACTGTCTTTCATTTGAAGACATGGTAATAGGTATATTGTTTTGAATGAATATTAGATTAGAGAAATCCTCAGTGTTTTTTGTTGTATTTCATCATGTTTGTGGAAGAGAAAAATTTATTTTCGGAGATATTTACAGAATGCAGTCTAATGCTTAAATTTCAAATAAATACATAAATATAATATTGCTTTGTATCATTGAATCAATTACTAACAAACTTATGTCAGAATATAACAGCCCCATACTTTTTTCTAGGCTATAATCTTTACAAGATAAATCATGGTCACACAATGGTTAAGGGTTCAACTGCTAACCAGTTGTTCTGTGGAAAAATTATATGGTACTCTAATTCCATAAAGACCACAGTCTATAAAATGCTACGGGCAATTCTATCCTCTCAGACTCTAAGTCAATACATAATTATTTAATATGGCCATAGAGTCAGTTCCAATCAATAGCAACCCTGTATAGGGTTTCCTAGGAGCAGCTGGTGAGCTTGAACCATCTATCTTGCAGCTCAAATGGCTTGGCAGTCTGGCACATTAACCCACAGTGCCACACCAGGACTTCAGAATTGCTATTAGTGTTCATTAAATGCTCAAATAATGCCATAAGGATCTATGGAAGGTAAATTGTACTAAGTAAAAGACCAACTGAACACATTTTAATTTGTGAAATAAAACTCTGTACATATGTCTACTAAACAACTTTTCTTTCAATAAATGTACACTTCTGAAGAATCATCCTCATCCCCATCTTTCTCTTAGAAAGAAAATATTTTAATTACCATAGACCTGAAAAGTGAAAGACAGCATAGAGCATCCATGTTACAGAGCATTTTAATTAATACATTTGGGTCCTGTTAAAAATAATTAAAATAATAAAACTTGAATATGGGTTTATTCTAAGCAGTTATTTTATATGTGTATAAAAAGATCATTTTAATTCCAGGAAAAACAAGCTGATTGAAGAAGCTAGGTGGAAAAAGGAAGGAGAAATGTATATCAACGATTAATCATAACATGATTGATTGAAGTCTACCATCTTCTTTTACTGAAACTCAGGAACTCCACCCAGGGTTTCTCATTGTGCTGTTAACTGCAAAATCAGCAGTTGGAATCCACAGCTGGTCTTTCGGAGAAAATTGAGGTTTTCTGCTCCAGTAAAGATTTACAGTCTTGGAAACACTATATAGGGTCAATATGAGTTGGAACTGACTCTAGGGCCCACAGCAGCAACAACCCAGTCTCATCTTTTAAAAATCAAAAGATAGATTAATTTTGGTCAAGAATATCTTTAGATAATATTTAGTTTCCTGGGCAAGGTAACCCCAAAATCAAAGCAAGATATTTGCTATCAATTTCTCTCTTTGACAGTTCTAATTATATTGTATCCTTTGTACCTGACTGATTCAATTAATACTTAATCACCATTTAATAAACATTAAGTCAATAATTCAAAACTCTTCCCTCTAGAAGTTTGCAATCCTTATAAAATATGACACATGCATAGCAATATAACTGAAGATGGAAAAGAAATATTGAAATAATTTGATTTAAGGGAAATAAATATACTGTTATTGTTGTTGTTGTTATATGCAGTCAAATAGGCTCTGACTCATAATGACCCTATAACATAGTAGAATGAAACATTGCCCAGCCCAGCGCCATCCAACAAGAGTTACTATATTTGAACTCACTGCTGCTCCTACTGTGCCAACCCATCTCTTTGGTGGTCTTCCTTTTATTCCCTGACACTCCACTTTACCTAACATGATGTCCTTCTCCAGGGATTGGTCCCTCCTGATCAAGTGTCCAAAGTATGAAAAATGAAGTATGGCCATCCTGCTTCTAAGGAGCATTCTGGTGTACTTCTTTCAACACAGATTTGTTTGTTCTTCTGTCAGCCCATGGTACTTTTAATATTCTTCTCCAACACCATAACACAAATGAACTAATTATTCTATGTTTTTCCTTATTCACTGTCCAACTGTCACATACATTATGAGGTTATTGAAAATACTATGTCTTGTGTCAGGTACACCAAAGTCCTCAAACTGTCATCTTTGCTCTTGAACACTTCAAAGAGATCTTGTGTAGCAGGCTTGCCTTGTGCAATATGTCTTTTGATTTCTTGACTGCTGCTTCCATGAGTGTTATAGTAGATCCAAACAAAATGAAGTCTTTGACAACTTCAATCTTTTTCCTATCTATCTTGATGTTATTTATATGACTAGGGGTGAGGATTTTTATTTTCTTTATGCCAAGGTACAACCCTTCTGAAGGCTTTTTGATCTTTGATCTTCATAAGTAGATATTTTAAGTCCTCTTTGCTTTCAGCAACCCAAGTTGTATTATCTGCATATTCCAGGTTGTTAATTAGTCATCCTCTAATCCTTTTATCAAGCTTCTAAGATCATTTGCTAAATATCCAGATTGAATAAGTATGGTGATAAAAATACAACTCCAGCCCACACATTTTCTGATTTTCAACCATTCAGTATTCCCTAGTTTTTACAAACAACTGCCTCTTGGTCTATGTAGAGGTTCTTCATGAACACAAATATGCATTTGGGAATATCTATTATTCCCAATCATAGCTTGTCATGATCCACACAACCAAAATCCTTTATATAGTCCATAAGGGACAGGTAAACTTCTTTTTGGTTTTCTCTGCTTTCAGCCAAGATCAATCTGATATCATACTATGGTGGCTTATGTGTTTCTGTGATGCTGGAAACTATGTCACTGAATGTGACTTATCTAGCAGTTATCCGTCAATGTACTGTTACAGCTGTATATTCCTTCAATATACTGTTGCAGGAATGATATTTAACAAAATTTTACTTGCATGTAATATTAATGATATTGTTCTTCTTTGTTGACTTTATAACTAAGTTTTTGCCAATTCATTATAATACTTGACTTTGTCTTCTTGAGTTGCTCTTTGAAATTTTCTATTCAGCTCTTTCACTTCATATCTTCCATTTGCTTTAACCTATGTACACTGGAAATCAAGCTTTAGAGTCTCTTCTGACATCCATTTTGATCTTTTCTTTCTTTATAGTCTGCTTAATGATTTTTTTGCTTTCTTCCTGTATGGTATTCTTTAATGTCAGACCACAACTCTCTGGTCTTCAGTTATTAGTGTCTAATGCATCAAATCTGTTCTTGAGATGATCTCTAAATACAGAAGGACTATGTTCAAGGCCAACTTTTGGCTCTCATGGACTTGTTTTAATTTTCTTCAACGATGGCCTGCACTTGATTATGAGTAATAGATGGTCTGTTCCACAGTCTGTGCCTGGCCTTATTTTGGTTGTTGATATGGAGCTTTTCCACCATCTTTTCACACAGATATAGTAAGTTTGATTTCTGTTCCACAGTCTGTGCCTGGCCTTATTTTGGTTGTTGATATGGAGCTTTTCCACCATCTTTTCACACAGATATAGTAAGTTTGATTTCTGTGTATTTCATCTGGTGAAATACATGTTTATTGTCATCTTTTATGTTTTTCATACTATGGTGGCTTATGTGTTTCTGTGATGCTGGAAACTGTGTCACTGGTGTTTCAAATACCAGCCAGGTCACTCATGATGGACAGGTTTTAACTGTGCTTTCAGACTAAGATAAACTAGGAAGAATGAGATGCGTACTACTTTTTAGTCACTGAAAACTTTATGAGTATCAGTGGAAAACTGTCAGATAGCACCCTAATATTGAATATTGAAACATGATGAATAGCACCAGAATGTTGTCAGATGTAGTACCAGAAGATAATCCCCTCAGTTTGGAATGCACTCAAAATATGATGGAGGAAGAGATGTCTCCTCAAAATAGAGTTGATCATGATGATGTAAATGGAGTAAAGCTTTGTGTATCATTTGCTAATACAGCAAAACTCAAAATTAGGAGAAACAGCTACAAACATCCATTTACAATTGGAACATGGAATATAAGTAGTATGAATCTAAGAAAATTGGAAGTTATCAAAAAATAAAATGGGATTCATGAAGGTTTGATATCCTACACAGTTGTTTTTAGGTGCCATTGAGTTGATTTTGACTCATAATGACCCTCTATAGGGTTTCCAAGGATCAGCTTGTGGGTTTGAATTGCCAATCTTGTGGTTGGCATTCAACTACTGATCTTATAGCACTACACCGGGAGTCCATCCTAGGCATTAGTGAACTGATATGGATGGATAATTGGCCATATTGGATAGTATAACAATATGATACATTTTGGTATCATCATGTATTACTTTCTGGTATCATGCGCTTAAATTTTAGCATGGTTAAAGACAAAAAAGTCAGCTGTGTATACAATCAACTTATATGTGACAGAGACATAATAAAAATATGCATAGCAAATCTTGTTGGCAATACTTTGTGTGATACAGGAGAAGTTTATGAAGTCCAGAATTTCACTAGAGAGGATAACTAGAGACTCTGTGCATCATATGCCTCTTCCCTTGGCTGTTTTTAGTCTGTATCCTTTTGCTATAATAATCTATGTTCCTGTGTGTGCTGTCCAGTCAATTCAGATGCATAGCAACCCTATAGAGCAGAGTAGAACTCTCCTATAGCATTTCCTAAACTGTTATCTTCACAGGTGGAGACTATCAGGTTTTTTCTCCCTCAGAAATGCTAGGTGGGTCCAATCTACTCATCTTTTGGTTAGCAACTAAGGTCTTAACCATTGTGTGACGAGGGCTTCTTATAGTAAACCACAGCTATGAGTGTAACAGCTTTTGTTAAGTTCAGTGAGTCCTTCTAGAAAATTATAGAATATGACAGTGGTATTCAAGACCTTTAAACTTGTAATTGGTGCCATATAAATGGGTGCTTTTGGGGACAACTAAACTTCGTAGTTAGTATCAGCCACTTGTGTAAATCAATTCCTTTGCAGCAGCCATTGGTACTGATTAGAAGTGAGAGTGACCTTCTAGGCTTTCCTAACTCTACAAGCACTTCGGTTATATAATTCTTGTGCCCACAGAATTAGGTAAAAACACTTCCCCTGACGTCATCAACCCTTCATAATCTCAACCTAACTAATTTTTTATCAATGTAATCTGATACATATGTTATATGCCACTGCCTTTAGTCTCACCGTCCCACAACTTTGTTACAAACATATTCAAAAGTTAACCCAAGATGGTTCACATCCTGAAATATTTAAAATAAGAAGACCACTGCAGTCATAACTCCTCCCAATTAATTCATCTATGCAAATATACAGGGCAATAAGTATTTCTTTAGTGCTTGATAGTGATTATTATTAACAATGTTTTCATTATTTAGCACCAGAGGGTAAGGGATGGAACAGAATTACTTGTTAATAACTTTGAAACATTAGTTTTCTATTAATTTGTTTACCATAAAATTAATGAGTAGAAACCAAATGCTAAGTTTTGAACTGGATGAAATCTGCATAAATTGAAATGACTACTTTTTCCTCCAGCATTTTGCATACAAGAAGGTAACCCAAAATGTATTGCAGTCAGGATTCCAGTTTGTACCTGCAAGTACTAATTCCAAATAAAACATATTGTCTCTGGTATCAGTGAATGGCTACAGACAAATTCTCACAACAATACACTTATCTTGGTCTCATTGTAATGCCTTCAATTAAAAAAACAAAACAAAAAGTGGTCCAATCAAAATAAAGACTTCGGAGCACATCTGCTAGGCAGGTTAATTTCACATCCAAGAGAACCTAGAAGGTTATGGAGACTGTATTTGGGGACTCCAATGGGGTAATCTTGCTAGATTATCTCAAAGGACAAACATGGGGTTCATTATAAAGAAAT
Organism: Chrysochloris asiatica; assembly: GCF_000296735.1. Classification (NCBI taxonomy): domain Eukaryota; kingdom Metazoa; phylum Chordata; class Mammalia; order Afrosoricida; family Chrysochloridae; genus Chrysochloris; species Chrysochloris asiatica. Next base: position 3,502,590 of record NW_006408746.1, on the reverse strand, counting down.
TTTAAGAATATTGAAAACTGGATTGGTGAGAAAACGACCACAAACTTTGAGACAAGGACATTTTTCTATTTCAACACTGAATCAGTTCAGTCTTCAAGAGCAGCAAGGTCTTCCTATGAAAATTTTAAAGGGAAAACTCACCCCATAACTCTACAGTCCTGATCTTGCTCTCTAAAACTTATTTATGTTTCCCAAATTTAAATAACATTGAAAAGGACATGATTTAAGTCACCTGGTAGGTCTAAAACTGCCTTTATTTAGGGGGCATTAATTGAAGAATCAAGAATTATTAGGGAAAGATTGTTGTTGTTAATTGCTGTCAAATGGGTGCAGACTTATAACGACCCAGTAAAGGGTGTCAAGAGAGAGATACCTTCTGCATGATTCAGTATTTTTTCCATAGAATAATTCAATACCACATGTCGAGATTTGAAATATTTTTCTTCAGTTTCCTCATTTTGAGAAATGCTAAACATGTTCTTTCCTGTTGGTTTTGTAACTGCAGGTATTTGCACATCACGTTATATTATTTGGCTTTGTTTTCTCAAGCTGACCGTTGAAATTTTCTGTTCAAATCTTGTACCTCCTCACTTCTTCCAGTTGCTTTAGCACCTTTGCACAGAAGAGCAAGTTTCAGAGTCTCTTCTGACATCCATTTTGTTCTTTCCCTTCTTTCTTGTCTCCTCAGTGACCTTTTGCTTTCTTCCTGCATGTAGTTCTTGATGTCAGACCACAACTTTCTGGTCTTTGGTCTTTAGTGTCTATTGCATCAAATATGTTCCTCAGATGATATCTAAATTCAGGTGGGATATATTCAAGTCATACTTTGGCTATGTGGACTTGTTTTAAATTTTTTCAGTTTCAGCCTGAATTTGCATATGAGCAACTGATGGTCTGCCGATATATCACCACTTCCCTACTTATAACATAATTGAAGCAGTCACTGTTTGAAAATAAAATCCAGAAAAAGCAAACTGATTAGAAGTGAGTTGGCAAAGAAGATGACAGCATTCAGTAGAAAAGCAAAACCCATGTATATGACAGAAAGGATTTGAAGGCTGCTTAACTCCCAGGTAAAGATTCACCACTAAAATAATAGATTGATAATATCAACAAATTACATCTCAATGTAAAGAAAACAAAAATCCTCACCATTGAACCAATAAACAACTTCCAAATAAATGGAGAAAAGATTAAAGTTGTCAAAGACTTCGTGTTGCTCTAATCAACCATCAACACTGATGGAAGTAGCAGTCAAGAAATCAAACTTGCATTAGATAAATCTGCTGCACAAGACCTCTTTAAAGTGTTCAAGAACAAAGATGTCAGTTTGAGGACTAAGGTGTGCCTGATTCAAGCCATTATAATTTCAAAAGCCTCAGATGCATGTGAAAGTTGGACAATGAATAAGAAAGATCTTTGAAAAATTGATGCATTTGATTTATGCTGTTGGAGGAGAATACTAAAAGTATCATGGACTGCCAGAAGAACAAAGAAATCTGTGTTGGAAGACGTATTGTCAGAATGTTTCTTAGAAGACAGTAAGGCCAGATTTAGTCTTTCATACTTCTGACATATTACCAAAAAAGATTGGTCCCTGGAGAAGGACATCATGCTTGGTAAAGTGGAGAGTCAGCAAAAAGGAGGAAGAGCCCACAAAGATTTGGACTGGCCCAATGGAGGCAACAATGGGCTCATGCAGAGCAACGATTGTGAGATTAGTGCATGACCTGGCAGTGTTTCATTCTGTTGTGCACAAGATCGCTATGAGTTGGTACTGACTCGAACGTACCTAAGAACAACACTACATACATGTAAGGAACTCTGGTAGAATAGTGGATTATAAACTTGGATGCTAACTGCAAGGTCAGTAGTTTCAATCTCCCAGTTACTTCAAGAGAGAAGGATGAGACTTTCTGCTCCCATAAAGATTTACAGTCTCAGAAACCCTATACAGAGTTGCTAAGAGTAGGAGCTGATTCTACGGCACATAACCACCACTAACACCATGCATATATGTAAGATTTTTAAATTAAGTAATACATGCTTATGAGTATATATATATATGTGTGTGTGTGTGTGTGTGTGTGTGTATGTTCATTTGCTGAGAGAGAAAGAATGAAAGAATATGTTTAAAAGTCAGCTTATTATTGTTGTTATTAAGTGCTGTCAAGTTGGTTCTGATTGATAGCAAATCTTACAAGGCTTCTAAAGAGCAACTGGTGGGTTAGAACTGCCAACTTTGTGGCTCACAGTCCAGTACTGATCCAACAGCCCCACATCAGGAGTGCTTAAATTAGATACCTGTTGTTGTTGTTGCTGTCAAGTGCCTTGAGTAGGTTCTGACTCAT
>NW_006408746.1:3489902-3499214 GCF_000296735.1 Chrysochloris asiatica | reverse complement strand
GAGATATGTATATATGTGCATATTAAACCACAATAATGTAAATTTCTCTTTTTATAAGTAAAATTGCTATTGAATAATTAAATTATATACATATATATATACACACACACACACACACACACACAAATGATTTATAAGAAACCAACAAGATATAGGTACTAAGAATATGAAATTATAATTATCTCCAAAATTCCTTTCTACATCTAGGAATGGGAATAGGTGAGAATAAAAATAGTTTTAAGATTCCAATATCTAGCATTTCCAAGAACCAGTCTAACACTTGTCAGTCTTTGTCACTTTCTTTTTCTTCAAGTTCTCATTTCACTGAATTTCTGCTTTTTAATACTTTGGAAAGGCTGTCATGGCATATATTTCTGACTTCAGCTGACACATTTAGAAGCTGGACCCTAGAATTATGAGTCGAAGAAAATCACTAGGTAAGAAATGAAAGGAAAAGCAAGAAAGTAGATTATGATGTAGGAGATGATTTAAAAATAGATAATGCTTTGCTTACGGTATATGAATCACTGGCAAAATCATTGATTTGAGTGAGTAGTGGGATGCAAGAATATTAGTAACTATGGTGAGAAAGCAGATGTATAAACAAGAAGACATTAATTATTTCTCAATTCCAAAAAGTACTTCAGAATTTGAAAAAATATTCTAAGGCAGATTTGGAAAAAAATAATGAAGGGTGATAAAAGTCAATGTCTCCAAAAAGAAGACATGATAGCACTGGAAAGTTGAATTATTGTGTAGAAATTAGATAAGGACAAAATTTTCTAGTGTACTTACTTTCCCTAAAGTTAATTTTTTAAAATACTTTTAAGAAATTTATTAAATGCTTATGTTAGTCAAAGTTTTTCAGAGAAATTGAGCCAATAGGAAAGAATAAGAGATTTTAAGAAATTGTATCATGAAATTATGAGTGCTGACAAGTATGGAATTCATAGCACATGTCAGCAGACTAGAAACTCAGGAAGAAATTCTATGCTACAGTCTTGAGGCAGAATTCCTTCTTCTCTGAGAAGTCTCAGTATTTGTTCTTAAAGCCTTCAACTGATTGGATGGGACATACTCATATAATTAAGGGTAATCTCATTTACTTAAGAGTAAACTAATTATAAATGTTGACCACATCCACAAAATGCCTTCACAGCAACATCTAGATTAGTGTTTGATCAAATAACTGGTCATCATATCCCAGTCAAGTTAACACTCAAAAATAACCATCAATATGTATACATCGACTAGATAAATTAATTCAAACAGTCCTTATATTTAAAACAAAACAAAAAAACCCACATGTTTTTCTATGGTGGTTTGTGTGAAAGTTTACAGACAAAATTAGTTTTCTATTTAACAATTGACATGTATTTTGTTTCTGACAACTCTATTTCTGCTACTAATTTAACTTACAGGCTCAATCTCTGTTGACATTCTGCAGAATCTGAACTTTGCTATGATCAGTCAACATCAGAAATAGAATGGTTCACCCAAGTCTGACTTGTAATTAGCTATTGAACTAATGGTTCTAAATTGAGAGCTCACGTACAAACTATACAAAATAGGAGCTAGCAGAAAAAGTAAACATTCCAAAACATAGACTGTCTTACATTACTTTGTTTCCTTTACGATGAACTGTGTGCTTAATAATAATAATGATATCCAGAAAAGGCCAGAGAGTTCAAGGAAAATAAAATGTACAAAAACTTCAAACAATAAAAGATAAAATAATGATATTTGATATACTGGATATATCTTCAGATAATTTGAGGTGGGTAAAAACCAAAAATAGTACAAAAGATGAGAATTTAAATGTGTAAATGAAGGAAGGGCAAAGCTGAAAGAAGTGATGCATACTGTTATAATTCTAATTTAGAAAAGATCAAATTTAAAAAATGACAACAAATTATCCTTTTGTCAAATTCAGAAATCTTTAAAAAGCCATACAAGAGGAGCTGTATTTAAAAATTAAATTTGATTAAAAAATAATTAAAACAAAAAAACATGGTAAGCAATCTTTACTAAAAATTAAAGTTTAATTTTAAAACACTACAATAATAGTGACAATTAAAATTTGTTTGCTTACTAAATGTCAGACATTGTTCCATGCGCTTGAGAAATAATGAACTTATTTATTTCTTAAAAACTACTATGATGTTGATATCATGTTATCTCAATTTTATAGATGAGGAAACAGGCTTATAAAGGTAACTAACTTGCTCTGGTAGTGTAGTGGTTACGAATCGGGCTGCTAACCACAAGGTCAGTTCCAAACTACCAGCTGTTCTGTAGGAGAAAGATGAGGCGTTCTGCTCACGTAAAGATTTACAGCCTCGGAAACCCTGTGCAGGGTCACTATGAGTCAGAAGCGACTCCACGGTACTTAACAAAAACAACTTGTTTATGGTCCCATGACTGGTCAATGTTAGCTTCAGAAGTTAAGCTCTAGTACGTTATTAACCATCATTATGACTGCAAACCTTTTCCTGTTCAATTTAGCAAAATGGTACTGTAGGATAAGCACTGGGCTAGAAGGGCAGTTTGAACCACAAGGTCGGTGGTTCAAATCTACCAACCACACCATGGAAACCCTATATACTCCATGGCACTTAACATCATCTGTGGCCCTGTCATTCCACCCAAAGCCTATGATTATATGCCTATTTCATTTTCCTTGTAATTTTTCCTACTTCCTCTCCTCACCATTTTCTCCTAATGCTCCTCTTGGTTTTACATTTTACAACTTTTATCTTGACTACTTTCCACTGTCTTCTCTTGTTACCTTTAATAAGATATTATACTGTTGGTGCTATATGCCATAGAGCCAATTTCAAGTCATAGTGACCCCATGTGACAAGGTACAACTGCCCCTTAGAGCTTTGTAAACTGTAATCATTATAGGAGCAGATCACTAAGTCTTCCTAGGGAACTAAAAAACATTGTATTACATAAATTAAATGATTGTGTGGTCCAGGCCATTAATTATGTTTCTTAATCTTCTTAATATCACAGGAGAGATGCTGAGTTAGTGGATGATATGAAAAGATTTCAGTTCCCTGTTCTACATAAATTATTGTCACACGTTATATTGAGTTGAGAGCTGCCAAGCAAACATACAGATCATTAGCATGAATAACCTCAAAGCCGCTCCTGGATGTATTGGACTATTGAAACAGAGGTTGAGAACAGAGTTGTATATGGATCAAATCTGGCTCAAAGTTGTGCTTTTTTTATTTTGAGCCACCCAGTGTTTTTAACTTTTAAAATTTGTTGATGACTATAAACCAGAAATATAACATTAAAAGTCTCAATTTCATATTTCTTTTTGAAGTTAAACCTGCCAATTCTGGTTCTGAAATGATTTTCAGTATAACAAGTAATCATTGACTAACAACTGCCACCTCTGTTAGACAGGTTTGTTGTTGTGCATAAAGGGAACAAAATACTGCCTAGTTCTGTACCAAAATGATTAGCTGCAGATAATGCATGTGATTGTGAGTCTTAGGGTATTCATTGACTGATTTTCAGAAGCAGATCATCAAGTCTTTCTTCTTATTCCTATTTTTATACAGATAAATGTATAGAATCATAGCAACTGCAAAGCCTCCACTGATACATCATTGTTATTTCTAAGTTCCATGGAGTCAGTTCTGACACATAGCAATGCAGTCTATATAGGGTTTTTGAGGAATGGCTGGTTGTTGTTGTTAGGTGCCATCGAGTTGATACCAACTCACAGCAGAATGAAACACTGCCCTGCCTGATCCTGGGCCAATCTTACAATTACTGCCATGCTTGAGCCCATTGATGCAGCCACTTTGCCAATCCATCTTGCAGGAGGTCTTCCTCTTTTTCTCTGACCCTCCACCTTACCAAACATGATATACTTCTCTAGTGACTGGTCCCTCCTGACAATATGTCCGAAGTATGAGAGACGAAGTTTGACCATCTTTGCCTTCAAGGAGCACTCTGGCTGCACTTCCTCCATGACACTTTCAATATTCTCCTTCAGTACCATAACTCAAAAGCATCAATGTTCTACAGTTTTGTGGTGGCTAAACATGAAGTACATTGGCCTAGGTCTGGGTGTCCTGAAACGCAGGCAAAAGTCCACCATTGAACCATTACTGACCTCATAGGCTAAGAACTTTTCAGTTTGTTGTTCCTGCGCATTACTGATTTATACCTGCTGGCCTCTTTGGAATTTGAATTTTTTTTTTTTTTTTTAACTCCTAAATTTAAAAAAGTTGTGAACCTTCTCAGAACTTATTTAGTTCCTCATCCTAGCGATAATGAGAAAAAATAAAAGCATCCTTCTGTTTTATTAGGTAACTATATTTTCCACCAATTATTTTGAACTGGTTTTAAAATTGGCCTAGTTTAGAATTCAACTAGACTTTTTTTTTTTTTTTTATACAGACTAAGAATTTAAATGCATGACACCTAAGATCTTTGGAATAGACATTCTTATATAAAATAAGAAAAATGCAAGGGTCATTTTAAAAGATGTCATGACTGTGTCAAATTTAGAGTAGACATAATTATTAAGGAAAAAACAACAACAAATATATATATATCTCCAAACTTAGAGATAAAAGAATGAAGAACAGTAATTATAAATTTTAACATCTTCAATATAAAAACAAGCATTATTTTTGTTGCTCCAAATGTGTTTGGCTAAAAAGCAAGTTTGGGTGGAGGCTTTCATGTTTTTGAATGGTTAGGACTTAGTGGTGATTATCTGTGTGATTGAAGTCCAGGTGTGGCTTGTACTGGATTGCTAACTGCAAGTTTTGTGGTTCAAATCCATCATCCTTTCCTTGGAAACCCTACACAAGGTTGCTTTGAGTTGGAACTGACTTGATGGCACTTAACAATAACAACAATCTATGTGATTAGAAGACAGGTTAGTGGAGCTGTTTTGAAGATATATTTTCATAGAAAATTGTTCATTTGTTTAGATTGTATATTATAGAAACATAAAAATAGACACATTTTAAACTGCATTAATTTATATTTTGTTGTTGTTATCATTCCTGTTGTTGTTAATGTCGTCGAGTCAGTTCCAACCCATAGCGACCCTGTATAGGATTTCCAAGGAGCAGCTGGTGAGCTTGAACTGCTGACCTTGCAGTTCAAATGGCTTTGCAGTCTGGCGCATTAACCCACAGTGCCACAACATCATTGTTGTTGTTGTTAAGTGCCATTTAGACGGTTCCAACCCGTAGCGACCCTGAACAGGATTTCCAAGGCTGTAAATCTTTATGGGAGCAGGAAGCCTCATCTTTCTCCCACAGAACAGCTGGTAGTTTTGAACTGCTGACCTTGTGATTCATAGCCTAACATCCACAACATCATTAAGCTCCATCAAATCGGTTTCATCTCATAGCAACCCTATGCACAACAGTATGTTGCACCATACTCGCAATTGTTATTACTCTTGAATCCTCCATTACTGTTGCCACTGTGTCAGTCCCTCTCTTTGGAGGACTTCCTCTTTTTCTCTGACCCTCTACCTCACTAAGCATGACATCCTTCTCCAGGCATGGTCCTTCCCAATAACATATCCAAAGTATGAGAGACAAAGTCTCACAGGAGCTTCTGAGCATTCTGGCTGTATTTCTTCCAACACATATTTGTTTGTTCTTCTGGCAGTCCATGGTACTTGTAATATTCTTTTCCAATGCCTTAACACAAATGCGTCAGTTCTATTGTCTTCTGTAGAATTTTATATAAATATAATTTGCTACTGTTGTTGTTAAGTGTTGTCGAGTCGGTTCTGACTCATAGCAATCTTTCATAGGGTATCTGAGAAGCAGCTTGTGAGCTTGAACCACCAACCTAGAAGTTAAAACTGACCTTGCAGTCCAGCGCATTAACCCACAGAACCATACCAGAACTCCAGATAAAATTTAGAAAACCTCAATTCATCTTAATTTGTAGAGAAGATTAATATGGGGTCATTGAAATGATCTCAACATTACCTCCTTGGTACAATGTTGCTTTAGGATTTCAGATTACATTGATTTATATTTGAAACATAGTCATCTGTTAATTTTATAATATTGGACAAATTACTCAATACCTTCTGAGTCATAGTTTCTTCATCTGAAACATTGGAGTAATATCTAAACTAATGCTTGTATTGTATTTTTGTGCACATTTTGTAAGACACCCAGACTACGCAAAGAGCTTCATTGTATTATTAGTAACTCTATCTTCTACGTCTCTCACAGTAAAGAGACAGGATCTCTTCACATAACCTGGTTTAGTGTAGAAACAAAGTACTAGGAGACTTCAAACATTTTAAGAAAAATTCCATTATCTATCAATGCCATTTCCCCACAAACTTTCTGGAGCCCCTCATAATTGAACATAGAGGTAATAAATTTGGCTCCAAGTTTGTTTTTTGAAATTACAGTAAACCTGTGAAAGCTAGAATATGTATAATGTGGAAATCTGCCAGAGAAGGAATACCCGACTATATTCCAATAAAGAGACAGTCATAGAAAAGTAGTGATCGCACCTTGTGCAGTGGTGTAAATTAGTTAAGATGGGTATTTGAACCATAGTCTTTGTAACTCCTGCAAAATGACTGGGTTAGAGTATACAAATATGATGTGCTGTCGCACACCAAGATGACAGGATACCTTGCTAATAATGTAAATAAAGTACATGTGTACTTGTGTAGATGAGACCATGCAAATAAATGGTACGGAACCCTATCATAGGTACTAAACAATTCTGCCATCTAGCTAGGCTTAAAATTAGTCTTCTTAGAAGTGGAAAGAGGGAATCTCACTGTCATATACACAAAAAAAATAAAAATAAAAAACAACAAAAATCAAACAGAAGTGGAGTCCATCCTTAGACCAGGGATAACTGCACTGAATATCGTTAGCCTAGGAGATAGATATGAGAGCAGTGACACAAGAGACGGCAGAAGAAAATGAGAAGCAGGGACAGAGAAATGATGACAGCAAAGGCAGCAGACCCATGAGACAGGCATACAACACAACTGTGGCTTTATGGTCCAGTGATCAAGAAACCTGAATGCCTTCATGCAGGAGACTTGATGACAGAGTTGGATGCCTCCTGAGTTGGGCGTCTCTGGCCATTTACCAATGGAGCTAGGTTTGCCAACGTAGGGAGTTAGTGCTGAGCACTTTTGGACCTAGGCTTACTTGTGAACTGGGATGCCCCTGGAACTTAATCAGCAGAGTTAAAGGAGCCTTTAAAACTTGACTAAGAAAGGAAGAGGCTAGGCTGAGAAGTCAAAGACCAACGATAAGTATACCTTCTGGCACTGCAGACAAGAGGCTATCTTGATTGAGGAAGAGCTGTTTCCTGAGCATTCCTGAAACTGAATTGTAATCTGTTACTTCCCTAATAAATCCCATAATCATGAGTATTGTCTGTGACTTCTGTGTGTGTAGTCATTGCAACAAATTACCAGCAATGAAGCAAAAACTGCTGTGAAGGTACGACTGATAAAAAATTTAGAGGTTAGATGCATGTCTGAAGTCCACCTAAGAGAAATTGTCTATGGGTGGCTGATACTTATGATCTTGATTCTCTCTCCTCTTGGAAGGGAGTCAGATGTTGCTCCCACACCATTTTTACAGTTAGTTTCAGATGTGGAATTCATTGCAATTACTCCAGATTCATGGAGCCATGGAGACTTTGTAAGAGAATAAATACAGGAATTGAACATTATGATTGTTGTTTTTGTTAGTAAGTGCCCCAAGTTGGTTCCGACTCAATGACCCTGTAGAGGGTTTCTAAGGAACAACTGGTGAGTTTGAACAACTGACTTTATGGTTCAAATCACTCTTGAGGTCCAGTGCTTTATCCCACAATGCCACAGCAGGACTCCATGTGATTGTTAGATGGCTGAAAAGATGGTAAGAGAAGGTATGCTACAGTGGGAGTGGGGTGGGAGGGTGGATGACTGATAAGAGGTTAGGGTTTATTAGAGCCACCTAACCAGAGACCTAGGAGCTCTGGTAGTGTAGTGGTTATAAGTCAGGCTGCGAACCGCAAGGTCAGCAGTTCGATACTACCAGCAGTTCCGCGAGAGAAAGATGAGGCTTTCTGCTCCTGTAAAGATTTAGAGCCATAGGAATCTACTCCAAGGCACTTAACAACGACAACCAGGGGCCTAAGGCCATATTCATATGAATGGGAAGATGGCCCAGGTGTAGAGAAGAAAAGAAGAAACTACAATGTTTATAAAATAATAATGTGTTCAGGGTTATGTTTTGTTTTGTTTTTCAACATTATGGATGCTGAGAAGGCCTACTTAGTGCTGTGGTGGTGGTTATGTGCCGTGGAGTCACTTCTGACTCATAGGGACCCTGTACAGGGTTTCTGAGGTTGTAAATCTTTAAGGGAGCAGAAAGCCTCATTTTTCTCCCACGGAATAGCTGGTAGTTTCGAACTGCTGACCTTGCTGTTCGCAGCCCGATTGGTAACCACTACACTACCAGAGTTCCTTACTTAGTGCTGTAACAGACCAAAAATGTATTATGGGAATGAGTATTGTATATTACATAAAACACAGAACTACCTTCAGCTAATGCTTGATTGTTAAGTACTATGGAGTCAATTTGGACCCACAGCGACTTTGCATAGGGTTTCCAGGAGCAGCTGGTGAGCTTGAACCGCCAACCTTGCAGTTCAAACGGCTTTGCAGTCTGGTGCATTAACCCACAGCGCCACACCAGGACTCCCCTTCCTAGATTAGATTTGCTTTATTAGATATACTTGATTGTTGTTGTTAAGTGCTGTCCAGTTGGTACTGACTCATAGAGACCCTGTTTAAGGTTTCCAAGGAGCTTGAACCATTGACCTTGTCGTTCAAAGTGATTTTGCAATTCAGTGCATTAATCCACAGATATGGTAAATGGGAAACAAGGATTTTTCTCAAAAGAAACACAGGTTGTTGGTTTGAGTATAGTGGTCTTGTTTATAGAGCCTGTGGCATCAAGTCAGAAACCTGAGCCCCATCTAGATCAGAGCCAGTTAGGAAATTTACATTTGAAAGGATACTTGGATTTACCCAGAACTTCTGAGAGAACAGGAGATTTGCATTTGAAGGAAGGACTGGGTGGGGGTGGGGAAGGGAGGAGTGTGTGAGAGGGAGCCTTAAGAAAGAAGACTTTTTCATTAAAAATTTATGACCATTATATAAACCCCTTAAATCCCTTCTAGGAGGAGTCCTAAGGAGCTCTGGTAGCGTAGTGGTTACGACTCGGGCTGTGAACGGCAAGGTCAGCAGTTCGAAACTACCAGCTGCTCCGCGGG
>NW_006408746.1:3486950-3489567 GCF_000296735.1 Chrysochloris asiatica | reverse complement strand
GCTGCTCCGCGGGAGAAAGATGAGGCTTTCTACTCCCGTAAAGATTTACACCCTCGGAAACCCTGTACAGGGTCGCTATGGGTCGGTTCCGACTCCACGGCACATAACAACAACAACAACAAGGAGGAGTCCTGGTGTCAAGCTGTTGGTTAATGCTCTTGACTGCAAAGTTAATTTGAACCACAAGATGGGTGATTCAATCTCACCAGCCACTCCTTGGAAATCCTATACAGGGTCACTATAAATCAGAACCTACTCAATGGCACTTAACAACTAAAGCATTACTATGCATGTATACAGCATGGTATACTTCTTGAGATCTGGATCCAACTGATGAGTGGGAGTGGGGGAGGTACAACAATGAACAGATGAGCTGGGTTTGGACAGATTCCACAGGCACTGTTGACCTAAATTACTGGGTCTAGGGATGAGAGAGAAAAAAGGACTAGTTGGTCTAAAGTGCAAGGAGATGTGTGAATTTCTGAGTTTATGGGCATGGTTAACCATGGGCCTAGTTAACCAAGCCCTCCAACACAGATTTTCTTGTTCTTCTGGAAGTCCTTGGCATTTTAATATTCTTCTTTAACACCATAATTAAAATGCATCAATTTTTCTAAGGCCTTCCTTATCCAGTTTCCAACTTTCACATGCATATGAAGATTTGGACAGGTCACTTTAGTCTCAAAATGATATCTTTACTTTTCAACACTTTGAAGAGGTCTTGTACCTAAAGAGGTCATTGGCATAAGCAATAAGACATGAGTGTTGACCTTAGCAAAATGAAGTCTTTGACAATTTCAATATTTTCTCCATTTATATTGATTGATATTATTTACTGGCCCAGTAGTGAGAATCTTTGTTTTCTTTACATTGAGATACAATCCATACTGAAAACTCCAGTATTTAATCTTCATACTTAAGTATTTTAAGTCCTTTTGCTTAAAACAAGCAAGTTTGTATCATCTGCATATTGCAATTTTTAATGAGTCTTCCTGAAATTGTGATGTGTCATGCTTCATATAATCTAGCTTCTTGAATTATTTGCTCAGTACACAGATTCAAAAAATATGGGGGAAGGACACACTTTTCCTGATTTAAAACTGTTCAGTGTTCCCTTGTTCTGTTTTGACAACTGTCTCTTGGTCTCATGAGCATAATCACGGTTTCTGGAAAACCCAAAAAATTTTATCACGTGATTTATCACCAAAGTCATATTTTTTAAACTACTGATCCTACTTGTTTTCCTCCATCCTTTGCATTCCAATTACCAGTAATTATCATTGCATCCTGATTGCATATTTGATCACTTTCAGACTGAAGAAGTTGGTAGAGTTCTCTAATTTCATCATTAATGGTTTAGTTGTTGGTGCCAATTAATAGTGGTATTAATTGGTCTTCCTTTTAGTTGCATGCACTTCAAGATAGACCTTGAAATGTTATTTTTGACAATGAATGCACAGCATTCCTTTTGAATTTGTCACACCTGGCATAGTAAATCTTATGATTGCCTGATTCAAAAATGCCAATACCAATCCATTTCAGATCACTAATAACTAGAATATTGATCTTAATGTACTCCATTTCATTTTTGACAACTTCCAATTTTTCCAGATTCATACTTCTTACATTTCATGTTCCACTTATTAATGGATGTTTTCATCCAATTTTTCTTCATTTTGAGTCGTGCCCCATTGACAAATGAAGGTCCTGAAAACTTGACTACTTTGAGTTTTAAGTCCTGGTGTGACGTTATAGGATAAGCATTGGACTGATAACTGATATGCTGATAGTTCAAACCCACCAGCTGATCCTCAGAAACCCTATATAGGATCACCATGGGTGGAAAATTACTGCACAGCACTTAACAACAACAACAACTCTGAGAAGGCTGCTCTTCCCCAGTCCCTTTTAAGTGTCTGCAAACCTGAGGGGCTCATCTTCCAACAATGCTGTCGTTAAGTGCCATGGACTTGGTTCTGACTCATAGTGACCCTGTATAGGGTTTCAGTGACTAAACATTCTGAAGACTGCTTCTCCTTCCTAGTTTGCATTAGTCTGGAAGCTCCACAGAAACCTGTCCACCTTGGGTGATCCTGGTGGCATTCAAAATATCAGTGATATAACTTCCAACATCACAGCTACATGCAAGCAACCACAATATAATATAGACAGGTGAGTGGATGATGAACAGGTAAAAAGTGTTGTAATTTGACAGCTTGCTCTGGGCTTGACTTTGCTTATGGATGCAGATTCACAAAGATCAAACCAGAACAGATGATTCTTCAAATAAAGGAATATGCTTATCTCCTCAGAGAACTGGTTTAAAAACTTCCAAACGAAAACCTACTGCCATTGAGTTAATAAAGACTCATAGTGACACTAAAGGACAGGATGCATTGTATACCTTGTTATTGTTGTTGTTAGGTGCCATCAAGTCGGTACTGACTCATAGTGACCTTATGCACAGCAGAACAAAACGCTGCCGGATCCTGGGCCAAACTCACTACTGTTGCCATGCTCGAGTCCATCGATGCTGCCACTTGGCCAATCCATCTTGTTGGGGGTCTTCCTCTTTTTCTTTGACCCTCCACCTTACCAAACATGATATCCTTCTCCA
>NW_006408746.1:3479626-3485795 GCF_000296735.1 Chrysochloris asiatica | reverse complement strand
AGATAAGTGAGTGCCTCCTGTGCCATCTCACTTTCTTGAAAGGTTTCAATTTTTATTCCATCAATTCCTGGTGCCTTGTTCTTTGCCAATTTCTTCAATGCACCTTGGACTTCCTCCTTCAGTATCATTGGCTCTTGAAATGGTTGAACATTAACCATTTCCTTTTGGTACAGTGACTGTGTGTATTCCTACCATCTTCTCTTGATGCTTTCTGCATCATTCATTAATTTTCCCAGAGAATCTTTCAATAACGAAAGTTGAGGCTTGAATTTTTTCTTCAGTTCCCAAAGCTTGAGAAATGCTGAGCTTGTACTTCCTTTTTAGTTTTCTGATTCCAGATCTTTGCACATTTTGTTGTAATATTTGTCTTTATCTTCTCGAGCAGATCTTTGAAATTTTCTGTTCAGCTCTTGGACCTCCTTATTTCTTCCATTAGCTTTAGCATCTCTATGCTGGAGAGTGAGTTTCAGTGTCTCTTCTGACATCCATAAGGACCTTTTCCTTCTTCTCTTGTCTTCTTAATGACTTTTTGCTTTCTTCATGTATAATGTTCTTGATGTCATCCCACAACTCTTCTGGGCTTCAGTCTTCAGTGTTTTATGTATCAAATCTGTTCTTCAGATAATCTCTGAATTCAGTTGGGATATATTCAAGGTCATATTTTGGATCTTGTGGACTTGTTTTAATTTTCTGGCACTCAAAATACTATTCCCTCCTCAGAGTAGAGTTGACTGTGATGTCATAAATGGAGTAAAGCTTTTTGGACCTTCTTTTACTGATGGAGCACAACTCAAAATTAGGAGAAACAGCTAGAATCATCCATTTGAAATTGACAATTTCAAATACAGTACTATGCAGAGAATGACAAATTGAAGAGGAATGGTATTCCATTCATCATGAAAAGTAATATTTTAAGACCTATTTTGAAGTATATGTGGTCTGTGATAGGATACTGTCCATATGCCTTAAAGGAAGATCAGTTAATACCACTGTTTTTCAAATTTACACATCCAACCACTAACACCAGTGATGATGGTATTATAGAATTCTGTAAACTTCTTCAAGGATTGCAATGGCTCCATAATGTAAGTACTGGACTGTGAACTACAGTTCTGAGTTCGAGTCTACCAGTTGTCCTGCAGGAGAAAGATGAGTCTTTCTGCTACCAAGATTTTTAAAAACTTCAAAAACCCTATATAGGGTGACTTTGAGTCAGAACCAACTATATTGCACTTTACAACAAAAAACTGTAGTCAGAAAATGAAAAAAAATGCAATAAAAATGAATTGGTAATTAATTGTGATTCAAATGCAAATGTTGGAAACAAGAAGGAAGGATCCATAGTTGCAAAATATGGCCTTGTTGATAGAAATGATGATTAAAAAATTGCATAATAGAAATTTGCAAGACCGATGACTGTTGTTGTTGTTGTCAGGTGCCATCGAGTCGGAAGCGACTCATAGCGACCCCATGCACAGCAGAACGAAACAAGGTCCGATCCTGGGCCAACCTCACTACCACTGCCACACTTGAGTCCATCAATGATGCCACCTGGCTGATCCATCTCGTTGGGGTCTTCCTCTTTTTCTCTGACCCTCCACACTACCCAGCATGACATCCTTCTCCAGCGATTGTTTCCTCCAGACAATATGTCCAAAGTAGGAGAGATGAAGCCTAGCCATCCTGGCCTCCAAGGAGCACTCTGGCTGCACTTCTTCCAAAACAAATCTATTGGTTCTTTTGGCAGTCCATGGCACTTTCAGTATTCTCCTCCAACACCACAACTCAAAGGCATCAATTCTTCTACGATCTTCCTTATTCACTGTCCAGCTTTCGCATCCATATGAGGCTATTGAAAACACAATGGCCTGGGTCAGGCGCACCCTAGTCCTCAAGCTGACATCTCTGCTCTTCAACACTTTAAAAAGTTCCTGTGCAGCAGATTTGCCCAGTGCAATACGTCGTCTGATCTCTTGACTGCTACTTCCGCGAGTGTTGATAGTTGATCCAAGAAGAATGAAGTCCTTGACAACTTCAATCTTTTCTCCATTGATAAGAATGTTGTTTATTGGTCCAGTGGTGAGGATTTTTGTTTGCTTGACATTGAGATGTAATCCATATCGAAGGCTGTGCTCTTTAATCTTCATAAGTAAATGTTTCAAGTCCTCTTCACTTTCAGCGATCAAGGTTGTATCATCTGCATATCGCAGGTTGTTAATGAGTCTTCCTCCAATCCTGATGCCACGTTTTTCTTCATAGAACCCAGCTTCTCGTATTATTTGCTCAGCATACAGGTTGAATAAGTATGATGAAAGAATACAACCCTGTCTCACACCTTTCCCAATTTTAAAACATTCAGTGTTGCCATGTTCTGTTCGAACAACTGCTTCTTGGTCTAGGTACAGATTTCTTAGAAGTACAATTAAGACCGATGACTAATTCACTGCAAATATATTTTCAAAACAACATAAAAGACAACTATGTACATAAACATGGACTTCACTAGTTGGCATACACATGAATCAAGTTGACAATGTCTGTGGGAATAGATGGTGAAAAAGCTACATATCAGCCAAAACAAGGCCAATATCAAACTGCAACAGACTATAAATTACTCATATGCATTTTCAGGATAAAGCTGAAGAAAATTAAAACATATCCAAGTGAGCCAAAATATGACCTTGAACATATCCAGACAGAAATTAGAGATCATCTCAAGAACAGACTTGACACAGTAGACATTACTGACTGAAGACCAGAAGAGTTGTGGGATGACCTCATAAATGAAGAAAGCAGAAGGTCATTAAGAAGGAAACCACCAAAATGAGTGTCAGAAGAGAGTCTGAAACTTGCCCTCCAGTGTACAGATGCTAAGCAAATGGAAGAAATAGGAGGTAAAAGAGTTGAACAAAAAATTTTAAGGGAAGCTCAAGAAGACAAAGCAAAGTATTATAATGAAATTTACAAAGAACTGGAGATAAAAAACCAGAAGGTTAAATCATGCTCAGCATTTCTCAAGTTAAAATAATTATGAAAAATTTAAACCTTGACATGAAATTTTGAAGGATTCCATGGGCAAAATATTTAATGATGCAGAAAGCATCAAAAGATGTAAGGAATATAGTCACTATACCAAAAAGAAATGGTTGATGCTCAACCATTTCAAGAGGTAGCATACGATCAAGAACATGGCTTCTGAAGGAAGAAGTCCAATATTTCAACAATAATTGTTAAAAATATTTCAACAAACTGATGCAGCTCTGGCGGTACTCACTTATCTATGCCAAGAAATTTAGAGGACAGGTATCTGACCAACCGGATAAGATCCATGTTTGTGCCCATTACAAAGGGCAGTGACTCAATGGAATGTAGAAACTACCAAACAATATCATTAATGTCACATGCATGTAAAATTTTGGTATAGATAATTAAAAAATGACTGCAATGCTGTATTTACAAGGGACTACCAGATATTCAAGCTGGATTTAGAAGAGGCTGTGGATTGAAAGATATTAATACTGCAGCCACGTGGATCTTGAATTAAGACAGGGACTACCAGAAAGATGTTTACCTCTGTTTTATTAATTATGCAACAACTTTCTTCTGTGGGGACCAAAACAAGCTATGGCTAGCATTGCGAAGAATGGATGTTCTGGAACATTTAGTTGTGCTCATGGAGAACTTATACATAAATGAAGAAGTACTTGTTCTAATAGAACATGGAAACGTTGAATGGTATAAAATCAGGAAAGGTGTGCACCATGGTTATATTCTTATGCCATATTTATTCAACCTGAATGTTGAGCAAATAATCTCAGAAGCTGGAATATATAAAGAAAAACATGACATCAGAGTTAGAGGAAGACTCATTAATAATTTGTGATATGTAAATGATACATCCTTGCTTGCTGAAAGCAAAGAGAACTTAAACAACTTACTGAGAAAGATTAAAGACATAACCTTCAGTATGGTTTGTATTTCAATCTAAAGAAAACAAAAATTCTCACCACTGTACCACGAAATAACATTATGAAACTTTAGAAAAGTTTAAAGTTGTCAAAAGATATCATTTTTCTTGGATCCACCATCAACACTCATGGAAGCAGAAAACAAGTAATCAAATGATATACTTACATTAGGCAAATATGCTGCATAAGACCACTTTAAAGTGTTCAAAAGCATAGATGTTAGTTTTAGACCAAAGGCATGCCTGACCCAAGCCAGGGTAATTTCAAAAGCCTCATATGAATGTGAAAGTTAGACAACAAAAAAGGAACACCATAAAATAATTGATTCATTTGAATTATGGTGTTGGGGAAAATATAAAAATAATACTAAAAGTGTCATGGGCGGCCAGAAGAACAAACAAATCTGGGTTAGAAGAAGTACACCAAAATGCTCTTTAATATTTGGATGTTGAGTAAATATATCTCTCATTCCAACCTGCTAAGCTGGAATTACCAGCCTTTAGGTTAGCAGTGCTGTGTTATCCTACAGCACAAAAACATAGTATACAACTAATAATTGATTGTATTGAAGGAAGAATTCTACGATGCACTGAAGTCACAAATGCAAAACAATTTTCAAGGAAATGAAAACCCTACAAAGGGTGGCTATGAGTTGAACCAGCTCATAGGCACTTAGCAACAACAGAATCTCTTGAAATGGTTGAACATTCACCAATTCTTTTTGGTACAGTGACTGTATTCCTTCTGTCTTCTTTAAATGTTTCCTTTGTCATTCAATGCTTTACCTATAAAACCCTCCAATAGTACAAAATGAGGCTTGAATTTTTTCTTCAATTTTTTTCAACTTGAATTATGTCAAGCATGTTCTCCCCTTTTGATATTCTAACACCATGTCTTCACCACTCCTTTGTCAGTTTGTCTTACTGTAGTGGCTTGCATGTTGATGTGATTCAGGAACTATGCCATGGGTATTTTAAATATCAGCAGCATAAACTCATGGTGGACATGATTCAGATGAGTTTCAAGATGAAGACAGACTAGAAAGAAGGAGAGATGAACTACTTCAGACCATTTAGTCACTGAAACCTTAGAAAAACAGCAGTGGAACACTGTATGCACCAAAATACTAAATAATGAAAAATGATGAAGAGCACCAGAATATTGTCAAAAACAGAGCTAGAAGATGAGATCCTCAGGTTGGAAGGCACTCAAAACAGGACTAGGGAAGAGTGGAGTTGGCTATGTTGACAGAAATGGAGTAAAGCCTTCAGGACCTTCATCTGCTGATAAGGCACAGATCAAAACGAAGACAAACAGTTGTAAACATCCATTAATAATAAGAATATGGAATGTACAAAGTATGAATTTAGGGATATTGGAAATTGTCAAAAATGAAATGGAATGCATAAACATCGATATCCTAGGCTTTAGTGAGCTGAAATGGACTATGGACTGGTGTTGGCCATTTTGAATCTAATAATCATATGGTTTACTATAACAGGAATGACTAATTCACTAGGAACTGCTGTTAGTTATTAAGTGCCTTCAAGTCATTTTTGACCCATAGCAACCCTGTATAGGGTTTCTGAGGAGCAGCTGATGAGCTTGAACCTCCAACCTTGCAGTATAAATGTTTTTGCAGTCTGATACATTAGCCTACAGTGCTATAAAACATTAAAAATAAATGTCACATTCTGTCTTGAGGTACAAAGCTGTCTGTGATAGGAAAACATCCATATGCAAACCAGGAAGACTAGTTAATACTACTACTATTTAAATTTACACACCAAACATTAAAGTCAGTGATGATGAAATTGAAGAATTCTATCAATTTCTCCAGTCTGAAATAGATCAAACATGCAGTCAAGATGCATTGATAATTACTGGTGTTGAAATACACAGATTGGAAACAAAGAGGAAGGATCGGTAGTTGGAAAATATGGACTTGGTGATAGAAAATGTCAAGGTCCTATGTCAGGGTCCCGCCTTGACAAGGAAGTGTGGGTGTCACAAAGAAGGGAGATCTGACGACGAAAGTGATAGAGAAAGAGAGAGATGAAATATATACAAAAAAGACAGACACACAGATATGATGCAAGCTGGCAGGTAGACAGATCTGCAAACATATTGCCTAGCATGGCCCAGCATTGCATGCAGAACTTACTCTACCTCAGCCTTTTATTCTCTTTTTTAGGGAGGGA
>NW_006408746.1:3456098-3479131 GCF_000296735.1 Chrysochloris asiatica | reverse complement strand
ATGCTGTCCCCAGCAGAAAAGATGCTAGAAATTGCATGATATAATTTTGCAATGATATAATTTTGCAACCAATCATTTCTTCATTCCAAATAACTTTTTTAAACAACATAAAAGACACATGCGCCTCACAGGATGTAATACACAGTAATCAAATTGACTACATCTGTGGAAAGAGATGATGGAAAATTTGTATATCATCAGTCAAAATAAGGCCAGGGAAGACTGTGGAACAGACCATCAGTTGCTCATGTGCAAATTCAGGCTGAAGCTGAAGAAAATTAAAGCAAGTGCACAAAAGTAAAAATATGACCTTGAACATACCCCACCTGAATATATAGATCAAGATCATCTGAAGAATAGATTTGATGGATTAAACACTAACGACCAAAGACCAAAAGAGTTGTGGGATTACATCAAGAAAATCATACAGGAAGAATGAAAAGATAATTTATAAGACAGGAAATAATGAAAAGATGAAAATGGATGCCAGAAGAGAGTCTGCAACTTTCTCTCCAGCATAGAAATGCTAAAGCAATAGAAGAAATGAGGTAAATGAGTTGATTAAAAAAATTTCAGGTCAGCGCTAGAAGACAAAGTTGAACATTAACA
The DNA here is from genome assembly GCF_000296735.1 of Chrysochloris asiatica. Lineage (NCBI taxonomy): Eukaryota > Metazoa > Chordata > Mammalia > Afrosoricida > Chrysochloridae > Chrysochloris > Chrysochloris asiatica. Next base: position 3,478,522 of record NW_006408746.1, on the reverse strand, counting down.
GGAAATATGCAAAGACCTGCAGTTAGAATATCAAAAGGGAAGAAAATTCCAGCATTTCTCAAACTGAGGAAACTGAGGCAAAAATTAATGTCTTAATATGCAATATTGAAGGATTTATTGGCAAAATTTGAAAGATGCAGAAAGCATTAAAAAAAAAAAAAAAAAAAAAAAGGAAGGAATAAATAGCTACTGTACCAAAAAGAAACTGTTGCTGTTTAATGATTTCAAGAGGTAGCATATGATCAAAGCCAATGATCCTGAAGGAAGAAGTCCAAGGAGCATTGAAGGCATTGGCAAAGAACAAGGTGCCAGGAATGCATGGAATACAAATTGAAATATTTCTACAAACTGATGCAGCCCTGGAGGCACTCACTTACTTATGCCAAGAAATTTGGAAGATAACTACCAGGTCAACTGGTTGGAAGAGATCCATATTTGTGCCCATTCCAAAAAGAGGTGACCTAATGGAATGTGGAAATCATCAGACAATATCATTAATATTGCATGCAAATAAACTTTTTCTAAAGATAATTTAAATACTGCTGCAACCATACATTCACAAAGAACTTCAAGTCAGATTCAGACGAGGACATGGAACAAGGGAAATCACTACTAATGTAAGATGTAGGCAGAGAATACCAGGAAGATGTTTACTTGTGCTTTAATGACTACACAAAGGCTTTCGATTGTCTGGATCATGACAAGCTATAAACAGCATTGCAGAGAACGAGTATTATGCAACACTTAATTATACTCATGAGTAAAATGCACATATACCAAGAGGCAGTTGTTCGAGTAGAACAAAGGAACACTGAATGATTGAAAATTAGGAAAGTGTGTGCCAGTACTGTATTATTTATTTCACCATACTTATTCAATCTGTATGAGCAAATAATCTGAGAAGTTGGATTATGTGAAGAGAAATGTGGCATCAAGATTGGAGGAAGATTTATTAACAACCTGCAATATGCAAATGATACAATCTTGCTTGCTGAAAGCTAACGCATTTAAAAATATTTACTGATAAAGATCAAGGACCGCAGCCTTAAGTATGGGTTGCACCTCAATACAAATAAAACAAAAATCCTCACCACTGAATCAGTAAACATCACCCATATAAATGGAGAAAAGTTGAAGTTTTCAAAGATAAGACTTCATTTTGCTCTGGTCAACCAACAGCACTCATGTAAACAGTAATCAAGAAATAAATAAATAAACCCCAAAATACTGCATTAGACAAATCTGCTACACAAGACTTCTTTAAAGTGTTTAAGAACAAAGTTTGATGACTAAGATACATTTGACTCAAGCCATGGTATTTTCAATAACTTCATATGCATATGGAAGTTGAGCATTTAATAAGAAAATCCTAGAAGAATTGATGGATTTGATTTATTGGTGTTAGAGAATATTGAAAGTACCATGGACTGCCAAAAAACAAACCCATCTATGTTGGAAAAAGTACAATCAGAGTGCTCTTTAGAAGCCAGGATGGCCAGACTTCTCTTATACTTCAGACATATTGTCAAAGAGGACCAGTCCCTGGAAAAGGATATCATGTTTCATAAATGGAGGGTTAGTGTGAAAGGAAAAAAAACAACCCCGGCGCCTCTCATCAACCACACCTCACACCAGAAGGTCTGTCTAATGACTTTTATTCAGGGTGAGGAAGATAACCTCTGCCAGAGAGAGAAGGCAGGAGGCAGAAAGGAGGAGAGGAAGAAGAAGAAGAGGAAGTCATCGGGAAGGGAGGGGATTTATATAGGTTCAACAGAAAAGGAGTGGTCATTGCTGGGGTGATTTAGCTCTGGCCTATCAAAAGCCATGTTGTCCTTTAAACTATGCACTTTGTAGCTTAGGGCGGGGAAACAGACAAAATGGAGTTGGAGGGAGGGGAGAGGCAAGAACCTGAAGGTGTTGTAACATTGTAACATAGTGAAAAAGAGGAAAATACTCCAGAAAAGTGGATTGGCACAGTGACAGCAGCAAAGGGCTCAAACATAGAAAAAATTGTGTTTGGCACAGGACCATGCCGTGTTATGTTCAGGTTGTACTTAGGATTTCTACTAGCAGTTACTGACTTGATGGCACCAAACAATAACAACAACAACTAACAAGTTCTAGGTCTTAGTAAATTTCATTATAATACTTTTTCTTCTTGAGCTTTTCTTTAAAAATTTGTATTCAGTGTTTTTACTTCATCCTTTCTTCCAGTCTTAGATTTATTACATTAAGAGAAAGTTTGAGTCTCTTTTGGCATCGATTTTAGTCTTTTCTTTCTTTCCTGTCTCTTTATCGGTGATCTTTTGTTTTCTTCATGTATAATATTTTTTATGTCATCCTACAATTCATCAGAGTCATTAATTATCAATGTGTCAAGTCAACTCTTTATATGGCCTCTAAATTCTGATGGAGTGTACTCAGGTTATATATACTCTTCTTAAATTGTTCTCAGCTTCAACCTGAATTTGCGTATGAATAACTGTTGGTTTGTTCTAAGGTTGGCCCCCTGCCTTGTTTTGACAGAAGTTAAGGAGCACATTATTGTCTTTTTCCACAGATGTAGTTGATCTTTTCCCTATTGATTCTAGGGTTAGTGTCACATGTTTATAATCACTGTTTGTGCTGTTGAAAAAGGTATTTTCAATGAAAAAGTAATTTTTCTTGCAAAATTCTATTATGTTATCTCAAGCATCTTTTCTATTGTTGTTGTTGTTAAGTGCCATCGAGTCGGTTCCGACCCATAGCGACCCTGTACAGGGTTTCCGAGGGTGTAAATCTTTACGGGAGTAGAAAGCCTCATCTTTCTCCCTCGGAGCAGCTGGTAGTTTTGAACTTAAGGTTCGCAGCCCGATTCGTAACCACTACGCTACCAGAGCTCCTTACTAAGACCATATTTTCCAACTACTGATCTTTTCTCTTTGTTTCCTTTCCACATTTGAATCACCAATAATTATCAATGCATGTTTGATCAATTTCAGACTATAAAAGTTGGTAGAATTCTTCAATTTCTTCATAACTGACTTTGGTGTTTGGTGCATAAACGTGAATAATAATCATACTAACTCATCTACCTTGTGTTGTTATTGGTGGTGGTGATTATGTGCCGTGGAGTTGGTCCAGACTCATAGTGACCCTGTACAGTGTTTCCAAGGCTGTAAATCTTTACAGGAGCAGAAAGCCTCATCTTTCTCCCATGGAAGAGCTGGTAGTTTCCAACTACTGACCTTAAGGTTTGCAACCTGATTCGTAAGCACTATGCTGCCATCAAGTCAGTACCAACTCATAGTGATGCTATGTACAACAGAACAAAGCACTGCCCAATCCTGGGCCAACCTCACAAATGTTGCCATGCTTGGGCCCATTGATGCTGCCCCTTTGCCAATCCATCTCACTGGTGGTCTTCCTCTTTTTCTCTGACCCTCCACCTTACCAAACATGATGTCTTTCTCCAGCGACTAGCCCTTCCTAACAATATGTCTGAAGAATGAGAGATGAAGTTTGGCCATCCTGGCCTACAATGAACATTCTGGCTCCATTTCTTCCAACATAGATCTGTTGGTTCTTTTGGCTGCCCATGGCACTTCCAATATCCTCCTCTGACACCATAACTCAAAAGCATTAATTCTTCTACAGTCTTCCTTATTCACTGTCCAGCTTTCACATGCATATGAGGTTATTGAAAATACCATGGCTTGGGTCAGGCGCAACCTAGTCCTCAAGTGTGATATATTTGCTCTTCAACATTTTAAAAAGATCTTATGCAACAGATATGCCCAATGCAGTGCGTCATTTGATTTCTTGACTGCTGCTTCCATGAGTGTTGATAGTTGATCCAAGAAGAATGAAGTCCTTGACAACATCAATATTTTCTCTGTTGATAAGAATGTTGTTTATTGGTCCTGTGGTGAGGATTGTTGTTTTCTTTACTTTGAGATGCAATCCATACCAAACACTGTGCTCTTTGACCTTCATCAGTAAACTGTTTTAAGTCCTCTTAACTTTCAGCAAGGAAGGTTGTTTCATCTGCATATCACAGGTTGTTAATGAGTCTTCCTCCAATCCGGATGCCACGTTTTTTTCATATAACCCAGCTTCTCAGATTATTTGCTCAGCATACAAGTTGAATAAGTATGGTGAAAGAATACAACCTTGTCACATACCTTTCTTAATTTGAAACCATTCAGTGTTCCCATGTTCTGTTCGAACAACTGTCCAGGTACAGATTCCTCATGAGCACAATTAAGTGTTCCAGAATACTCATACTTCACAATGTTGTCCATAGCTTGTCAAGATCCATACAATCGAAAGTCTCTGTGTAGTCAAAAAAGCACAGGTAAACAACTTTCTGATATTCTCTGCTTTCAGCCAAGATCCATTGGACATCAACAATGATATCCCCCGTTCCACAGCCTCTTCTAAATCTGGCTTGAACCTTTGGAAGTTCTCTGTCAATGTATGCTTGCAGCCGTTTCTATATTAGCTTTAGCAAAACTTTACTGGCATGGGATATCAAAGAGATTGTCCAATGATTTCTGCATTCCGTTGTGTCACCTCTCTTTGGAATGGGCACAAATACGGATCTCTTCCAATCAGTTGGCCAGATAGTTGTCATCCAAATTTCTTAGCATAGATGAGTGGATGCCTTTTGTGCTGCATCACTTTCTTGAAAAATTTCAATTTTCATTCCATCAATTCCTGGTGCCTTGTTATTTGCCAATTTCTTCAATGCGCCTTGGACTTTCTCCTTCAGTATCATTGGCTCTTGATCATATGGTACCTCTTGAAATGGTTGAACATCAATCATTTTCTTTTGGTACAGTGACTCTGTATATTCCTTCCATCTTCTTTTGATGCTTTCTTCATCATTCAATAATTTGCCCAGAGAATCTTTCAATAACGAAAGTTGAGGCTTGAATTTTTTCTTCAGTTCCCCCAACTTGAGAAATGCTGAGTGTGTTCTTCATTTTTGGTTTACTGACTCCAGATCTTTGCACATTTTATTGTAATATTTGACTTTGCATTCTCCAGCTGACCTTTGAAATTTTCTGTTCAGCTCTTGTATCTTGTAGGTCTATGGATATTATATTGTTACTGACTACAGTGTATTTCAGGATAGATCTCAAAATGTCATATATGACAATGAATTCATCACCACTGTTGTTTAATTTGGTATTTCTTGCATAGTAGACCACAAGATTTTCTGATGCAAAATGGCTAATATTAGTTTGTTTCAGCAAAGTAATGCTTAATGTTTTTAAATGCCTTTTAGTTATGCTGAGGAGTGGCTAGTGAGTTTGAACCACCAACTTTGGCAGTTCAAACTGACCTTATGGTTGAATGCTTACCCAAGAGCGACACACCAGGATTCCTAGTAATGCTCGGGATATCAATATTCATTGCATTGCATTGTTGACTACTTCCAGTTTTTCTGACTCCATAGTTGGTACGTTGCAGTTTCCAGCTATCAGTGGATGTTTACACCTCTTTCTTTTTATTTTGAGTCATGCCACATCAGCAAACTCAGATCTTAAAAGCTTGGCACCATTATTGTCAATAAGGTCAAGTCTACTTTGAAGAGGCATCTCTTCTTATTCATATTTTGAATGCCTTCCAACCTGAGTGGCACTATATCAGATAATGTTTTCAGTAGCTAACGTTTCAGTATTAATCTGTTCACTGTTTCTGGTCTGTCTATATTTAGAAGTTCCTGAAACCTGTCCATTATGGCTGACGCTAATGGCATTTGAAACACCAGTAGCATAGCCTCCAGCATCACAGCAACTTGCAAGCTACTACAATACCACAAACTTGAAGGTGAATGGTGACTTTAGAGTTCAGGAACTGTCCCCTTATGATTTTTACACCCTGTCAAAGTCAAAGGTGGAAAATTTGCAAAATCCAGAAAAACTAGGCAATTCCTTGCCCTTGGAATTCCATCTTTCATAGCTTTCACTGTTTGTATATATGTGTATATACATGTACACACACGCACACATATATAGATGGTAAGTGCCATCAAGTTGGTTCTAACTCATAGCAACACTATATAGGGTTTCCAAGGAGGCACTGGTGGATTTGAACTGCTAACTTTGTAGTTCTCAGTCCAGTGCTGTTTCTAGAGTACCATACCAAGAATCTATCTATCTATCTCTTGATCGTCCACCACTCATTTGTCACTGCACTATGATGACTTTCATGTTTCTCTGATGATGGAAGCTTTACTACCGGTATTTTGAATGTCAATAACGCATGAGTGAAAATTTTCAACTGAGCTTCCAGACTAAGGCAGACTCAGAAGAAATAGAGAAGGTTTATTTCTGAATGTTTAGTCACAGAAAACATTATGTATAGCAGTGAAACACGGTCAGATAGTACCAGAATATTTATCATAATGAATAGCACTAGAATAGTGTCAGATACAGCCCTGATAGATGAGCCCCTCAGGTTGGAAGGCACTCAAAATACTACTGAGGAAGAGTTGTCTCCTTAAAGTACAGCTGACCAAGATGCCGAGAATGGAGTGAAGCCTTCTGGACCTTTATTGGCTGATGGGGCATAACTCAAAAGGAAGAGAAACAGCTGCAAACATACATTAATAATCACAACATGGAATTTACGAAGTACAAATCTAGGATAATTGAAAGTTTTCAGAAATGAAATGAATCAAATAAACATTGTCAGAGAGCTGAAATGGACTGGTATTGACCATTTTGAATTTGTCATTCATGTGGTTGACAATGCTGGGAATGAAAAATTGAAGAGTAATGCCATCTTGAGCATATCAAGGTCTATCTTGAAGTATAATGCTGTCTGTGGTAGGATAATACCCATACAGCTACAAGGAAGACCAGTTAATACCACTATTATTCAAATTTACATACCAACTTCTAAAGCCAGTGAAGATGAAGTTGAAAAATTCTACCAGCTTTTTTAGTCTGAAATTGATCAAACATACAGTGAAGGTGCATTGATAATTACTGGTGATTGGAATGCAAAGGTTGGAAACAAAGAAGAAAGATCAGTAGTTGAAAGATAAGGCCTTGGTGATAGAAACGATGCTGAAGAAAGCATGATTAAATTTTGCAAGACCACTGGCATATTTATTACAAATGCCTTTTTCAAGCAACATAAAAGATGACTATTCACATGGACCTCATCAGATGGAATAACACAGAAATCAAATTAATATCTACAAAAAGAGATGGTAGAAAAGCTCTTTATTATCAATCAAAACAAGGTCAAGGGCAGATTGTGGAATAGACCATCAATTGCTCATATGCAAATCCAAGCTGAAGCTGAAAAAAATTAAAACATGTCCACAAGAGCCAATATATAATCTGAAACACATCATATCCCAGCATAGTTTAGAGATCATCTCAGAAACATATTTGACTCATTAGACACTAAAGACTAAAGAATAGAATAGCTGTTGTGACATCAAGAAAACAAAAGGTCATTATAAAGACAAGTAAGAAATAAAAGTTCAAAATGGATATCAGACGAGATTCTAAAACTTACTCTCCAGAGTAGAGATGCTAAAGCAAATGGAAGAAATGAGGAAGTAAAAGAGCTGAACAGAAAATTTCAAAGTGCAGCCTGAGAACACAAAATCATTTATTATTATTAAATGTATAAAGATCTAGAGTTAGAAAACCAACAGGGACGAACACAATCAAATTGAAAGAACTGAGTATAAATTTCAAACCTAACCTTGCAGTACTGCAGGATTCTATGGAGAAAATATTGAATGATACAGAAAGCATCAAATGATGAAAGAAGAAATATACAGAGTCACTGTACCAAAAAGAAATGGTCCATGATCACCCATTCATTACAACCATTGTAATGAAGTAGGAAATCCAATGCTCACTGAAGACATTGGCAAAGAACTAGGCTCAGGTAATTGATGGAGTACATATTGAAATGTTTCAACAAACTGATGCAGCACTGGATGCACTGATTCATCTATGCCAAGAAATTCAGCAGCTAGCTACCTGGCCAGTTGATTTGAAGAGATTCTTATTTGTGGCAATTCCAAAGAGAGATGACCTAATAGAATGCAGAAATCACAGAAAAATATTAATATCAAATGGAAGCAAAATTTTCCTAAAGATAAATCAAAAAATTCTGCAACAGAACATTAATAGGAAATTGCAAGAGGCTCAAGCTAGATTCAGATGAAGATGTGGAACAAGGGATATCATAACTGATGTTAGATGGATCTTTGCTGAAAGCAAAGAATACCAGAAAGATTACCTGCTTTATTGACTAGGCCAAGGCCTTAAACTTTGTGGATCATGATAAGCAATGGACAACACTGCAGAGAATGTTTCTCCTTGAATACTTAATTGTGCTCTTGAGGAACCTATATAAAGTCCAAGAGGCAGTCATTTGAACAAGGAGACACTAAATGCTTTAAAATCAGGAAAGATGTGAGTCAGTGTTGTATTCTTTCACTACACTTATTCAAACTATATGTTGAGCTAATAATCTGAATAGTTAGATTATACAAAGAAGAATTTGGCAACAGGTTTAGAGGAAGGGTAATTAACCGTCTGTGATATACATATGATACAACCTTGCTGTCAGAAAGTGAAGAGAACTTAAAATACTTACTAAAGAAGATCAAAGACCACAGCCTTCAGTACCGGTTGCACCTAAATGTAAAGAAAACAAAAATCCTCACCACTAGACCAATAAATAATATCATGATAAATGGAGAAAGATTGAAATTGTCAAAGATTTTTTCTTGGATCTACCATCAACACTCATGGAAGCTGAAGTCAAAAATCAAATCAGATGTTTCATTAGGCAACTTTATTGCATAAGACCCTTCAAAGTATTGAAGAACAAAGGCATTGGTTTGAGGATTAAAGTGTGCTTGACCTAAGCCATCAAATTTTCAGTAGCCTCATATATATGTGAAATGGTGACAACGAATAAGGAAGACTATAGAAATGATGCATGTGAGTTATGGCGTTGAAGAGTATTAGAGGTATCATGGACTGGAAGAAGTACCATCAGATTGCTACTTATAGAGTCAAGAAGGACTGACTTTGTTGCTCATACTTTGGACATATTACCAGGAAGGACCAGTTCCTAGAGAAGAACATTAAGTTTGGTAAATTGGAGAGACAGTGAAAATTAACTTCTGATAAATGAGCTCAAACTCTGGCTCCACCACCTTACTATCTCTGTAATCTGGCACTGTTGAATATACACTGGACTGAGAAACACAAATTCGAAAGTTCAAATCCACCAGCTGCTCCTTGGAAACCCTGTACAGGGTTGCTTTGAGTCGGAATCAACTTGATGGAATTTAGCAACAACAACAAATCTTAGTCAAGATTTTGCATGATTTGAGACTTGATAGCTAGTATTATCAAGAGAAGATACTGTTATCAATTTCGCAAGAGTCTCTTCTTTGAAAGAAAGTCCATTAACTTCAATGTTGGGATCTTATAACAATTACTTAGAATATTTTCTATTTTAAGGTTTCTTGGCTCTAATTTAGAAGTATAATTGTGTGCATTTTGTAGGACAAATTTACATTGAGACTTTACAACCATATTTCTGAAAGAACATATAAGGTAAGTTCCCATTTAAAAATAAGTTGTTTTCAATGATATTTTCTTTAGAGTCCAAGTCTGTGGCCTGACAGAATCCCCATTGTCAGTATACACATCCCCCAGCTGTTATGGGTGCTATACTATGTGGTACAGCCTTTCCTCTTCCACACAAGCTACAGTTAAGGATTCACTGATCTGGGGATACAAAAAGTCACCTCCCTTGCCTTAAGGTGGGACCTGTTGGTGTTGTTAAGAGATCTCTAAGAATTCAGTTCTGACTCACAGGAACCCTGTATAGGGTTTCCAAGGAGCTGCTGGTGAATGTGAACCACTGGCCTTGTGGTTCAAATGTGACCCATTGTTTATCCTCCAGAGCCACACCTTCTGACTTAACACATGCTCCAAACTCTCTGTGATCTTAGGTTAAAACTAGACCCCAGATTGGAATATTCTTAGTTATTGTATTTATCCCATCATGCTTCCTTCAATTCATTTTTGGTTGGTGCTCTTTTCCAAAGATTCATTCACTCAGATTCTGCTTATGAGCAACCCAACCTATGATATACTTTCAAGATTTATTAAAAAAAAACAAAAAACCTGTCTTTTGGACTGACTAAATGAGAATATTGATTTTCTAGCTAATAGTATTATTCCAGACCATGAAGTCAAATTATAGCTGACTCTATTATTTGACTTGTTTTTCAAAATTTGAGGACATTTATTAACTGTTTTAAGGGGTGCTGAAATCTCACATTTAAAATAAGAGTTTAAATTAAGTTTCATTTCTATGTTTGCTAGGTAACAAAACTGTTAATATTACAGCTTCAGTATGTCTTTAGGTACTCAGCTTGGTTTTGCTAGTTATAAGCAAATGTATTGTTAGGAAAGCAAGACTGTGATATGAATATATATTTTCTTTAACATAAAGAATCAATCTCTGGATAGTTAGATTCAGAATGAGTTTGCAAGAGAAAGTCAATGAAGTATAATAAATAGACCTGGTGGAAGCATTATCTTTAAGCAGCCCAGTCTAAAACACTTATTCTTTAGATATTGTCAAGATTGCACTAGCTTGGTTAAGAGTCTAATTTTCTAAATAAAATTTTGCAACTAAAATGCCGAAATTTTTACCTCTTGAGAAAAATTAAAAGCAACATATTTATTCATTTCTGGATATTTGAAATTATATTTAAGTCATTTCCATAGGGTAAACACACTTTTCCTGACTCTCCAGTACTACATGCTGAGGGTAATCAAGAATTGTAAAGCAATTAAAGAATACATAGTAAACGTGTTGTCTCAACTTCAACTCTGCATAGTCATCAAGATTTAACATATCTGCTATTTAAACTTCTGAATGTAAGAATTAATATATTTAATATGTTATTATGTTGTTATGTGCCATCGAGTCAGTTCTGACCCATAGCGGCCCTGTACAGGGTTTCCGAGGCTGTAAATCTTTACGGGAGCAGAAAGCCTCATCTTTCTCCCACGTAGCAGCTGATAGTTTTGAATGGCTGACCTTACGGTTTGCAGCCCAATTCACACTATGCTATATAGCTCCTACTTAAACATCAGAACATTTACATGGAAAGACATATGGTGAAACAATTCAATCAAACCAGAAAAACAGATGAACATACTCGCTCATCACCACCACACAGGTGAACACTGAAATCAGTCAGTTGAGCCTAAACACAGTGCATAGTTATTTATTTTTATGTTCAGATCTAGAATTTAAACCATGCTTGGAAAAGTGGATAGTCAGCTAAAAGAGGAAGATACCCAAAGAGATGGATTGACACAATGACAGCAACAATGGGCTCTAACATAACAATTATGAAGATGTTGCAGGATTAGGTAGGGTTTTGTTCAGTTGTACAGAAGGTCATGAGTTGGAACCGAATCAACAGCACTGTGATAGTTAAGGTTTTGTGTCAACTTGACTGGGCCAGGATTCTCAATGATTTGACAGTTGAGATGTAGCTGTCCGCCATGATGTGATGTGATATGATAAGCCAATAAAAGGATTAAAGGTGTTTTTGTTGTTATTAAATGCTGTCAAGTTAGTTCTGATTCATAGGGTTTTTGAGGACCAGCTAATGTGTTTTACCTGCCAATCTTGCAGTTCAAAATGACCTTGTGGTCAAACTCTTATCATACAGCACCACTCCAGGACTCCTGTACAACCCTTAATCCCAATTCCACCCTAATCTGATTTATGGAAGATTCCCAAAGGTATGGCATGCAACACCTTTTATCTTATAAGAGAGGACAGAGAGTTGATCAGAGAAAGAGGGACATACTACCACCAAGATAGAAGATCCAGGAGCTGAATGTGTCCTTTGAACCTTGGGTTCCTGTACAGTGAAGCTCCTAGATCCTGAGGAAGAGTAATGACAAGATATATAGAGATCTCTAAGGAATACTGGGGCTACAGATGCTGAAAGCAGACAAGGACCTTTCTCTAGAGTCAACAAAGATAAAGCCTTCCACAAGAACCAGTACTCTGATTTTGGACTTTCAGCCTCCTCAACTGTGATTGGTGTGGCACTGCAGGATAATCATGGGACTGCAAGGTCAGTTTGAACTACAAGGTCGGTAGTTCAAATCCACCACCTGTTCCTTGGAAACACTATACTGGGTTACTATAGGTCAGAAACAAATCAACAACACTTAATAACAACAACAGCAACAACAACAACAAACTGTGACGTAGTAAATTTCTGATTGTTACAGCCATCCATTGTGGTATTTCTCTTATTCAGTACCAGCTAACTAAAATAAGTACCTAACACAATAACAAGAAGTTTTTGTAATTTTGACTACCACATGCTCTACTTTCCATTCATTAGCCAGGATTTATTTGTGACACATACAAATATGCATGTAGAAATAACCTCAGCCAAACACCATCCCATACCTGATTAGCTTCCATATCTACCTGTTTACCTACTCATCGATTATTGTTTTCTATTACTGTTATTACAAAATTGTATATGGAATAGCATTTATCATTGTAGCCTCTCTGTGTATTCCTTTCCCTGGTCATAGGTCAAAGGTACTGACCCACCTTTTATTGTATATTGTCTTTTCCTTCACCCAAGTTAACACATGTACTGTCTAGTTAGTGATTTTTCTTCCATTCAGCTTCCATACCTGTTTCTGTTGTCATTGTTAAGTAAAAAGTAAGCCTATGTATAACAGAACAAAATACTGCCCAGTTGTGCTTGGATCCACAGTGAATGTTCATGGAGGCAGCAATAAAAAAAATCAAAGGAAATACTAGGTAAATCTGATGCAAAACATCTCTTTAAAGTGTTCAAAAGCAAGGATAACAGTCTGAGGACGAAGTTGCAGCTGATCCAACTCATAGTATTTTCCAGTGCCTCATTTACATGTGAAAGTTGGACAATTTATCAGTAAATGGTAATAGATTCGATGTATTTGCATTATGGTGTTGGAGAAGAATACTAAAAGTACTATGATGTTGTTGTTAAGTACCGTTGAGTCAGTTCTGACTCATAATGACCCTGTATAGGATTTCTAATGAGCAGCTGGTAGGTTTGAACTACCAACTTTTTTGTTTTGCAGTACAGTGCTGACCCAAGAGCCCCACACCAGAAGTCCCAAAGTGCCATTTGTTGTTTATTGTTAAATGCCTCTGAGTTGGTTCCAAAGTAAACACATCTGTGTTGGAAGGAGTACAACCAGAATGCTCCTTAGAAGTCAGGATGATGAGATTTTGTCTTTCATACTTTGAATATATTATCAGGAGAAACCAGTCCTAGAGAACATCATTCTTGTGGAGAGACAGCAAAAGAAGGAAGACCCCAGGGATGTGGATTGATACAGTGGCAGTGGCAATTGGCTTATATAGAAATAGAAAAGTAGGGAAGGTGTAAGACCAGACAATGTTTAGCTCTGTAGGGTCGCTAATAACCAGAACCAATTCTATGGCATCTAACAACAGAAAAAACATGTATGAAAAAAAAAATGTCTTTTTCATTGTTTTGGGTCATTTTAGCATCCTTCCACATCAGCATATGAAGGTTCCAAAAGATTTACTACATGCATGTCATTAAGATTGACTCTACTTTGAGGTCACCACTCATCAGTAAGTTTGTCATACTGTGGTGGCTTGCATGTTACTGTGATGCTAGAAGCTATGCCACTGGTATTTTAAATACCTGCAGAGTACACCATGGTGAATAGGTATCAAATGAGATTCCAGAAGAAGACAGACTAAAAAGGAGAGATGGACTACTTCTGAATGTTCAGCCAGTGAAAACCTTATGAACATCAATGGAATATTGTCAAATAGCAGCAGAATATTTAAACATAATGAATGGTGACAGAATATCGTCAGATAGAGTGCCAGAAGATGACCTCTCAGATTGAAAGTCACTCAAAACACGACTGAGGAATCACTGCCTCCTCAAAGTAGAGTTGACGATGATGATATAAAATGAAATAAAGCTTTCAGGACCTTTATCTACTGATGGGAAAAAAACTCAAAATAAGGTGAAACAATTGTAAAAATCCATTGATTATCAGAACACTGGATGCTTGAAGTACAAATTTAGGAAAATTTGTAATTGTCAAAACTAAAATAGAATGCATAAAGATTGGTATCCTATGTAATAGTGAATCGAAATATACTGGTGTTGGCCAATTTGAATCTGACAATCACATGTTTTACTATTTTGGGAATGACAAATTGAAAAGGAATGTCATCAAAATCATCATTAAAAAGAGCATTTCAAGATTTATCCTATAAGGAAGACCAGTTAATACAATGATTATTTAATTTATGCACCAACTACTAAAGCCAGTGATGATGAAATTGAAGAATTCTACTAACTTCTTCAGTCTGAAATTAATCAAACATGCAATCAAGATGTATTGATAATTACTGGTAAGTGAAATGTAAAAGTTGAAAACAGTAATTGGAAAATGTGATCTTGGTGCTAGAAACCACACTGAAGAACACATGATATAATTTTGCAGGACCAATGACTTCTTCACTGCAAATACCTTTTTTCAACAACACAAAAGACAAATATACAAATGCACCTTACCAGATTTCATACACAGAAATGAAATTGACTATATTTGTGGGAAGACATGTTGGAAAAGTTCCATATCACCAGCCAAAACAAGGCAGGGGTCAGATCTTGGAAGAGACCATCAATAGCTCACATGCAAGTTCAGGGTGAAGCTGAAGGAATTTAACACAAGTCCACAAGAGCCAAAATTTGACCTTGAGCATAACAAATCTGAATTTCAAAATCAACTCAAGAACAGATTTGAAGTTCTTGAATGAATGATAACCCAAATTGTTATGAGATTACATCAAGAACATTATATGGGGAGAAAGCAAAAGGTCATTAAAAAGAGTGAAGGAAAGACCAAAATAGATGTCCAAAGATACTCTGAAACTTGCTCTCCAGCATAGAGATGCTATAGCAAATTGAAGAAATGAGGAAGAAAAAGAGCTGAGCAGAAAGTTTCAAAGGGCAGCTGAAGAAGACAAAGTAAATGAAGTATGCAAACACTTTCATTACAAAAGTAATAAAGTATGCAAACACCTGGAGTTAGAAAAGGGAAGAGAGCACACTTTTTATATTTCAATCTGAAAGAACTGTATAAAAAAATCAAGACTCAATTTGCAATGTTGAAGGATTCTCTGGGCAAAATATTGAATGATGCAGAAAGCATCAAAAGAAGATAGAATGAATACAGTCACTGTACCTAAAGAAATGGACGATGTTCACTCGTTTCAATAGGTAGATATGATCAAGAGCTAATGGTACCTAATGAAGAAGCCCAAGGGGCACTGAAGGCATTAACAAAGTACAAGACTGTGACTTGATAGAATACTAATTTTAAATCCTTGAACAAACTGATGCAACACTGGAGGCACTTACTCATTTATGCCAAAATTTGGAAGATGGTTTCCTGGTCAACTGATTGGAAGGTATCCATATTTATGCACATTTTAAAAGATGACTCAACAGAATGCAGAAATCATCAAACAATATCAACAACCTCACATAAAGGTAAAATTTTTTGAAATACAAAAACAGCTGCAACAGTACAGTCACAAGGAGATGCCACAAATTCAAGTCAGATTCAGTAGAGGACATGGAACAAAGGATACCATTGCTGATATCAGATGAATCTTGACTGAAAGCTAGACTTTGCTTTATTGACCATTCAAAGGCTTTTCAAGGATCATGAAAAGCTATAGACAACACTTAATTGCACTCATGAGGAACTTGTATATAGAACTAGAGGCAGTTGTTTCAACATACCAAGTGGACACTGAATGGTTTAAAATTAGGAAAGAGGTGTGCTATGGTTGTATTCTTTCACCATAATTATTTAATCTGTATGCTGAGAAATAATCCAAGAAGCTGGATTATATGAACAAGAACATGGTATCAGGATTGTAGGAAGTCTCATGAATTACCTGTGATATGCAGATGATACATACCTGCTTGCTGAAAATGAAGGGGACTTAAAATACTAATGAAGATCAAGGACCATAGCCTTCAGTTTGGGTTGTATTTCAATGTATAGAAAGTAAAAATTCTTACCCTTGTACCAATAAATAATATCATAATAAACTAAGAAAAAATTGAAGTTGTTAAATAATTAATTTTGCTCAGTCAACCATCAACACTCATGGAAGCAGCAGTCAATAAATCAAACAATGTATTTCATTAGGTAAATTTGTTGCACAAGACCTTTTTAAATTTTCACAAGCAAAGGTGTCAGATTGAGGACTAAGGCTCATTGATCAAAAATTGAAGTATTTTCAATTGTTTCTTATGGATGTCAAAATTGGACACTGAAACAAGGCAGACTATAGAAGAATTGATACATTTGAGTTATGGTGTTGGAGAAGGAAAGCACCATAGTCTGCTAGAAGAACAAATAAATCAGTGTTGGAAGAAGTACAAGAAGAATGGTTCTTAGAAACCAGGATGGAATGACTTGGTCTCTCATACTTTGGACACATTATCTACCAGGAGGTACCAATCCCTGGGAAGGATATCATGCTAGGTATAGTATAAGCTCAGCGAAAATGAGGAAGACCTCCAATGGATTGGATTGTCACATTGTTAGTAGCAATGAGCTCAAGCTTAGCAAAGATTGTGAGAATGGTGCAGGGCTGGGCAATATTTAGTCTTATTGTGTATAGGGTTGCTATGAGTTAGAAGCTTCTCAAATGCACTTAACAGCAATTACTGCTTTGATGAGGTACCTCTTCCTTATTCATAGTTTTAGTGCCATCCAACCTGAGCAGCTCATCTTTTGGCATTATATCAAACAATGTCCCATTGCTAATCCATAAGGTTTTCACTGGTTAGGTTTAAAAGATGAATACCACCAGGTACGTCTTCCTCATTTCTGTTAGTCTAGAAGTACTATTGAAACCTGTCTACCATGAGTGACCATGCTTGTACTTGAAATATGAGTGGCATAAGCTATTAGCCAGTATCATAGCAATGTACAAGCCACCACAGTATGACAAATTGTCAGACAAGTGGTGGGAACATCTAGTACAGAAGGTAAAACAGTAGGGATAAGTAGAAAGATAAATCTGTGTCTTTAAGGGGAACATTGTTTCACAAAGTAGAAAAACATACAAAGAAAGCAACTAGCTAGAATTGAATGGGATTATATTGATGCTTTTAAGTTGTGGTGTTGGAGTAGAATATTGAAAGTGCTATGGGCTGCCCATAGAACCAACAGATCTGTGTTGGAAGAAGTGTAGCCAGAGTGCTCCTTGGAGACCAAGATGGCCAAACTTCGTCTCTCATACTTCAGACATATTGTCATGAGGACCAGTCGCTGGAGAAGGATATCATGTTTGGTAAGGTGTAGGGTCAGAGAAAAAGAGGAAGACCCTCAAAGAGGTAGATTGGCCAAGTGGCAGCATTGATGGACTCAAGCATGGCTAAAGTAGTGAGGTTGGCCCAGAATCGGGCATTGTTTTGTTCTGCTGTGCATAAGGTCGCTATGAGTCATTACCTACTCAATGCCACCTAACAACAATAAAAACATATTTAAATATTTTGGTTGTATTTGACAGCTGTTTTTCTTCCTTTTAGAAGAATGTGTTTCACCATTGATGTTATCAGTTTTCAGTCATGTGATTCATAGTTGCCCCAAATTTTCTATCCCTTAGGCACAATGTGCAGCCCAGAGAATTTGGCATAGAACACTATTAGGAACAATCTCAGCCCTTTGAAAATATTGATATTTATTCTGTTAGTGAAACTGGGAGAACAACATAATCTGACACTTTTTGCTATTATGTGGTAAGAGCCTGCATGTGGTGGATGAAAAACAACAAAAATAAATTAGAATAGAGAAATTAGAAGTCATAATTCATGTACAATCACTTGAATTTAGTTGTTTCTGAAGGAAATTCTCACCCTGGACTCCATATTTTGTGCACCAGCAAACTTCCTATGTTACTTTACTTAGTTGGGCTTGAGGTTATATTCTTAGTAACAAAATGGAAGCTGATTACTTGTCCCGTAGAGACAGTATAATGTAATCAGTTCTTACTGGTAAAATCAGAATGGCCTAACTACAGACATAGGCAAAATATTAATTATTCAAGTCTATGCTTTATTTAAAAAATTAAATCCCTCTCAAAATTCCATTACTTATATATAATAGGTACAGTTGTTTATAGATTAAGATTTTAAATGCCTCATTAATTTAATACAAGAAAACATGACATATGTCATTTTAAAAAGTGATAAGAAAAATATTCTGCTTTAATTAAAATATAAAGGCATATGGCATTTTATATTATAATTTTTCTCTTCTTTTACTATTACTTGCAGACAAGTGAGTAAATGGCATTTTATGAAAATATTTTAAACATTATATTTCCAATTCATTATACTAACCCTAAAACTTTTCAAAGTGTGAATGAAGTAAATATATATTGTTTTAATGAAATGCATTATTCTGCTTAAGTAAGGTAATTGTACTAATAAAAAAGAAATAGGATAAATCTTGATTGTATTTTAAAATTCTAGAGGAGTTCAATCAAGATATGTCTAGAAATGAATAGTTAAAAGCATTTGTTTTACTATTACTATTGCTGGTTAGAATTGAAGACGCTTATATATGACATAAGTAATATAACTTAAAGTAAGTATAAAATAATGGTGTAATGTTGTAAGATTAACACTAGACTTTGAACCATAAGGTCAGTTGTTTAAACCCAACAGCTGCTCCTTGGAAACCCTCTACAGAGTTGCTATGATTTGGTACCAATTAGACAGCATTTAACAACATATGGTATTGAGGGGTAATTTCATTAATTAAAATTGTTTGTTGCAAAATATATTTTTTTCCTTTGGAACATCATATTCAGAAATTCTAAGGATTAAAGAAATGTAAAAGTCAAAGGGAGCAAACACCCCTGCTTATATGGTACTGGCTTCTCTTAATACCCAAGAGGAATTATGCAATGACTCCTGTAGTGGGAACAAGAAAACTGAAAGAGCTATATATGAAAAATAAATACGTTTCTAAATATAATTTTGTCAAATGTATTCCCTCTCCACTGACTTCTTCCAGAAATACGGTAAGTAGTTAATTGGGGGAGGTGATGGTCCAGGAAACACCAATAGGAGTGCCACATTTCATCCTCCTTCTGAAATCCCAGATCAAAAGTGAGACAGGGAAGCAAGAGTGGAGAAAACAATCAATAAAGTGTTTGTATTAAAAGAGTTATTCCTTGGGGTGTCTAGAGTTTAATTTCCATGGGAAAATCTGGTAGCCACTGTAGTATAACTCAGAGGGATGAGAGAAAGTTTTCATAAAACAACTCTGATCAGTCATTCTTTGAAGGATGTTGGAAAACTGTATTTCCTCTGCACCTTTGGCTCCTCTGCATGTAAGGTCCTGGTTGAGAGTCCTTCTAGCTGTAAGACAAGTTGAAGGGATCAGAAATCCTGGAATACTTGGGCATTGACAATATCTGTTTTATTCTCCCACACACCTGAGGTGGGATGCTGTTGTTGTTGTTAAGTGCTGTCAAGTCAGTTACAACTCAGAGTGATACTGTATAGGAGTATTTCCATGGAGCAGCTGGTGAGCTTGAACTGCTGACCTTGCTGTTTAAACTGACCTTGCAGGGCATTAACCCACAACACCATTTTTTATTGTTGCTGCTAACTGCCATCAAGTTGGTTCTGACCCACAGCAATGCTGTATAGGATTTCCAAGGAGCAGATAGTGAGCTTGAACTGCCAACCTTGAGGTTCAAACTGACTTTGTAGTATAGTACATTAACTCACAGCATCACACAAAGACTGCAATTTGGTAACACGAAATGCTAGGAGTTTATGGGTTTTCCTGTAAAAGAATCAATGCTGACTTCTCTCAACCCTGCTGATTGATACTCTACATAAATGAGAGGTCTTCAGAAATCTGTGGAAAATGGAATAAAAAGATAATCAATTTTTCAATGAACTTTTAGAAGTCCCCTTATGTATAACTTTAAGGCTTTAAATTAAATATTTGCATGAATATTTCAATTAAAACCCACAATTCACATCAGAAAATACTTTTAACTTTTATTTCTGATACAAACAGTCCTGATTTGAAACACCTCCAAATAAATACAAATTTTAAATGGGAATGTACGTGTAAGGGACTATCTTTGCCCTCTCTCATCAGAATTCCTCACTTCTATTGGCATCTTCTGTCACCCTTTGTTTCATCTTCACATAACACAACTGTCACTATCTTGTCCTATTATTTTGATAATTTTGTATGCTACCCATAAATTTTCTTAGATTAAACTTCTCATTTTCATTGTTAAGAAATAATGTTCTTCTCCTTTTCCAATCAATATATTGTATTCCAAACTATGAGCACATAGTTCATAAACAAAGCAGTGGCTCTATCAACTCGCTTCTTTCTTGCTTCTGAAAAATTTTCTCTAATATATTAAATTTCTGGCACTGTGGGTTAATTTGCTGGACTGCAAAGTTGGTATGAACTGCAAGGTCTGTGATTCAAGCTCACCAGCTACTACTTGGAAACCTTATACAGAGTTGCTATGGGTTGGAACTGACTTGACCGCACCTAACAACAACAACAGGAACAACATTTTAAATGTCAGAAATAGTTCTAAGTGTTATTTACAGAGGAGTGAAAACTCAGACTATATAGTCTGTTACTTTACATACTCTGAGTGCAACTGAGACAATCTCTTTCTTCTATGAGACCAAGTAACCAGGAAGGAAAAAGGCAGCCTTTAATAATTCTTCAAGAAATCATTAAGTGGGAAATGTCAAGAGGTAAACTATATAAATTAAAGGATAGAAATATTTATGAAATGGAGGAAGTCATTTAAATTTCTTAGTTAAAAAAATTATAATATATTTAACATTTGCAGGACTCTATAATTGCATTCCTCAAGCTGTGGGAACTGAGGATAAAATTCAACATCAAACTTAAAATATTGAAGGGCTCTATAGGCAAACAATTGAATGATGCTGAAAGCATCAAAAGAAGTTGGAGAGCTCCCAACCAAAAAAGGTACATGTCCAGATGATTTCATTGGTGAGTTTAAACAAGCATTTGGGAAAGAGCTGTCACCAGTTCTACTCAAATTATTCCTGAATATAGAATAGGATGGATAACTTCCTAATACGTTCTACGAAGCAAGCATAACCCTCAAACCAAAACCAGGGCAGGACATTACTAAGAAAGAAACTTATAGAACTATATCCCTTGTGAATATATATGCAAAAATTCTCAACAAAATCCTATCTAACAGAATTAAAGAATGCATCAAAAAAATAATACGTGGTGGCCACGTGGGAATCATATCAGGGATGCAAGGATGGTTCAACATTAGAAAAACAGTCAATATAATCCACCATATAAATAAGAAAAAGGAAAAGAACCACATGATCATAGCAATTGATACAGAAAAGGCATTCGGTAAAATCTAACATCCATTCCTGATAAAAACTCTCAGCAAAGGAGGAATTGAAAGAAAATTCCTCAACATAATTAAGGGCATATATACAAAACCAATAGCCAATAACGCTCTCAATGGAGAGAAGCTGAAAGCCTTCCCTTTGTGAGCTGGAACCAGACACGGATGTCTTCATCATCATTCCTATTCAATATTGTTTTGGAAGTCGTTGTTGTTGTTGTCAGGTGCCATCGAGTAGGAACCAACTCATAGCAACCCCATGCACAGCAGAATGAAACAATGTCCAATCCTGGGCCAACCTCACTACCGCTGCCACACTTGATGCCATCAATGGTGCCACCTGGCTGATCCATCTCATTGGGGGTCTTCCTCTTTTTAACTGACCCTCCATCTTACCCAGCATGACATCCTTCTCCAGCGACTGTTCCTTCCTGACAATATGTCCAAAGTATGAGAGACGGAGCTTAGCCATTCTGGCCTCCAAGGAGCACTCTGGCTGCACTTCTTCCAAAATAGATCTATTGATTCTTTTGGCAGTCCATGGTACTTTTCATATTCTCCTCCAACACCACAACTCAAAGGCATCAGTTCTTCTATGGTCTTCCTTATTCACTGTCGAGCTTTCGCATCCATATGAGGTTATTGAAAATACCATGGCTTGGAATAGGTGCACCTTAGTCCTCAAGCTGACATCTCTGCTCTTCAACACTTTAAAAAGTTCCTGTGCAGCAGATTTGTCCAATGCAATATGTCATCTGATCTCTTGACTGCTGCTTCCACAAGTGTTGATAGTTGATCCAAGAAGAATGAAGTCCTTGACAACTTCAATCTTTTCTCTGTTGATAAGAATGTTGTTTATT
>NW_006408746.1:3452621-3453543 GCF_000296735.1 Chrysochloris asiatica | reverse complement strand
GGAGACAGCCAAAGTGCCCATCAACTGAAGAATAGATAAATAAACTGTGGTACATACACACAATGGAATATTATGCTACCTTGAAGAACAACAAGAAAGCTGCAAGCCACCGCATAACATGGATGAACCTTGAGGACATTATGCTGAGTGAAATTAGTCAGTCCCAAAAGGACAAATATTGCATAAAGCCATTATTGTAGAAGCTTAAGAAAAGATACCCATACTAAAAGGAAAAACAAACAAACAAACAAACAAACAACCTTTGTTGGTTATTGATAAGGGGTGGCATTGGGGGTCAGTGGGTGGAGGGAAGGGGTGGTAGGGGACAGGGAAGGGGATAGACACATTATAGTTTGGGTGTTGGGTAGGCAACATACAAGAATGGGGAGGGGATGGAAGAACAAGCTAGATAGGTGATCACAGAGGCAGGTTTCCATGGGCTAAATGGGACAGAGGCAAATAATATGTATCCTCAACCTTGAAACAACAGGGCTCGAGGCATAGTCTTAAGAGAGGAAATAATGTTAAGATGCTTTCCTGTCTTATGAATATTGATTTCCCTTGTCTACTATTGTTAAATAGACACTTGAGTGGGATACAAAGGAATATGGGGAAACATGATTACAGAAAGCTTGTAAGCCTGTCTTTAGCCTATAACTGATTGGAATATTTTAAAGGGTTTATAGAATTTGCCCAGTGAAATTGGCCTTTGCAGAGCGTTGGTAATGTATTGGACTTTAGGTGGAATCCTGAGCCCCATCCAGATACTTCCGAGGTAGGATATTCATACTAGAAAGGACAAGCAGACCAGTGTGGAACAGCTAGATCAACAGGAAATACTTCTTGAAAGAAAAATCAGCAGGAAAAATCCAAAACAAAAATGGCAGTCTGATAGGCTACTACAAGAACAAGCAAGTTGCTC
>NW_006408746.1:3449352-3450810 GCF_000296735.1 Chrysochloris asiatica | reverse complement strand
ATAAATAGGCAGTTGTTTGAACCTAACAAGGGAACACTGAATGGTTTAAAATTAGGAAAGATGTGCACCATGGTTTTATTCCTTCATCATACTTATTTAATCTGAATGCTGAGCAAATAATCTGAGTAGCTGCATTAAATGAAGAAGAACATTGCATCGAGATTGGAGGAAGCCTCATTAACAACCTGTGATATTCAGGTGATACAACCTTGCTTGCTGAAAGGGAAGAGGACTTGAAATATTTACTGATGAATGTTAAAGACCACAGTTTTCAATATGTGTTGCACTTCAATGGAAATAAATTAAAATCCTAACCATTGGACCAGTAAACAATATCCATATAAATGGAGAAAATATCGAAGTTGTCAAAGACTTCATATTGATTGGATTAAACATCAACACTCATGGAAACAGCAGTGAAGACATCAAATGACATATTGCATTAGGCAAATCTGCTGCACAATTACTCTTTAAAGTGTTGAAGAGGAAAGAAGTCAGTTTGAGGACTAAGGTGTGCCTGACCCAAGCCATGGTATTTTCAATAACCTCGTTATGTAAGTGAAAGTTGGACAATGAATAAGGAAGACCACAGAAGAATTGATGCATTTGAGCTATTATGTTGGAAGAGAATATTAAAGGTACTATTGACTTCCAAAAGAACAAATAAATCCATGTTGGAAGAAGTTCAGCCAGAATGCTTCTTGGAAAGCAAGATGGCCAGAATTTCTTTCTCATATATCAGACATATTATCAGGAGGGACCAGTCCCTGGAGTAGGATATCATGTTTGGTAAAGTGGAGGAGAGGAAGACACTCAATGAGATGGATTGGCACAGTGGTAGCAGTAATTGGCTCAAACGTAGGAATGATTGTGAGGTTGGCCCGGGATTGGGCAGTGTTTTGTTCTGTTGTGTTGGGTGGCTATGAGTTGGTACCTACTCGATGACACCTTACAACAAGAAAAAGTAATTTATTTTTACCTCAGAGATTTGTTTTCCTCAATTTAAAAAATAAAATATAATAATACAGGTGCATATTGAATTACTTTAAAACATCTTTCTACTGAACCTGAAAATGTGTCCTTGGCATACAAAATTGTGGAACTCATCCCACATTATAAAGGAGGTAGAATTTTTGTTTTAATTACCTTCTCAGTCTTTGGATCTATAAAATATTGTAGGCTCTGCTTGTGTATGTCCTATTACAATTTTAAAATCACCAAAGAAGTTTGGTCACTTTAAAGGAAGAAAAGTGCTTAAAACCAAAATCTGTACTCTAATTGTACTGATTTCTATAATTATTAGAACTAATAAAGAAATTTTGCAAGGTTGTATGATGCAAACAACATATTGCATTAGGCAATTCTGCTACACAAGACCTTTTGAAAGTGTTGAAGAACAAAGATGTCCATTTGAAGACTAAGGTGCGCCTGACCCAAGCCATGGAATTTTCAATAACC
>NW_006408746.1:3428238-3431650 GCF_000296735.1 Chrysochloris asiatica | reverse complement strand
ATACAACCTTGCTTGCTGAAAACAAAGAAGACTTAAAATACTTACTGATGAAGATCAAAGATCACAGCCTTTGGTATGGGTTGCAGCCCAATGTAAAGCAAACAAAAATGCTCACCACTGGAGCCATAAATAGCATAATAAATGGAGAAAATATTGAGTTTGTCAAAGACTTCATTTTGTTTGGATCCCCATAAACCCTCATTAAAAGCAGGAGTTAAGAACTCAAACAATGTATTGCATTAAGTATATCTGCTGCAAAAGATCTCTTTCGAGTGTTCCAAAGTATAAAGTACGTCTGACTCAAGTCATGGTGTTTTCAGTAGGCTCATATGCATGTGAAATTTGGACAGTGAATAATGAAGGCTGTAGAAGAATTGATGCTTTTGAGATATGATGCTGGAGAAAAATATTGAAAGTACCATGGACTGTTCAGAAGAACAAAGAAATCTGTGTTGAAAGAAGGGTAACCAGAATGGCCCTTGCAAGGCAGGATGACAACATTTCATCTCTCATACTTTGGACATATTATCAGGAGGGACCAATCTCTGGAGGATATCATGCTCGGTAAAGTGGTCAACAAAGGTGAAGAAAACCTCCAATGAGCTAGATTGGTAGCAGTGGCAATGATTGTGATGGCAGTGTTTCATTTTGCTGTGCATAAGGTATTGAAAAGATTAAATAATTTAATAATGAGTTTGTATTGTGTACATGCACAATAAATACTAGTGTGGTGCTTCAAGATAATGTGCCGGACCACAAGGTCAGTTTGAACTGCAAGGTTGACAATTCAGACCCACCAGCCATTCCTCAAAAACCCTATACAGGATAGCTATGGGTTGAAACAACACGCTGGCACTTAACAACATTATTTTTTGATTCCTTGTGTGGCACTGTAGGATAAACACTCAAACTCATATTTGGTTTGAATCGCAGGATCTGTAGTTCAAGCTCACCAGTTACTCCTTAGAAATCCTATACAGGATCACTAAGAGTTGGAACCAACTCAATAGCACTTAACAACAACAACAACAACGAAGTCATCATGAGTCAGAACTGGCCTGATATCCCATAACAACAACTAAGAAGGAAAGTGTAGAATGCTTTGGATACTTGGACAAGAGGCCCCATGGAAATCTGTGACATTTCTAAAAATCTTTGGTATCCCTTATGAGATGTCAATGTTGCTTCTTTTCTCTCATTTGTCATCCTGGTCTTCCATTACTCACAAGTTATCAAGAGAAAAGTGAAAGATGTCTTAATTCTTATCTGTCTTGGAAGAACATACAAAGATAGAATATCAGAACAACTTTCACCAAACCTCAAGTATTTTCTTACACTACTAATTAAGATGTTACCTCTTAAGAGTATTTCAGCAACTGAAATGGATCCTCAGGGACCATCAAATATAAACAGTAGTGCACCTGTGGTTGTCCAACAGCTACAAAAAGAATATCACTTAAAATACACACATTATAAAATAGAGTTTTGGAGGATCCAAACTGAAGGAAGCACAAGTATATTTCTAACTCTCTGCATCCTTAACTGCTAATGAACATGTTGTTATCAAGTGGCGTCAAGTAGATTCTGACTCATAGTGATGATGTAAGAGATTTTCTAGTAGTGACTGGTTAGCAGTCCAGACTAATTAGCATAATAGCTACCAATGGATACAAAGTAAAGTATGTGCCTTATGAGATGATTGCTCGCTGAAGAAACTCAGAACTTTGTTAAGCTATCTGACTCATAGCAACTCTTAATAGCATTTCTAAGGAGTAGTTGGTGGGTTTGAACTGCCAATCTTATAGTTGGCAGTAGAATTCTCCTGAAAATAGTAAAATCTAAAATAACTATCAGAAGATGATCACCCACTCAAAACTATGAGTGATAAGCCATGTCTTTTGTTTGCAGAGGAGTTTACACTTTTCCTTAATTTTAAACCTATTTCTGCTAATCACTCTCTGTACATGCATTTTGGCTCTTAGACATGGTTGTAGTATTATTATTTTAGAACTCCAGGTGTGGCGATGTAGGATCTGCACTGGACTATGAACCACAAGGTTGGCAGTTTATACCCATCAGGCAGTCTTCAGAAACACTAAACATCGTCACATAACTGAGTGGAAGGTGTTTACAAACAACATTATTATTTTAATCCTGGGAGAGTGGGGCTCAGGTATTCTTCTCCCATAGGAAGATATGGGGTTTATATGAATATGATACAACATAGCACCCAAGGGGCAGAAACCTAACTGCAGGAATCTTGACTGTTGAGAAGTTTGCTGTTCATTCACCTTTGTTCTGTTGTTAGGTGAAAAATATATACCTGTTGACCATATTAATAGAACATATCTTGCATGTGTTTTGTTTCAAACTGCCTTCACTAAGAACTTGTAAATATGGCATGTCATGCAGACAATACATTTAATTTATCCAGGAGGATGGCCATTTAAGAAAACTCAACTATAACATGATCATACAGGAAAAAAAAAATTAAAAGCCTTTCTGAATCTTAAAAGAGCACAGGTAACCAAATAATTCTATAAACTTAAGAACAATATAATCACTTCTAGAAAAACCTGGACTATTAGGAGCAAAAACCAAAACCAAAACAAAGAGAAAAGTATTAAACTATTTGAAAAGAAAAAGATAAATTGCTAAGAAAGTGAATCCAGGAGAGCTAACATATAAACAGCAGTAGCAGACATGAACGTTGAAGTTGGATTATTATTCCACAGAAAATTATTGAGAGATTCAAAATTAATCAGAGGAAAAAAGAAAAAACCTGAATACAGAGTAACTGAAAAATAAGCAGTGATAAGAAAAAAAGTGAATGAGAACAAGGCCAATGTAAAATAAACATCACTTCTAAAGATAAAAGTAGAAGAAAAGAAAATAACTTTTATTCTTTTTTATTTTAATTGTGCAGGTTATGAGTTTTCCAATTAAAATATAGAGATGGCCCACCTTTAAAAATGACATATAAAAGACACACTCAAAACAAATATGTGATGTAAGCAAATAGAAATAAAGCAATATTAAACAAAGAGGAGTTTTAAATCCAAAGACTCAAAGAAGATAAAATTAGGGAATGCATACTTAATAATAAAATTGATATTTTAAGAAAAAAGTGACCATCAAGAAGAGCACATGCCAAACAAAATACCAAGTAAATTAGTAAGGCAAAATCTATTAAAAATGCAAGAACTTTTAAAAAATTAAAGTAGGAGACTAAAATAGTCCTCCTCCAATCTTGGACAGGTCCAGTGGGCAAATGTAAATAAGAGCATTTAAAAATTGAATTTATCAAATCAATAAACTTTAATACACATATATACACATATACATATAAAACCTTCATCTCTTAAATGGATATTATTTTTTATTCTGTTCCATTAAACACTGATAAATATAT
>NW_006408746.1:3422186-3425973 GCF_000296735.1 Chrysochloris asiatica | reverse complement strand
AATTGTGAGGATGACACAATATCAGCAAGTGTGTCGTTCTGTTGTATATAAGGTAGCTGCTTTGGACCAACTGGATGGAATTTAACAAGAAGATTTGCTGACCCATTGAGCTAGAGCCAAGCCTTTGCCTTTTTGGGCTACAGTTTATGGCATACTGGTATATCTTTTGGGCATTTGTCAGCTGCATTAAAGAAGCTTTGTAACATTGCCTGAGCAATACAGAGGGCCAGAGAGATTTATCTGTGGACACAACTGAGGATAGGCTGTCCTGACAAGAAGAACTGTGCCTTGAGCATTTTCTGATCCTTCGTTGTAACCTGTTAACTTTCTTAATAAATCAAATAGCTGTGAGTATGATGTCTGAGTTCTTTCTGGCATTTGGAATTAATTATCATACATGACTGAGTAGGGAGGGTCATAGAAGGGATGTTGTGGTGTCATTTTGTTTTTTTGTTTTTTTATAGTTACATAGAGCTTACAACAGAATAATGTGTCATGTTACCTAAATAACTAAATTTTTATGAATTCAGAAGTGATTTGTTGTTGCAGCACATACTGTAAAAAGATTGTATCAAACTTAGCTATAAATGTAAGGGTCACAATTCCCAGGATTCTAGGTTGAGTCAATAGTTATAGTTCACAGAGAAAAATGCTGGTGAAGTGTACAGTTAAAAAATAAAATGGTAAATGCCAGTTGGAAATATCCAGGTCATAATTCCTATATATGTGTTTACTTATATTTACATGAGATTAGGGAGCTATTCAATTGTTGGTACACATCTAGATTGGTTTAATTTTAAGATATTTATGTTGAGGGTGGGTGGGAGAATAATTTTATCATCCCATGAAGAAGAATAACTTAATAGTTTGTGCTGAGAAGTTAAAAGCAAGTATATATATATATTGTGCCATGGCATTCCTCAGATACATTAAGCTGTAGAACACTCACTAACAAAGGTGTTGTCAACATGCTATTATTCATTACTGAAAAATCATGCCCAACATGTAAAATGCCAGCTCTAGCGCAAGGTACTTGTATTTTCTGAGCTTCTACACTGTCATCTTCATGTGGCATGGTATCTTTCTTCCCGTCTCTGCTTCCTTTATTAGTTGTTTTAATCTAGCATCATTAACATCACAAACACAGCTAATTTCCATATGGAATTATAACCATAGGCATAGAGGTTAGAATTTACAACATATAATTTTTGAGGAAACAATGTCCTCCAGAACACACTTGTTATTGTTATTGTTGATAGGAACCATTAAGTCAGCTAAGTCTCACAATGATCCCATGAAAAACAGAAAGAAACACTTCCAGATCTAGTTTTGGCCTCATGATTGCTATTATATTTGAGCTCTTTGTTCAGCTACTGTGTCAATTCATTTCATTGAGGGTCTTCCTCAAGAGCAATATCCTTTTTCAGAGACTGTACCTTCCTGATGTAATGTCCAAAGTACATGAGACAAAGTCTCAGTATTCTCTATGCTAAGGAGGAATTTGACTGTACTTCTTCCAAGATACATTTGATTGTTCATGTAGCATTCCAAGGTATATTTAGTATTCTTTACCAACATCCTAATTCACATGCATCAGTTCTACTGTCTTTTTATTTATTGTACATATAAGGCAATTGAAAATACCATGGCTTGGGTCAGGTGCACCTTAGTCCTCAAAGTGAAATCTTTGCTTTTTAACACTTTAAAGATTTTGTTTGCAGCAGATCTGTGTAATGTAATATGTCACTTGATTTATTGTTGATGATTCCAGGAATGTTGATTGTGGGTCCAAGTAAAACGAAGTCCTTGACAACTCTCATATTTTCTTCATTTACCATGATGTTGTTTATTGATGCAGTTGTGAAGAATTTTTCTTCACATTGAGTAAATTTTTGCTGAAGATAATTGAAAAAGGGTTACAACAGCATATCAATAGTGAGTGGTCAACAATTTATACTCAAAAGATGGCCTCCCTATCTCCACTTAACTTATATTAAAATGACCATCCATGATCATGGCTGGTGACAACAATGAGTGTGCATGTGAAATGAGTATTTTTAATAAATGAGTGACAGTGGATTATGTGGCAAATTATATGCAAGTCAGCCATGACCCTGCCTATTAAATAATCCATGATAAACTTGGGTTTCAAAACGTTTGTCCGAGATAGGTATGAAAAAACTCACAGAAAAGCATAAACAGAAGTGTTTGGACATCTGCAAACATAATTTGGAGCTATACTAGAAGGATGGTAAAAGTTTCTTAAAATAAATCTTCACTGGTGATGAGACATGGATTCATCACTACAAGTCTGAGAATAAATTTCATACTATAGAATGGAAGCATCCTCAATTGCTCACCAAGCAAAAAGTTCAAAAGGCAACCATCAACTGGAAAATTGATGCATATAGATTCCTGGGACTCTCAAGGGCCAGTATTATAACACATTCAGAAAAAAAGATTTAACAATCAATAGAGTTCTTTACAGAGAGATGCTCACTGAATAGCTGAAGCCTTAACTTTGGATTACACACACAGGACTTCTGTTCAAGGGCTTTGTAATCTTGCATGATGATGAACGTCCACACATCCTTGCCCACACTGTTGACACTCTGCAAAACTTAGTTTTGAGGTGTTAAAGCATCATCAATATAATTCTGATCTTGTTCCATTGGATATTCACATGATTATTTTTGAGGGTGAAGATTCATCTCTAATGAAGTGAAGGCAGTGGTTCATTTGTAACACACAGCTCAGCCAAAAACATCTTTTAATAAGGGAATACAAAAGCTTGATGACAGATGGACAAAGTGTGTTGTAAAACAAGGAAGTTATGTTGAAAAATGAAGTAGTTGTCTCTTTTAAAATTTGGTTACAGACAAGTTTTGACTCACCCTCATATATATATATATATACTGAGAAAATATTACAAGAAACTGAACTATATGAAGAAGAATATAGCATCAGGATTGGAGGTAGACTCATTAAAAACCTTTGATGCACAAATGATGCAACCGTGCTTGCTGAAAGTGAAGAGGACTTTAAAAAAACGTACTGATGAAGATCAAAGACCAGAGCCTTTGTTATGGGTTGCACCTCAATCTAAAGAAAACAGAAATCCTCACCACTGGGCCAGTAAATAATATCACGATAAATGGAGAAAAGACTGAAGTTGTCAAAGACTTCATTTTGCTTGGCTCCTCCACCAACACTCATGGAAGCAACAATCAAGAAATCAAAGGACAGGATGTATTTCAATAGGCAAATATGCTACACAAGACCTCTTTAACATATTGAAGAGTAGAGATGTCACTTAAGGACTAAAGTGCATATGATCCAAGCAATGATTTTTTAATAGCCTCATATGAAAGTGAAAAGGAACTCTTGTAGCTAGTGGTTACGAATCTGGCTGCTAACCTCAAGGTCAGCAGTTTGAAACTACCAGCCATTCCATGGGAGAAAGATGAGGCTTTCTGCTCCCATAAAGATTGACAGCCTCAGAAACCCTGTGCAGGGTCACTATGTGTTGGAACCTACTCCATGGTATTTAACAACAATGTGTGCTAATGTTGGACAATGAATAAGGAAAACCATAGAAGAATTGTTGCATTGATTTATGGTGTTGGGAAAGAAAAGTACCATGGACTGCCAGAAGAAGAAACAAATTTATGTTAGAAAAAGTACAACCAAAATGCTCCTTTGAATTCGACTCTCACACTTCAGACATATCATTAGGAGGAATCAGTCCCTGGAAAAAGATATCATGCTAGGTTAAGTGGAGGGTCAG
>NW_006408746.1:3417834-3421685 GCF_000296735.1 Chrysochloris asiatica | reverse complement strand
ATATAGAAACAAAGACACAGACACACAAGTTTGATGCAAACTGCCAGGCAGGCTCTTCTGCTGCAGACAGAGCATCCAAAACTAGCCAAACCCAGGCTTTTATTCGGTTTCAGATCAAGGAAATCAAGGCAGGAGGTACAGGTTTAATGTGATTATTCCTCTGAAAAGGGTACAAAGTGATGTCACAGAATCTCTTTCAAATCACAGAAAATCATTTTCTGCTTAATTCAAATCACAGAAATTATCTTGTGCTCTTTTGGGGATTTTTTACTGATTTCTCTCCGGGAGCAAAAGCAGGTTTATTATTATAAATGGACATCAGTATTTCATGTTTTTGATTAATATCAGACATGGCTGAATAATTATTAAATGAGCAATCTGTGCATTTGTCCCATGTTGCTACAGCCTGTTCTTCAGAAATGGCACTCCTAGTATGTTATGCACGGCTTGTATTGCCAAACTGGTGACATTTACATTGGTATTGTTATCTGGAACATTAAGTGTATTCTTACTTGGAATAGCAACTTTCCCAGAAGCCACAACTATCAGGGATAAGAATATAAAGATCAGATAGAGAACAAGCAAGATAGTAACAAGAACAAACTGTATGACACTGGCCAAGAAATGCATTTGCCAAAGGTCATGAGCCCGGGGTCTCAGAAGTTTTCCTTCCTGGCCCTCAGGGTCCAAGACTTGCAGATCTGGAGCTGGCCCCCGGGCCGGAGCTTTGTCCGTCTTTTCAAGGGGCCACAGCTTCTCAGAATCTGCATATGCCATCTCTGGCACATTTATATCATATAAACATGCCAAAACAAGAATGCTGACAGTTGTGACAGAATTGCTCTTAATCCTATAGTTTCATAAACATACAGAATTAACTACTCAATTTAATTATTTTCCTCACATTCATAGTTTAGAAGAAAATTATAAATGTTGTTTTATAAAATAACGGACTCATTAGTATCTGATTTACAATATAATCCTCATTCTAGATGTTAAGGTTCTTCTTTTCCTCATCCCGTGTCTTTATAACTTAGAGTACCACTCAGAGTCCATGTGATTTCTAACCTTAAGGATGATTCTCCTAGTAAACCTCCCTCATCCCATTAAGATCATTATTCAGATACTTGATTCTTTTCAACAAAATTAAAAAATTCTATTAATACAAAATGAAAATGTCCTCCAAAGCACCCCTATCCAAGAAAGGGAGAATGTACTCCTAATGGAATTTAACACTCTAATTCTATATCATAATGGCAAAACCTGTTTATAATGTTGAAAGCTGAATTTTTAAATGTGTTAAAAACATTCAGGTTCAGTCAGCCTGCGTACACAATTACAATGCCAAATTTTGAAACATGAGATAGATGAATTAAGTCCCTACGACTCAAATGTTTAAGCATAATTTCTCTTTCCAGCCATAGAGTCCATTGACAAACACTAATCTTTTTACAACATCAGTTCCAGTCTATAGTTTGATAAATACTTAGGATAGAATAAATTAATGAAGTAGTATCTAAAAAATTTTATTTATGGGGAAAAAATCCATTTTTACAAAGTTATTTAGTTTTCTTTGTTGTTGTTGTTGTTACCTAGAAATCAGCACATTTCACTAAATAGCCAGTTATACAGTTTGAAATAATTTTCCATAGATAAGATGAACGAGAGAGGAAGTTTGGCCATCTTGGCCTCCAATGAACATTCTGGCTGCACTTATTCCAAAATTGATCTATGTTTCTTTTGGCAGCCCATGGCACTTTCAGTATTCTCCTCCAACTACTGATCCTTCGTCTTTGTTCCCAATCTTTGCATTACAATCACCTGTAATGATCAATACATCTTGATTGCATGTTTGATCAATTTCAGATTGAAGAAGTTGGTAGAACTCTTCTACTTCATCCTCACTGGCTTTAGTGGTTGGTGCATAATTTTGAATAATAATGGTATCAACTGGGCTTCCCTGTAAGCTCATGGATATTATTCTATCACAGACAACATTGTACTTCATGACTGATCTGGATATGTTCTTTTTGACAATTAATGCAACACCATTCCTCTTCAATTTGTCATTCCTGGCATAGTAATCCATGTGGTTGTCAGATTCAAAATGGCCAATACCAGTCCATTTCAGCTCACTAATGGCTAAGATATCGATGTTTATGTGTTCCATTTCATTTTTGACAACTTCCAGTTTTCTCAGATGCATACTTCGTACATTCCATGTTCTGAATTTCAATGGATGTTTACAGTGTTTCTCTTCATTTTGAGTTGTACCCCATCGGCAAATGAAGGTCTTGAGGGCTTTTCTCCCGTGGGCTTTATTCCATTTGTGTCATCATGGTCAACTCTACTTTGAGGAGGCAGCTCTTCCGCAGTCGCATTTTGAGTGCCTTCCAAACTGAAGGGCTCATTTTCTGGCACTATATCTGACAGTGTTTCTCTGCTATTCATATTGTTTTCAGTGACTAAATATTTGGAAGTAGTTCATCACTCTTTCTTCCTAGTCTGTCTTTGTCGGGAGGCTGATCTTAAACCTGTCCACCATGGGTGATCTTGCTAGTATTTAAAATATCAGTGACATATCTTTCAGAATCACAGCAATTCACAAGCCACCACAGAAACAGAAACTGACAGACAAGCATAATTTTATGGATAGCAATGAAATATTGTCTGATGTCCTGGTGTGTCATTGTAAGATAAGAACTGGACTGCTAACCACGATACTGGCAGTTCAAACTCACCACTCATTTCTTGGAAACCCTATACAGGGTTGCTATGATGTAGAATTGACTCTGTAAGGCATTTACCAACAACAACATAGTAGCAGAAGATGAGTTCCTCAAGTTGGAAAACATTAAAATTATGACTGAGGAAGAGCTGCCTCCTCAAAGTAGAGTAGACCTTAATGACTTGAATGAAACAGAGCTTTTGTAACTTTTATTTGATGAAGGGACACAAGTTAGCATGAGAAATATCTTCTTTGAATATCAATTAAGGATAAGAATATG
Source organism: Chrysochloris asiatica (assembly GCF_000296735.1). Taxonomy (NCBI): domain Eukaryota; kingdom Metazoa; phylum Chordata; class Mammalia; order Afrosoricida; family Chrysochloridae; genus Chrysochloris; species Chrysochloris asiatica. The sequence goes on along the minus strand of NW_006408746.1, from coordinate 3,418,677 downwards.
GAATGTGCATAGTACCAATCTATAAAGATTGAAGTCATCAAAAATGAAATGGTGTTCACTAAAATCAACATCCTTGGCATTACTGAGCTTAGATGGACAGGTACTGGCCATTTTGAATTGGGCAATCATAGGATTTACTATGCCATAAATTATTATTTGAAGCAGAATGTTATAGTCAAAAAGAATGATGACTACCCCATAAACTATCAATCCATAATAAAAGCTTTTTAAAAAACATTAAAGATCAATCTTGAAATACAATGCTGTCTGTGTTAGGATAGTATCTATATGCCTACAAAAAAGACCATTTAACAAAGAAGACCAGTTAATACAACTATTATACAAATTTATGCACCAAACATCAAAACCAATGATAAATAAATTGAAGAATTTTACAAACTTTGCAGTCTGAAGTTGATCAAACATTTAATAAAGATTCAATCATAGTTATTACTGATTAAAATGTGAAAATTATAAACAAAGATGAGAGTTGGTAGTTGGAAAATATGACATTAATGATAGAAATTATACTGGAGATCACGTGATAGGATTTTGCAAGATGAATGACTTTTTCATTACAAATACCCTTTCTACAACAACATAAATGGTGACTATGCATGTAGTCATGAAAAGATGAAATACACAAGAATTAAATAGACTATATCTGTGGAAAGAGAGAATAAAGAAGCTAACCATTATAAGCCCAATCAAAGCTAGGGATTAACTATGAAACAGATCATCATTTGCTCTTATGCAAATTCAAGCTGAGGCCAAAGGAAATTAAGACATGTTCATGAGAGACAAAAGATATGACCTTGAGCACATCACACCTGAATTTGGAGA
>NW_006408746.1:3404036-3416494 GCF_000296735.1 Chrysochloris asiatica | reverse complement strand
AATACACATACTGAAAGTGTTGTGGTTTGCAGTATTCATTCTCTGCAGCCATATTCACTAAGTCTTCATCTACCTCTTTGCCTCTGCATCCACTGAACTTTTCACAACCCTAAATTTTAGGGTAGTCCTGTCAAATAATGATAAACACTGAAGATTTTTTATGAGTTACTAGAACAAGTCAACAGTTTATTTCAATTTGCCAACATATACTATCTTTCCACCATTTTTGTTCCTTACCAAAAATATATACAAACGTTTTCCATTCTATATAATATCATTTATATGTTATCTTAGACATAGACTGATATTCTTAAGAACGGGGTTAACACGGTGAGTTATCATGACATACATTAGATATAGCTGTAATTCCTGTTTATCTTAACTGTTATTGTCAAGTATGGAGCCCTGCTGGTGCTGTCGGTTAGGTGTTGGGCTGCTAATTGCAAAGTTGGTGGTTCATACTCACTAGCCATTCCACAGGATAAAGATGAGGCTGTCTGTAAAAATTTATAGTCTTGGAAACTCTTTTTAGGGTCACTGTGAGTTTAAATAAAATCTATGACAGTGATTGGGATTGGGTTTTATAATCTAGAATATGATGATTCAATTTTCTTGCTAGCATCAGAAAAAGTCATGGAAAGGGGTGGTTATATAGTCAGAGTTTGGTATGGAAGACAGAAGCCAACCTATGATTTATTAAGTATGAGAAATACAGAAGTACACAACTACTCCACCACTCATCTGTCAGTTTGTCTTACTGTGGTGGCTTGCTTGTTTCTATGGTTCTGGAAGAGATGTCACTGGTATTTTAAATACCAGACAGAATTCAGTTGTACTTCCAAACAAAAACAGATTAGGAAGAGGAAAAGATGGACTGCTTCTGAATATGTAGTCACTGAAACCCTCATGAATAGTAGTGGAACAGTGTCAGATAGCTCCAGAATGTTGAATATTGAAACATGATGAAGGGTACCAGAATATTGTCAAATATAGTGCCAGAAAATGAGCCCCTCAGGTTGGAAGGTGCTCAAAATAGGACTGGGAAAGAGTTGCCCCCTCAAACTAGAGTGGACCATGATGAGGCAAATGGAGTAAAGCTTTCGTGACCTTCATTTACTGATGGGGCACAACTCAAAATGAGGAGAAACAGCTGTAAAATCCATTAACGATCAGAACATGGAATGTACAAAAAAATGAATCTAGGAAAATGGAAAGTTGTGAAAAATGAAACGGAACACATAAAGATCAGTACCCTAGGCATTAGTGAACTGAAATAGACTGGTATTGTCCTTTTGAATCTGAAAACCACATGGTTTAGTGTACTAGGAATGACAAATTGAAGAGAATGGTGTCACATTCATCATCAAAAAGGACATTTCAAGATCTATCTTAAAGTACAGTGCTGTGTGATACAATAATAACCATATACCTACAAAGAATGCCACTTAATATAGTTATTATTGAAGTTTATGTATCAGCCACTACAGCCAATGATGATAAAACTGAAGAATTTTACCAACTTCTTCCATTTGAAATTGATTAAACATTGATCAGTATGTATTTATAATTATTAGTGATTATCATGCAAAGGTTGGAAGCAAAGAGAAAGGATTAATAGTTGGACAATATAGTTTAGGTGATAGAAGCAATGCTAGATATTTCATTATATAATTTCTCAAGACCAATGACTTCTTCATTGAAAATACCTTGTTGAGCAACATAAAAGATGACTATACACATGGACCTCACCAGATGGAATACAAAGAAATCAAATCGACTATATCTGTGGAAAAACTCCATGTTATCAGCCAAAACAAGACCAGAAGCAGACTGTGAAAATGACCATCAATTGCTCATAATCAAGTTCATGCTGAAGCTGAAAAAAAATTAAAACAAGTACACAAAAGTCAAAATATGACTATGAACATAGCCCTTTTGAATTTACAGATAATCTCAAGAACAGATTTTATGAATTTGACACTCATGATCAAAAACCAAAAGAGTTGTGGGATGACATCAAGAATATCATACGGTAAAAAAGCAAAGTCGTTAAGAAGACAACAAAGATGAGAAAGACCAAAATGGTTGTAAAAAGAGATTCTGAATGTTGTTCTAGTATAGATATGCAAAAGCAAATGGAAGAAATGGGGAGGTAACAGAGCTTAATAGAAAACTTCAAAGGGCAATTTTAGAAGACAAAGTCAAACATTATGAGGAAATATACAAAGACCTGGAGTTAGGAAACCAAAAGCGGAGAACATACTCAGCATTTCTCAAGTTGAGGGAATTGAAAAAAACTTCAACACCCGACTTACAATACTGAAGAATTCTATGGGGAAAAAGTTGAATGATGTAGAAAGCATCAAAAGGAGATGGAAGGAATACACAGAGTCAGTGTACCAAAAAGAAATGGTCAATGGACTACCATTTCAAGAGCTAACATATGATCAAGATCCAATGATATTCAAAGACAAAGTCCAAGGTGTAGTAAAGGCATTAAAAAAAGAACAAGACTCTGGGAATTGATGGAATACAAACTGAAATCCTATAACAAACTGATGCAGCACTTGAAGCACTCCCTCAATTAGTCCAAGAAATTTGGAAGACAACTATTTGGCCAACTGATTGGAAGAGATCCATATCTGTGCCCATTCCAGAGAGAGGAGACAAAACAGAACACAGAAATCATTGTACAATGCCATTAGTATTACATGCAAGTAAAATGTTGCTAAAGATAACTTTTAAAAGACCGTAACACTAAATTGATAGGGTACTGCCAGGGGTCAAGCCAGATTTAGACAATGATGTGGAAGGAGGGGAATAATTGTTGATATCAAGTGTATCTTGGCTGAAAGCAGAGAATACCAGAAATATGCTCACCTGTGCTTTATTGACTATCCAAAGGCTTTCAATTGTGGATCTTGACAAACTATGTACAACATTGCAGAGAATGAGTACTCCGAAACATTTGCTTGTACTCGTGAGGTACCTGTACATAGACCAAGAGGCAGTTGTTTGAACAGAATAAAGGAACACCATATGTTTCAAAATTATGAAAGGTGTGTGCCATAGTTGTATTCTTTCACCATACTTATTTAATCACTATGCTTAGCAAATGATTTGAGAGTCTGGATTATATGAAGAAAAACTTGGCATCAGGGTTGGAGGAAGACACATTAACAACATGTGATATGCAGATGATACAACCTAGTTTGCTGAAAGCAAAGATGACTTAAAATGCTTACTGATGAAGGTCAAAGACCACAGCCTTTGGTATTGGTTGTATCTCAATGTAAAGTAAGCAAAAATCCCTATTACTGGACAAATAAATAATATCAAGATAAATGGAGAAAAGATTGAAGTTTTCAAAGATTTTGATTTGCTCAGAGTAACCATCAACATTCATAGAAGCAGCAGTCAAGAACTTAAATGACATATTGCGTTAGTCACATTTGTTTCACAAGACCTCTTTAAAGAGCAAAGATGCCAGTTTGAGGAGTAAGGTGTGCTTTACCCAAGCCATGGTCTCTGGTACAGTAGTGGTCATGAGTCATGCTGCTAACCTCAAGGTCAGCAGTTTGAAACTACCAGCTGTTACATGAGAAAAAGATGAGGCTTTCTGCTCCTGTAATGATTTACAGCCTTGGAAACCCTATGAAGGATAGTTCAAAGGGCACCAACACTACCAATACTGTGTGCATGTGAAAGTTGATATTCATGAATGTGAACTTTATTCGTTAATAAAGAAGGCCGTAGAAGAATTGATGCATTTGAGTTCTATTGTTCCAAGAGAATATTATAATTATCATGAACCACCAAACAACAAACACATCTCTCTGCTTATTAGAAGCCAGAACAACCATTCTTCATCTCTCAAACTTTGGATTTATTATCACAAAGGTTCAGTCCATGGAAAAAGACATCATGCTTGGTAAAGTGGAGGGTCTGTGAAAAAGTGAAAGACCCCTAAGGAGATGGATTGGCACAGTGGCAGCAGCAATGGCCTTAAATGTCACAATGACTGTGAGGATGTTTCAGGACTCAGCAGTGTTTCCTTCTGTTGTACATAAAGTTACTATGAGTAAGTACCGACTCAATGGCACCTAACAACAACAACACAACCACTGGAAGTACAGGAGAGTGAAGATTAACTAGACAACTTTCTGGACATCTAGAAGTACAGTGACCCCATTGAAGCTGCTGGCCATAATAGTCTCATCTGTTGCTAGCATACAAATGAGTGATTATTAGCTAAAATTCTAGAAGCTAGAATTCTAGAACCAACGAAAGCAACAAATGATAACCTAATTTGCCTCAAGTACTTAAGTGCATGGTTCTCCAGAGGAAACTTGGAAGTCACTGGCAAAATCCTTCATCACCTCTTACCAGTAATCTAGTCTCAGGAGTCACCACGAAATAATGGCTCTTATTCTTCTGCCTTCCAAATACTATGCAAGTGCCAGTAACTTTTGAATGCTAGCCATACCCTCTGGCAATGGACTTTGGAAAATGCATTTTCCATGCTTTCTGTTTTTAAGGTATAAAGAAAAGCTTAGAAGAGAGGGGATAGGCAGTTGAGAACCCTGTGGGTTACATAGTTCATTCCAGACTTCGTGTGGCCCCACTCCCAGGCTCCCTGAGACCCTAGGATGCACTGAGCCCCAGGACACCCTCTACTGCCACTGGCTCCTGTCCAAACTGTGAATGTCAGAGGTGGTGCCCTCCAATGCCCTAAGTGAGGTCATCCTGTGCCTCCTGTGTCATGATAAAGTACTGTGAAGCACCTCGGGGGAGACTGGCTCCCCATCGAGTACCCAAGTTCGTTATATCGTGATTTCAAGTCCAACAAGAAGTTCTTTTCTCTTGTTGCAACTTACAGAACCACCACCATGGGAAGGATAGTAGCTGAGATCAAAAGTAGGACCAAGATACATAAAGAGAATGGAGATATTCTTTATCTTCTGGAACTTCTCTGTTGACATGCAAGTTGTGTACATCCTAAGTCCTGGAGTAGTGAAAGAATTCTGGAAGCAAGATGTAGATTTCCTTTTACTTGAACCACGTACCAACCATTTTCTAGGACCACAGCACATCCTCACCACCACCAACACAATTAACTTCTACAAGAACAAAGATTTTTAAGCAGAACTATTACTTTCTCTACTTCTACTACACAATTAGGGGGTCCTCAAAGATAACTTCACCAATGCCCTCTACATCAATGGCGGCCACTCTCCATGGACAATCTTGAACTACATCCAACACATGGGCCCTGTACTAGCCAACCTGGGTCCCTGCTCCATTCCACAGAGACTCTACTGCTAAGCCCACAGCCTGCTTTGTAACTTTCTGCCGGACCACGTGATATAATGTGGCAACACTCTGTTCAGCCCTCCTTCCTGTCTGTCTTACCCTGCAAAGTTCCCTGGGAAAGAGCTGGTGATTACCCCCGGGAACATCAGTCTGTTGCAGCTGCAGGCCTGGGGCTACATGGGCTTGGGAGCAGCACTGGACATTGCCTGAGTTACATGGCCTCTGACAGCTACTCCAGCTGCTGAAACCTCTGCTTGTCTCTACATACCCATCCTGCGTTCCACAAACATTCAAATTCCTCCAGGCACCCCCAGGGGAAAGCTGTCTTCACTGTGGTCTGTTCCCCCTGCTGCCTACCCCTCACCCAACCTCTCCCATAATCCCATTGTCTCTGTATGCCATCTCCACCAAAGTCACAATAAACTTGTTTCTGGCAGTGAGAAATACAACTGTTATGGACAGACTTGACCCTAAAGATGGGAACATCGCCTGAGAAAAACCAGGGGCATCATAAAGACAATGTTCCCTATCTGACCCTCAATCCAGACCTAGCATGCAGGGGTGGAGTGGAAGATGGGGGTTGAGAAGCAGGCAGAGTAAACCTACTCTCCACAAGGTAGTTACTGGCTAATGAGGAGCACAGTAACAAAGCCCAGTCCTGGGATCAGGGTAACAGGCCACCTTCTGTCTCCTGGGCTTGACCAGGTTCCTCTGACCATCCTAGATACTTCCAACCCTGGGAGAGAAGAGAGCTGCACCTGGAATCCTGGATGTTCCCTTGGTTGAGCTGCAACTGAGAGCTGGTTAAGGACAAGCCTTTGAAATCTCTTTGACAATCGGTGAACAGGGCCTGGGCCTGAAGTTACTTGTGGCAGCTCTTCAGGGTCCCTAGGCAGCATGAGTTAAGATGACCTGTTTTGCCAGTACTGTTTACTGAAGAGACTATCTTTTTCCCATTTAAAGTATTTTGGCCCTTTGTGAAAGATCAGCTGACTGTATGTGGATGGCTTTATTTCTGGGTACTTACTTCTGTTCCATTTACCTACGTGTCTTTTACTATACCAGTACCAAGCTGTTTTCACCACTGTGACTGTGTAGTAGGTCTTCAGATCAGGAAGTGAGAGAACTCCTAGTTTCATCTTCTTCTTTAGTAATACTTTGCTTAGCCAGGGTCTCTTTCCTTTACATATAGTTAGGTTAGTTTTTCCATCTTCTTAAAGAACGATTTTAGACTCTGGATTTGGATTTCAATATATCTTGAAGACTAAGGTGTGCCTGACCCAAGCCATGGTATTTTCAATAACCTCATATGCATGTGAAATCTGGACAGTGAATAAGGAAGACTGTAGAATAATTAATGCATTTGCATTATGATGTTGGAGGAGATTATTGAAAGTGCCATGGGCTGCCGGAAAAATAAACAGATCTATGTGGAAGAAGTGCAGCCAGAGTGCTCCTTGGAGACCAGGATGACCAAACTTCATGTCTGTTACTTTGGACATATTGTCAGAAGGGAGCAGTTGCTGGAGAAGGAAATCATGTTTGGTAAGGTGTAGGGTCAGAGAAAATGAGGAAGACCCCCAGCGAGATGGATTGGCAAAGTGGCAGCATCAATGAGCTCACAAGTGGAAACAATTGTGAGGTTGTCCCAAGACGGGGCAATGTTTTGTTCTGTTGTGCATACAGTTGCTATGAGTTGGTACCGACTCGATGGCACCTAACAACAACAACAACATAAGTTGAAACTTACTGGACAGCACTTAACAACAATAACAATATATCCTGCACTATATCAAATAGAAATAGTGACAAAGGGCATTCTTGTCTGTTTCCTATTCACAGAGGGAATACTTTTAGTTTCTCTCTGTTGAGTTTAATATTGATTTTATATATATTGGGGACCCTATGCAGGGTCACTATGAGTCAGAACTGACTCCATGGCATACCAGCACACCACCACCAATTGTGTTAAGGAATAACTCTTATGTTTCTATTTTGTTGAGGGTTTTTATCAGGAATGGGTTTTGGATTTTTGTCAATGCTTTTCTGCCTCAATAGATACGATCATGTGGTTCTATTCTTTTACTTTATTTATGTCTTGGCTTTGTACTCACAGTGAGCTGGAGGCATACAGTCTTCCTCCCTGGTGTGCTTCCATGTCTTCCCTTGTGTGCCCTCCAAGCCCTTGGTTGTCTTCCCTGCCTCCATAGCAGCCATGGCGGGGAGTACAACCATTTCCTGAGTCTCTCCTGTGTTACAAACCACCACCAATGTGATCCTAGGGAGAAGGAAGGGCAGCCACTGAGTAGATGTGGTCTCATAACTTGAACCCCTCATTCCTTAACATCCCATTGGCCCAGCGGGTTCAGGGCACTGGGACTGCCAGACCCACACCCACTCAACTGCTGCCCTGCTGGCTGCCCCCAACCTCCGTGTTGACAGGCTGGGTGCCAGACCCAGTTTCCTGCCCTCTAATTGGTGTGGCACTGTGGGTTAATACTCCAGACTGCAAAGCCATTTGAACTGCAAGGTCAGCAGTTCAAGCTCACCAGCTGCTCCTCGGAAACCCTATACAGGGTCACTATGGTTCAAAACTGATTTGATGGCACTTTATAACAGCAACAACAATCTGAATCAAAGGTGATCCTATGATGTTTATCTATGTCCTGTGGAGGGTGCAAAGAGCCTTCCGGAAGGTTTTGCCTTGAACATTAGAAATGGAGCGATGTCCTCCCCTTTGCCCCTAATCATTGCAGTGTCCAGCCAGCCTTGAACAGATTATAGTTTTTGTTTGAACACAAACAGTAAGTAGACCTTTGTTGTTGTCAGGTGCCATTGAGTCGGAACTGACTCATAGCGAGCCCATGCACAGCAGAACGAAACAATGTCCAATCCTGGGTCAATCTCACTACCGCTGTCACACTTGACACCATCAATGATGCCACCTGGCTGATCCATCTCGTTGGGGGTCTTCCTATTTTTCTCTGACCCTTCACCTTACCCAGCATGACATCCTTCTCCAGCGACTGTTCTCTCTAGACAGACAATGTGTCCAAAGTAGGAGAGACGAAGCTTAGCCAACTTGGCCTCCAAGGAGCACTCTGGTTGCACTTCTTAATCAGGGAAAAAAAAAGAGAGAGAGAGAGGGAATGGTATTGATTATCAACATGACTTTTTATAGCAATTTAGTATATGTGACATAGCAATTACAATATATTACTGTTTTTAGTATTGTAATTTGGGTGCATAAGCAAAAAACATACTTAATGTAGTGGCTACAGTGCTGGAGTATCTAGATTATTCATAATATATAGTTACATGCCTCACTGAAAATTGCTCTCTGTCATAAGCGCTGCCTTGCTTAAGTTTAATCTTCCTTTACAGAGAAATTTCTGTAGCTAATACCTAGCTGCAGTCCTGGTGTGGTGCTATGGATTAAGGCACTGGACTGAAAGATCAGTTGTAACTGCAAGGTTGATGCTTCAAGCTCACCAGCCACTCTTCAGTAACTCTATGTTGTTGTCAGGTGCCATCGAGTCAGAACCGACTTATAGCGACCCCATGCACAGCAGAACAAAAAAATGTCTGATCCTGGGCCAACCTCATTACCACTGCTATACTTGATGCCATCAATGATGCCACCTGGCTGGTCCATCTCGTTGGGGGTCTTCCTCTTTTTCTCTGACCCTCCATCTTACCCAGAATGACATCCTTCTCCAGTAACTGTTCCCTCCTGACAATATGTCCAAAGTATGAGAGACAAAGCTTAGATATCCTGACCTCCAAGGAGCACTCTGGCTGCACTTCTTCCAAAACAGATCTGTTGGTTCTTTTGGCAGTCCATGGCACTTTTAATATCCTCCTCCAACACCACAACTCAAAGGCATCAATTCTTCTATGATCTTCCTTATTCACTGTCCAGCTTTGGCATCAATATAAGGTTATTGAAATTACCATGGCTTGGGTCAGGTGCATCTTAGTCCTCAAGCTGACATCTCTGCTCTTCAACACTTTAAAAAGTTCCTGTGCAGCAGATTTGCTCAATGCAACATGTCATCTGACCTCTTGACTACTACTTCCACGCGTGTTGATAGTTGATCCAAGAAGAATGAAGTCCTTGACAACTCAATCTTTTCTCCGTTGATAAGAATGTTGTTTATTGGTCCAGTGGTGAGGATTTTTGTTTTCCTGATATTGAGATGCAACCCATACCGAAGGCTGTGCTCTTTGATCTTCATCATTAAATGTTTCAAGTCCTCTTCACTTTCAGCAAGCAAGGTTGTATCATCTGCATATCGCAGGTTGTTAATGAGTCTTCCTCCAATCCTGATGCCACGTTTTTCTTCATAGAACCCAGCTTCTCGTATTATTTGCTCAGCATACAGATTAATAAGTGTGGTGAACGAACACAACCTTGTCACACACCTTTCCCAATTTAAAAACATTCAGTGTTCCCAGTTTGAACAACTGCTTCTTTGTCTAGGTACAGATTTCTTAGAAATACAATTAAGTGTTCTGGAATACTCATACTTCTCAATGTTGTCCATAGCTTGTCATGATCCACACAATCAAAAGCCTTTGAGTAGTCAATAAAGCATAGGTCAACATCTTTCTGATATACCCTGCTTTCAGCCGGTAATCACCAGACATCAGCAATGATATCTCTCATTATACGGCCTCTTCTGAATCCAGCTTGAATCTCTGGAAGCTCTCTGCTGATGTATGATTGTAGTCATTTCTGTATTACCTTTAGCAGACCTTTACTCGCTTGAGATATCAGCCCTATACAGGGATGCTATGTGTTGGAACCAACTCAATGACACTTAACCACTGTTTCCCTTATTCATTATCCAACTTTCATATGCATAAGAGGCTATTGAAAACACCATAACTTGGGACAGGCAAATCTTAGTCCTCAAACTGATATGTTTGCTTTTGGACACTTTAAAGAGGGCTTGTGTAGCCATTATATCTAATGCAATAAATCTTTTGATTTCTTGATTGCTACTTCCATGAGTATTGGTGGTGTATCTAGACAAAATGAAGTCTTTGACAAAAATCATTGTTGTTGTTTTTTTTGTTAAGTGTTGTATAAAGTCTCTGCAGAGTGGCTGGTGAGCTTCAACTTCCAACAGTCCAGAGCCTTAACCTGCAATGCCATATGCATATATACAAATATTCAGTGCACTTGTCTCAATTTGCAACACTTTGAAGGTGTATCCTTATAAGATTATCTAAACTGACTCTATGGATGGTGCTAATGGTTAATAGCTTTGCTGCCAACTGAAAAGTTCGACATTTGAGTCTACTCAACTGAGATTTGATTCCACCCATCTTTGAGAAGCCTCAGAACAAAGGATCTAGTTATCTAGTTTTACCAAGCCAGTCACTGAAAACCCTATGGAGCACAGCTCTACTTTGATTTGCCTGTAGTTTCCATGAGTCTAAATCTATTTTATGGAAACTGATTAACTGGATATGTTTCAGTCACATGGCAAATCAGATTCCCCCTCTACCCAGTTCTGCCATCCACACATCCTTAGAGGGTATTTTTCTTGAGCATTATTCATTACACGTTCTGCTTCCAGCTGTACAATTCAGAATCTTTTTTTCTAAGTCATATGTTATAAATTTTATATTGGATTGTATACAAATTTTGTCATGCCGAAAAAATAGAACTACAATAATAAGAGAAATACTGTTTTGGAACATCTGCTAAATACTTATTGATGGCACAAAAGTGAGTATGCACCCAAATGGTAGTAATTCTCTTCATTCATATGGTTAAAAATGCTTCCAATAAACTAAGTACCAGGGACATTTTATAAGCATTTCTTTTAGGTAACTTTTCATTTTCTGTTCAGAATAAGTCACTTACTGAAAGCATTTACAACTCATTTACTAGGGGTGGTTAGCATACGTACTGAAGCTTTTTGTAGTCCTACCAATATAGTGCTTGTTATTGTTGTTGTTAGGTGCCATCATGTTGGTTCTGACTCATAGCGACCCTCTATAGGATTCCTGAGAGTGACTCTCGTTGTTTGGTTCTTCATCATCAACTTGTATTTTAACACCTTCCGGACCATTCCTGTCTATAAGCCCATGCACGACTTCCTCAAGTACAATTTCTTCCAGGCCATGTCTGTGATCGTTGGCTTGCTTCTAGTGGTGGCTCTGGGTCCCGGGGGCGTCTCCATGAAAGATAAGAAGGAGTGGTAACAGGCCCTATCCCTGCAGGCGCTGGCCATCAGGGCAGATTCCACAAAACTGCCAGAGTTTATGCACCCTCTTCCCCTGTCCCTCTTTGGTAAAGGCACAGATGGTTTGAGAACTTTCTTTACAGAGACACCTGAAAATTGATGGCTAAACCTGCCTTGGAACCATAATTTGGTATATTGAGTATTGAGTGCAGGCCAGACGGTGCGTCCCCCACCCCCACCCTGCCCGGCCCTGGCAGCAGAATGGGGTGGGCAACTTGTGCACCATCAGTCCTGTTTCTGTGTTTGATTTTCTTTCTGGTAGTGGGGGTGGGGAGGGAGGCCTTCCAGCTGTTCTGTGAGCAGATGCATTTGGCATATCCTTCAAAGTAGTCTCCCTCCTCTTATTGTAATTTCTCTTGACATTTACATTCGTAGCTAAAACTACTCAGTGATTGGTAACTTGGGGTGGCCTGGCCAAATGTCATACTTGCTGTCAAACTCCCTGATTTAAAATCCTACCCCATGACACCAACCAAGGTGGTTTCTGCCCCTCATAACACTTTATTGGAAGAAATTTTATGCAACTCCAAACTCAAAGATGGATGCAGTATTAAAGGATTACAACTGAACTGCTGTTTATGGTAGAAGTCCTGACCTGGAGCTCTCTCTCAGGTCAGGATCCCAGCCAGGAGGGCTGGGGGTTGGGTATCCTGGAACACATGCAACACCTACAGCCTGAAACCCCACTCAGAAAGACTGGACAGGGCACCCCTTCCCAAGCCCCCCATGCTGGTCTGCCAGTCGCTTCACCCCACTACTCAGCTGGCCCCCATCTGTCTGGCCAGTTGCTGTGGGCAGTGGTGACCCTAGACCCCAGGACCCACTGGCTCTAATTACCTCATACTTGACCTTTCAGAGACAGTGTTGGGGGCCACAAGCAGCTGA
>NW_006408746.1:3401277-3403821 GCF_000296735.1 Chrysochloris asiatica | reverse complement strand
TATAAAGATCCTGGCTTACTTGGCATAGTACACTTAATATCCAATATTAATAAATGTTAATTATTTTAATGCTGGATCTTTCATGGTTTGAAAGATATATGATATTTTCTTCCTAAATAAATGGCATGATCACTGTTTTCAAAGAACTAGTTGAAGAAGGAAGGTACAAGAATTATTAAGCATAATCATAAATATAGATATGTGATCATTACTATGAAAAAGGTCATTTATCTGCATTACTCAATCCCCCCACTCTCCATAAACACATACAACAAGATGAAAAGAAACCAACTCAGATGAAATCAATACAACTAAAGTCAATGAATCAAATGCAATACTGAAAAAATAAAAACAGCAAAAAGACAATTAAAAACAGGCTTCAGAAAGGACAGGAACCAGGTAAAATCTGATAACCTATATAAGAGGAATGATTAGAACCACCTTAGGATCAACCACCTGTTACCATTTTTATTCTTTGGTACATTAAAGTATATTTGGTCTTGTTCATATTCCTTGACTAAGAGAGTATCTTGGGGAAAATTGATTCAAATTGAAGCCACCCCTTTTTATTTTTGCTCCATGTGATAACTGGAGCTCTAGTTGTCACTGAACTGAGCTGACATAAAAAAAAAATGGAGTAAAATGGCGGAAGTAGACTCTATTATTGGTGAATATGAAACCATCCACAAGTCCTGGATTTTCTACCTCTGGACTATTTTAACATGAAAAGAGAATAAGTCCATATTTGCTTGTTGTTGTTAAGTGTCATCAAGTCAGTTCTGACCCACAGCGACCCTACATAGGGTTTCCAAAGGGCATCTGGTGAGTTTGAACCACCAATCTTGCAGTTCAAACGGCTTTGCAGTCTTGTGCATTAACTCACAGCACCACACCAGCATGCTGTAGCCAAACCCAATCCTTCGGATAGGCTGTGGTCCCAGCAAGGGTTTTAACTTTGTTGTTAGCTGCTGTCCAGTCTATTTTTACTTACAGAGAACTGTATGTGCAGAGTAGACCGGCTCCGTAGAGTTTTCAAGACTGTGTGAACTTTTGGAAGCAGATTGACAGGCTTGTCCTCTGAAGCACCTTTAGGTAGGTTTGAAGTACCATGTTTTCAGCTATTAATCTAATAGTTAACCTTTTACACCACCATTAGATAGATTAAACTTTAAAAATGCAGAGAGACAAAGAGAAAGGTAAGGAAAGAAGAAATCAATGGAGGGAGGGAGAGAAAAAGGAAACAATGAAGAGAGGGTGAGCAGGAGGGAGTATAAAAGAAGACGAAACAGATCAGGGCAACATAGCAAAGTGTTTTAGGCAGTAGATTGGCTTTAAGCATTGAAAATAATGAGGGAAAATAGAAAAGAATACTTCTTTAAAAAATTAATTAGGATTCAGAATTCCAGCAGCAATTTTGAAGTAGAATCTTCACTGAAGATACATCGATGCCTTCATTTTCATCTACCATTTCTGAGTTTGAGTAATTATACCTTTTTCTACCAAGAGAAAATCTTCCTGTTTCAAGAAATTTAAATTAAAAGGAAAAATGTTTGCATTGTTAGTTTGCTAGTGGCTAATTTATAGGAAAGCTAAAATATTAATTTTAAGAAAAATGTAACATTATTGATTTTACAAACAGATACACTGAGTGACTTAACAAGCATTCAAGTGTACAAACATCAATTGAAAACAAATTTCCAATGCAGCCCCAGTCTATTATCCATACTTAGATAATGCTGTGAATTACCATCTAAAAAATTGACTATGTTGTTTCAATGTCCAATTAGTTAGAAGTCATTCAAGTCTTAAAATTCAACAGTGACACTGATGTTTTAAGATCATAAGCTTCCAATTCTCCCAGGTGTTTAAGCAATGTCCCAGAACACAGTTCATAACCCTATCAGGTATCAAGTGACATGGTGAAGACAACCATGAAACTGCACCTGGTATGAAACCCATGGTCTGTGGCCTACTAGGGAAGGCAGAGAAGGAAATATTGCACACAAAAAAAGGACAATTGTATGTGTCCTATTTCCATTGCACATTTCATATTCTTGTCATAAACATACATTAAATAATATTTCCCCAAATGCATACACCTGTGGGTTTTTTATTTCTTTTTTTAAGGTTTTATTGTGAATTATGTGATAGTTTATATGGGAGAACATTAGCTTTACATTCATCCTTTCTTATATCCTTTCATTGCCATGGTTACAAGCCCTTCCATGCATTATCAACCAACCAAAGGATATACCCTCCAAGCCGACCACCTAGTCGTTAGCACACAACCCCTCTCCCTCTATGCTTCTAGAGTCCCCAGTTGCTCCATCTATCCACATCATCATCTCTGCTTCCATTTCTGGAGTTACTGTTTGTCTGGGTAGGTTTCTGTACTCTGCTTTTCTCCCTTGATGGTTTCAGGAACCTCTGCTCCTGGACTGCAAAGTCAATCACTCCCCTCCTTTTGCTACACAATGTCTACCTTTACATTTCCAGCCCTCACAGTCAGTCCTGATAACAATTATTCACTATTGTACTACAAGA
>NW_006408746.1:3399348-3400761 GCF_000296735.1 Chrysochloris asiatica | reverse complement strand
AGTCTATTGAATGTTGTAGGGCTTAGCTCGCACCTTCATTGCTGTTTTTCCCTCACTTCTCCTTATTGGTGACCAACGTGGTCACCAATCAGAGCGCATGCCTGCTCATGTATGCCCATTGGGTCTTAGTCTTGGGGACCACTTGCCTTGATGTCTCTTGGGCCAGCAACTTGCTTGTTCTTGTAGTATTCTGTGGGACTGACATTATTGTTTTGTATTTTTCCTGTCGGTCTTTCTTTCAAAAAGTATCTTCTGTTCTTCTAGCTGTTCCAGGATGATCTGCTTATCCTTTCAAGTGGAAATTTCCCACCTTAGAGAATTCTGGATGGGGTTCAGGATTCTACCTATGGTCTATGTAACGCAGAGGCCCCACAGGAAGCCTCCTTCACTGGACACGTTGTGGCACCATTTTAGGTATTCCAATATGTTAGAGGCAGAAGTTGGACTTAGAAGCTTTTTATGGTGATATTTCTGGCTATTCTTTTCTCTCCCCCTCAAGTGTCTATTTTATAATGCTATGCCAGGGAAGCCAAGATTCAAAAGATAGCCAAGCAGTTTAACATTATTTTCCCACTTTATGCCCATTCCAAACATGTTTCAATCCTTGTTTCCAACAGCCCTCTTGTTCCAAGGTTATTGTTGTTGTTATGTACTATGGAGTCGGTTCCAAGGCTGTAAATCTTTACAGAAGCAGAAAGCCTCATCTTTTTCTCACGGAACAGCTGGAAGTTTCGAATGCTGACCTTGCAGTACGCAGCCTGATTTATAACCACTACACAACTATACATACATAATTATTTAACTCTGACCCACTTAGCCCATGCAAACCTGCCTACTTGGTTTCCCATCTGTCTTGTTCTTCAATTCCACTCTCACCTCTTGTGTATTCCCCTCCTCATTAACACACAAACTATCTTGTGTCTATTCCCTATCCTGTGCTCTACCTTCCCCTTCCTCCCCTCAACCCGTCCTCTACATCCCAGTAACCAGCAAAGGTCCCCCACCACTTAGTAGGGGTACTTTTACTTAGTCTTTTAAGGTAGTGATACTATGCAATATTTCTCCTTTTGTGATTGACTAATTTCAGTCACCACCACTCGTCTGTCAGTTTGTTTTACTATGGTGGTTAGTGGGTTGCTGTGATTCTGAAAGCTATGCCACCGGTATTTTAAATATCATCAGGGTCACCCAGAGTGGACAGGTTTCAGATGAGCTTCCAGACAAAGACAGACTAGGAAGAAAGAGTAACTAACTTCTTCCGATTATTTAGTCATTGAAAACCTTATGAATAGCAGAGAAACACTGTCAGATATAGTGCCGGAAAATGAGCCCCTCAGGTTGGAAGGCACTCAAAATGCGACTGGGGAAGAGATGCCTCCTCAAAGTAGAGTTTACCGTGATAAAGCGAATGGA
>NW_006408746.1:3397325-3398787 GCF_000296735.1 Chrysochloris asiatica | reverse complement strand
TGAATGTCTTTGAGTACCCAATAAAACACAGGTAAATGTCATTTTTGTGTTCTGTGCCTTAAGCTAAGATCCATCTGCTATCTGTAATGACATCTATCATTCCACAATCTCTTCTGAGTTTGGCTTGAGTTTCTAGTATTTCTTTATTGATGTACTGCTGCAAGCCACTTTGAATTATCTTCAGGAAAATTTTAGTTGTAAGTGATATTAATGACATGGTTCAATAATTTCTGAATTCTGTTGAATTACCTTTCTTTGGAATGGGCACAAATATGGACCTCTTCTAGTCTTTGACAAAATTTCTTGGTATATACTACTGAGCACCTCAAGCACTGCAGCCATTTGTTGAAACATTTCAATTGGTATTTATAATTCTGGAAGTCTAGTTCTTTCTCCAATCTAGAATGAGGCTTCATCCTTTAATGAAGTTTTGTCATATGCTACCTCCTTAGATGCTTGCTGTCAACCAGTTATTCCATGTGCAGTAATTAGGAGATTTCCTTCAATTTTCTTTTGAGGTTCCCTGCATTGTTTATTTTGTTTCAAAAATTCCTGAATATAGCAACTCAAGGCTTAGATTTTTTTCATTTCTTTCAGCTTAAGATATGTCAAGTGTGTTTTTACCTTTTAATTTTCTAAATACTTTGTCTTCTTGAACTGGTCTTTGAAATCTCTAAAACTCTTTTACTTCATTAGTTCTTTCTTTTGCTTCCCATTCTACATTCAAAAGCAAGTTTTTAAATGTTTCTTGTGAATTCTATTTTGGTCTTTTCTTTCTTTCCTCTGTTATTTATTTATTTTTAATGACCCTTTGCTTTCTTCTTTTATGTTATTCTTGATATCATTACACAACTCATCTGGTCTTCATTCATTGGTATTTAGAGATGGTCTGTAAACTCAAATGGAATACATTTAAGCGCATATTTTGGTTCTCATGGAAATGTTTTAATTTTCTTCAGCTTCAACCTGAACTTGCATCTGAGCAATTATTGGTCTGTTTCACAGTTGACCTCTACCATGTTCTGATTGATGATATTGGGTGTCTCCATATTTTTTAACCCACCACATATCTGTCAGTTTGTCGTACTTTGGTGACTTGTGAGTTGGTGAGATTCTGGAAGCTATGCCACCAGAATTTTAAATAAAAGCAGGGTCACTCATGGTGGACAGATTTCAGATGAGGTTGCAGACTGACAGTATAGGAAGAAGGAATATCAAGCTACTTCCTAATATTTAGTCACTGAAAACCTTATGAATATCAGAGAAATACTGTCAGATATAGTGCTGGAAAAAGAACTCTTCAGGTTGGAATGCACTCAAAATGTGACTGGGGAAAAGCTGCCTCCTCAAAGTAGGGTTGACCATGATGATGTGAATGGAGTAAAGCCTGTGGGAGTAAAACCCTCAGAACCTTCATTTGCTGATGAGGGGGCTCAACTCAAAATTAAGAGAAGCTGTTATA
>NW_006408746.1:3394916-3397225 GCF_000296735.1 Chrysochloris asiatica | reverse complement strand
AATGATGCAGAAAGCATCAGGGAAAGATGGAAAGAATAAACAGAGTCACTGTACCAAAAGGAAATGGTTCATGTTTCAAGAGGTAGCATATGATCAAGAGCCAATGATACTGAAGGAGGAAGTCCAAGGTGCATTGAAGGAATTGGCAAAGAAAAAGGCAACAGGAATTGCCGGAATAAAAACTGAAATCTTTTAAGAAATTGAAGCGGCACAGGAGGCACTCACTCATCTATGCCAAGGAATTTGGAAGACAACTATCTCGCCGACTTATTTGATAGAGATACATATTTGTGTCCATTCCAAAGAGAGGTGACCCAGTGGAATGTGGAAATCATTGGACAATCTCTTTGATACCCCATGAGAGTAAAGTTTTGCTAAAGGTAATACAGAAACGACTACAGTCATACATTGACAGAGAATTTCCAGAAGTTCAAGACAGAAACAGAAGAGGCCTTGGAATGAGGGATATCATTGCTGATGTCTGATGGATCTTGGCTGAAAGCAGAGAATATCAGAAAATATTTACCTGTGCTTTATCATGACAAGCTATGGACAACATTGTGAAGTATGAGTATTCAGAAGCACTTAATTGTGCTCATGAGGAATCTGTACCTGGAATACGAAGCAGTTGTTCGAACAGAAAATGGGAACACTGAATGTTTTAAAATGAAGAAAGGTGTTCGACAAGGTTGTATTCTTTCACCATAAGCATCCCAGTCTCTCTGCATCCTCACCAGCATTTAGTGTCCTCTACTTTTTCATCTTTGCTGTTATTGTTGGTGTGAGATGATATCTCATTGTTGTTTTGATTTGCATCTCTATAATGACTAGTGATTATGAACATTTCTTCATATGTTTGTTGGCTGCCCAGATCTCCTCCTTGATGAAATGTCTGTTCATGTCCTGTGTCCATTTTATAATTTGGTTATTTTCCTTTTTCTTGTAGACTTGTTGTAATTTCCTATATATTTTAGAAATGAGTCCCTTGTCTGATGGGTCGTTGCAAAAGATTTTTTCCCATTCTGTGGGTTCCCATTTTACTCTTCTAGTTAAGTCTTTAGATGCACATAGGTTTTTTATTTATTTTTTGCACATAGGTTTTTCATTTTAGTATGTCTCCATCATCTATTTTGTCTACTTTTATTTGTGTAGTTTTCAAAATGTTTGGTAGTCTGTGTACTCCCTGAATTAGTACCCTCACATTTGTTCGTATTTTTTTCATTGATGGCCTTCATAATTTTGGGATTTCCATTTAGGTCTTTAATCCATGCTGAGACAGTTTTTGTATAAGGAGTATGGTAAAGGTCTTGCTTGAATCTTTTGCATATCACTTTCCAGTTCTTCCAGCACCAAGTGTTGAAGAGACTATCCCCTCCCCATGTGATATATTTAGGTACTTTTTCAAAACTCAGTTGGTTGTATGAGGATGGGTTAATTTCTGGTTTCTCAATTCTGTTTCATTGATCAATGTATTTTTCATTGTACCAGTATTAAGCTGTTCTGACCACTGTATCCATGTAATGAAGTTTGAAGTTGGAAAGTGCAAAGTTTCCAACCTTATTCTTCTTCTTAAGCAGTGCTTTGCTTATCCTGTGTCTCTTTCCTTTCTATATAAAGTTTGCAATTATTTTTTCCAACTCTTTGAAGAATGTCATTGGAATATGGATTGGGATTGCATTATATGTATAAATTTCTTTGGGCAGTATTGACATTTTCACAATGTTAAGTCTTCCTATCCAAGAGCATGGTACATTCTTCCATTTGTGTGTCTGTTGGTTTCTTTTAGTAGTGTTTCGTAGTTGTCTTTGTATAGGTCCTTTGTTTCTCTGTTTACATTTATTCCTAGATATTACAGCCTTTTGGGCAGCTATGGTAAATGGTATTGCTTTCCTAGTGTCCTTTTCAGTGCTGTAGTTTTTGGTATAGAGAAATCCAACTGATTTTTGTATGTTGATGGTATATCCCGCCATTTTGCTGAATCTTCAAATATGGTCTAGCAGCTTTTTTACTCAGTCTTTGGGGTTTTCTACATATAGGACCATATTGTCTGCACGTAGAGAGAGTTTTACTTCCTCTTTGCCAATTTGGATGCCTTTAATTTCCCTGTCTTGCCTTATAGCTCTTGATAAGACTTCCAGCAGAATATTGAATAGGAGTGGTGACAAAGTGCATCCTTGTCTGGTTCCCATTCTCAGAGGAAAGGATTTCATTTTCTCTCCATTGAGAGTGATGTAGGCTGTTGGTTTTGTATATATGCTCTTAATTATGTTGAGGAATTTCCCTTCAATTTCTATTTTGTTGAGTGTTTT
>NW_006408746.1:3386758-3388117 GCF_000296735.1 Chrysochloris asiatica | reverse complement strand
TTTTTTTAATTCATGATCTTTACATAGTTCTAGGCTTTATATTTATGTCATTGGTCCAAATTAACTTCGTTTTTATGTTGTAAGATGTGGGGCTAGTTTCATTCTTCTGCAAATGTTTTATCTGTTTTGTCAGTACCATTAATTAAAAAGACAATATTTTCCACATTTAATGTATTTTGCCCCTTTGTCAGATCAGCTTTCAGATCAGCTGACTGCATGGCTTTACTTCTGGATTCTTACTTCTGTTTCATTTACCTATGTGTATTTTACAATACCAGTACCAGGCTGTTTTCACCATTGTGACTGTGTCGTAGGTCTTGAGATCAGGAAGTAAGAGAACTCCTAGTTTGATCTTCTTCTTTAGTAATGCTTTGCTTAGCCAGGGTCTCTTTCCTTTAGAATTAAAGTTAGTTTTCCCAACTTTTTAAAGAATGATGCTAGACTCTGGATTGGGATTTCAGTATATCTATAGATGTAGAAGGACATCATGTTTGGTAAGATGGAAGGTCAGAGAAAAAGAGGAAGACCCCCAATGAGATGGATTGGCCAAGTGGCAGCATTGATGGACTCAAGTATGGCAACAGTAGTGAGGTTGGCCCAGGATCGGGCAGTGTTTTGTTCTGCTGTGCATAATGTTGCTATGAATTGGTATGGACTTGATGGCACCTAACAACAACAACATAGATATACGAGTCCTAATGTGGTGCCTGAAGTTAATTCACTTACCCACAAGATCGCTTTGAATCACAAGGTCTGGGGTTCAACCTCCTCAGAAACCTTATATAGGGTTGTTATGAGTGAGAACCAACTCGATGGCACTTAACAAAAACAGATCTCTTTTGGTTATATTGAGACGTTCACAATATTAAGTCTTAATATCACTGGGCATAGTATATTCTTCCTTTTTTGTAGGATTCATTTGGATTATTGTTGTAATGTTTTATAATTTTCTTTGTACTGTTCTTTTGTTTCTCTGATTAGATTTATACCTAAGAATTTCTCTTTGTAAGTGGTATTTTACTATTTTGCTATTGTAAGTGGTATTTTACTAATTTCCTCTTCAGAAAACTCTTTATTAGTGTAAAGAAATCTGATAGATTTTTGTATGTTGACCTTGTATCTGCCATTTTTCTAAATTTTTCAATGAGTTCCAATATTTTTTTTCTGAGTCTGGCATTTTCTATACATAGTACCTTACCATGTGTAAATACAGAGGGTTATACTTCTTTGCCAATTTGGATGCCTTTAATTTCCCTTTCCTTCCTTCAAGGTCTGCCTAAGGAATGCTGGTGTGGTGTTGTTGAATAAGTATTGGTCAGCTAACCACAAGTTCAAATTCACCAACCTCTCTTCAGAAAT
>NW_006408746.1:3383970-3385528 GCF_000296735.1 Chrysochloris asiatica | reverse complement strand
AGGTCATTGGCCTTTCAAAATTCTATCATGGGATCTCCAGCATCTTTTCTGTCACCAAGGCCCTATTTTCCAAGTACAGATCCTTCCTCTTTGTTTCCAATCTTTGCATTTCAATCACCAGTAATTATCAATACAAAGGTGTATTGCATATTTGATCAATTTCAGACTGAAAAAGTTGGTAGAATTCTTCAATTTCATCATCACTGGCTTTAGAATTTGGTGTGTAAATTTGAATAATAGTGATAGTAACTGTAGACATATGGATATTATCCCACTACATTGTACTTCAGGATAGATCTTGATATGTTCTTTATGATGATGAATGTGACGCCATTCCTCTTCACTTTGTCCTTCCTAGCGTAGTAAACTATGTGACTGTCAGATTCAAATGGCCTAGACCAGTCTGTTTAAGTTCACTAACACCTAGGATATTGATGTTTATGCATTCTATTTTATTTTTGGCAATATCCAATTTTGCTAGATTCATACTTCATACATTCCATGTTCCCACAATTAATGGATGTTTACTGCTGTCTCTATTTTGTGTTGTACCCTATCAGAAAATAATGTCCCAAGGGCTTTACTCCATTCATGTCATCACAGTCAACTTTACATTGAGGAGGCAGCTCTTTTCCAGTTGCATATTGAGTGCCTTCTTACCTAAGGGGCTCATCGTTAGGCACTATATCTGACATTTTGATGCGCTTCATCATGTTTCAGTATTTAGTATTCAGGTGTTAACAGTGATCTACTGCTATTCATAAGGTTTTCAGTGACTGAATATTCAGAAGTAGTCCACCTCTTCTTCTTCTTAGTCTGTCTTCATCTGAAACTTCAGCTGAATCCTGTCTACTGTGGGTAATGCTGCTGCTATTTAAAATACTCATGGAATAGCTTTCAGAATCACAGCAACATGCAAGACACCACAGGTTGACAAACTGACAGAAGTGTGATGGTGAATGATGGCAGGAATGGTAATTGATATCAAGAACTATAGAGTGGTATAACATGATTAAAAAAGGTATTCACATTGAAGAGGTCATTGGCCTTTCAAAATTCTATCATGGGATCTCCAGCATCTTTTCTGTCACCAAGGCCCTATTTTCCAAGTACAGATCCTTCCTCTTTGTTGAACAACTGGAATATCTTTAACCTCCAACTCAGAGAGACCCGAGGTGTACTGATTTTTCTGAAATAAATTATTCATGCACCATGGTATTTTCAATTACGTCACATGTGTGTGAATGCTGGAAAATGAATAAGGAAGTCTGGAGAATTGATTCAATTGAACTATGATGTTTGCAAAGAATATTGAATATACCAGGGACTGCCAGAAGAACAAACAAATCTGTCTTGGAAGAAGTGTAATTATAATGCTCACTAGAAGCAAAGATGGCAAGCCTTTGTCTCAGGTACTTTGGAAATTTTATCAGGAGGGACTAGTTCATGGAAAAATGAATCATACTTGGCAAAGTAGAAGTTTCAGCAAAAAAATGAAGACTCCCAACAAGATGGATTGACACAGCGGTTGCAATAATAGACTCAAACATAATAGTGG
>NW_006408746.1:3376176-3383630 GCF_000296735.1 Chrysochloris asiatica | reverse complement strand
CAAAAATGAGATTGTAGGCTACCTTTTCATAACACAGCATGGAAGTCAAAGACATTGAAATTTTGTCCTTCAAGTTCTGGGAGAAAAAAAAAAAAAAAAAAAAAAAAAACTGTCAGTTTAGAATTTTACACCAAGTAAAAATATCTTTTCAAATTTGTTAAGATCTGGATCTCTGAAAGCTTTGGTGGCAATGCAGGATAAACACCGGACTGTGAATCACAGGGACAACAGTTCAAACCCACCAGTCACTCTGTGAGAGATTTGCTCCTGTAAAGATTTGCAGCCACAGAAATCCTATACAGGGTTGGTATGAGTTGGAGTCAACTCAATGGCAGTGGGTTTGGTTTTATGGTGTGTTCTCTTTATAGGTATATTCTGGATATTTTGGGGTATGGCACTGTAAGATAAGCACTGGACTACTAAAACCAAGATAGGCAGTTCAAACCTACCAGCCATTCCTTGGAAACCCTATACAGGGCTGCTAGGTGTCAGAACCAGTTTAACGGTACTTAACAATAGTAACAATAGTGTTCAATATAAGTCCATTGTATTTAAATAATATTTAAATCTATATTCATGATGTTGCTTATTGGCACAGATATGAAGATGTTTATTTGCTTTATACTAAGGTGAAACCCATATTGAAGGTTATAGTCTTAGATATTTATCAGTAAATGCTTCTTATAGATCTTTACAATTCCGGAAGGATAAGATAAATAAACTGTAGCAAAGTAATGTACAAAGAGCTAATGGCCAAAACAATAAGAAAACTAAGGACAGCTCTGAGCTCAGAAATACAATAAACCCCCAAAATAAGAATAAAATGAAATCTATACCTAGACAGCATATATCTAGGTATAGCATAGGAAAGTTTTAGACCATTTGATGATAACTCAAAAGTATTGTGACTAGGGTTCTAGTTCATGCATATAAGGGTCTATTGAAAACAGACAAAAAGGTTTTAAGCATGTCTCTGAGATCACTGGATGGCTGCAGCACAGTTCTCTCAGCAGTTCACATGTGGACAAGTGCCACCTAACTGGTTCCAACTCATAGTAACCCTGCATAGGGTTTCCAAGGAGCAGCTGGTGGTTTGAACTGCTGAACCTTGTTGTTCACAGTTCAGTGCTGATCCTATAAGCTGCCCACAAAAGTTTAGGGTGCCTTAAAATATACAAATTAAAAGGTCCAATCAAAACTGGGTTACTTTCAAGGGACTCGGATCTTGTTTCTTTGATAGGTTCTTTGTGTTTGGGAAACAAAAGGAAGTCTGCAGGAGCAAGATCTGGATCGTAGGGTGGGTAGATTGGGTAAGGATCCCCACTGAAATTCTCTTAATACAGCTCTTTCTACTCTCAAAGAATGAACAAATACATTGTTGTGATGAAAAACAAAAAACCTTGGCACAGCTCTCTTGACCTTTTCCTTACCAATGCACTTTCCATTTTCATAAAGGATCTTTATAATAAGCTCCCATCATTGTCCTGTGTCCAGACAAAATTTTATCAAGATTACCAATTTGGGACACCCCCCTCAAAAAAAATTAAAACAGTCACTATAACATCAGGATTAGCAGTTCAAAACTGCCAGCAGTTCTGTGAGAAAGATAAGGCTTTCTGCTTACATATGATTTATAGCCTCTGAAACCCTATGCAGTGTCGCTATGAGGTGGAACCGGCTCCATGCCTCATAACCACCACCACCATAACCTTCTAAACTATCTTTTCTGCCTTGAATTTAAATGACTAAGCAGATCCCCTGGGGAGCCAATCTTCTGAATGGACTTCCTTTTTGAAAGTTCCCTAATGAGACTAAGACCAGTGTTACTGGGAGAACTTGCATAGTATCCTCCAAGGATTGCAAAGACAGGTTTAAATGCATTTTGCTTGAAATAAATCAATGCATGTATAAATTAAAACCTCAGTAGCAATACTCTTTTACTTATCCTCATAAAGATAGGTTCTTAAAGTCATTAGACAGAAGTAACTACCTTGAAAGCAACAAAAATGAGATTGTAGGCTACCTTTTCATAACACAGCATGGAAGTCAAAGACATTGAAATTTTGTCCTTCAAGTTCTGGGAGAAAAAAAAAAACAAAAAACTGTCAGTTTAGAATTTTACACCAAGTAAAAATATCTTTGAAAAATGAGGATAAAAATAAAGCTATATTCACACAAGCCCAAACTGAAAGAATTCATCTCCAGCAGATTGTTTTTGAAAGAAATTCAAAAGGCTGTGCCTCAGATAGGAAGAAAAGTATTTCTGCAGTGAAGTTTATTATGCAATAAAAACTGAAGAGTGCATTAAGTTGTAAATATATAAAATCTGAATAAATAATGACTGGATGGAAAAATAGATATAATTTCTTACAGTGTTCCGGAGAAAAAATTATCACAATGCTTTATTATGCTACAATGAGATAGTGAAAGTAAATTAAAGTGTAAAATGTTAGGAAATGTCTATTGTTAACAGATTGCTTTAGTAAGCATTCCAAGATTTGCATTAAGTCTTTTAAGTACATTGAGAGATGTTCTAGTATAAAAAGAAACTTAAAGTATTTATGAATTAAAGACAGGTTATTGGATTTTAGAACAATGTTCTAACAAAAAGAACCTGGGAACTTTGAGGAATTTGGCTCTGTATGACTGGTGCATTCAGGATGACAGCAGAGCACATGTAGTACCAGGAATTAGGAATTTGTACATACACACACACATTGATCGGGGAGCAACAACAAGGCACTATAGCCAACTTAAATAATTCCCAAAGAACAAAGATGGAACAACTGGAGCAAATAAATGTCAAGGAGTATTGCATTATAAACCAAAACATAAAATAACTATTCAAATAAATGAATATGTAATTACTTAGATGCCCTAGATTTGGCTCTGAGTCATAGTAACCATATGTACAACACAATGAAACATTGCTGGACTCTGTTCAAACATTTCTACATTTGAGCCTATTGTTTCAGCCACATTGCCAACCAATCCAGTTGAGTGTCTTCTTCTATTTCACTGATTCTCTACTTTACCAAGCATGATCTCCAGGTATTGGCCCCTCTTGATAACATGATCAAAGTAAGCAAAACAAAACAAAACAAAACAAAAAAAAAAAACAACTCAGCATCCTTGTTGATATAAAGATTTGGATAATTAATAAATGGGGAGGGAAAAAATCTCATGCAGAATATTTCTAAATTATCTAGATACTCCACTTTAAATGAGCAAGCACATAAAATCTACACTCTTAATCTGTGAGCTGTACATAGTGACTTCCTTCCAAAGAGTACAGTATGAAAATTGCAAATAAAAAAGAGCAACTTTACAGTGAAGAAAACTGTCAAACCAACTTCACTTTATTAAGGTCAACATCAACAGTCATAAATGAAGTTGATAGTATGTATCCTTGATTATAATGTGATGAAAATGACACTTGACCTCTATAATCTCACTTTCAAAATAACATAACTGAAATGTAACCATGAAAAGAAGCCCAATTGCATTAGAAGGCCATTCTACAATATTCCTTGCCAGTACTTCTCAAATTTGTCAGGGTCATCAAACACCCCTTCCCCCTAAAACAAACAAACAAACAAACAAAAAACAAAACAAAACTGAGAAACTAACAATCAAGAAGAGCCTAAGAAGACATGATGACTACATCATATACTATACTGAATAGAATCCTGTAACACAAAAAAAAAATTATGTAAAAACTAAGGAAATCTGAAAAAATAACAACTATGTACTTTAATTAACAGCAATATAGCAGTATTGGTTCATTACTTGTAACAAATATGCCATATATGGAACTCTCGACACTATCTGCTCTATTTTTCCATAAATTCAAAACTATCAGAAAATAAACTATGTTAATAAAAATAATAAAAACAAAATAGATTTACTGAAAGTAGTGAACATTTTTTCTCAAGTACAGTTTCTTTAATGGTGGCCACTTAAATAACTTCTGAGGCCTAAAATTTTATATATAATTAAATCATAATGTTAGGCCAAAGAACCATGAAAAAAATTAAGGATTCTGGATATGCATAACAAGGAGAAACTAAAATAACAGGAATCAAACTTTTGGTCCAGAATATAATCAAAGTTACATTCCATTTTAAAAGATTCAGTAGCTGGAAAATGAAATAGAACAATTTAAAACAATTCAGATAAACTATGCTATGGAATATAATCAAGTTATAAGAGGCAAATTTAAGACTTATTGAAGGTATCCAAATGTGGGTATCTACCGTTTAAAAGTACAGTACTTAGAAAACCTCTTTCATATATTAAATTAAACATAAGAGGTACAATATTAAGTACTTAAGGGATTCTAACATGGCTGATTAGTGAATTCAAGAATTAAAATCAAATAGCCTTCAGAAGCTCTAGTGAATAAATCTGATGAGCTGGTATCTAAGCACTGTGAATTTCATTGTTTATTCAACTGTAAGAAAAATAATTGGTGTGGAATTAACACAGAACATATTTGTTTTATTGAAACGACATATTTTTGAAGGTATTTAAAGTATAATGATTTACTTCTATAGTCAATGAGGTTTTAGACTATTTTTAAAAATTCATATGGGAGGAGAATTACTAATAATTCCAGTGTATAGATGAATTAATGGAGATTTATTATTTGTTTAAAATAATATTTTTATTATTTTTACATTTTATTTTGTTATTTATTTAAACATGAAACAAAATTTGAGCCCAGATTTCTAGGAACCTAACACATAGCATGTGCTCATTAAATACAAATGCAGACTGCAATCTCTATGTAGTGACAAGTGTTTCAAATCATTTTCACTAACTGTAAAACACGATACCATGTGTTTGCTATGTGTCAGAGGAAGTACAGCCAGAATGCTGCTTAGAAACAAGGATGGCAAGACTTTGTCTCTCACACTTTGAACATGTTATCAGCAGGACCAGTCCTTGAAAAAGAGCACAAAACAACCATGAGACTTATTAGGAAGAAGTTTTAAATAAATAGAAAACTGCCTGGGAGAGAATAAGGCCAGATAAAGTATGCCAAGGATTTTTTTTTTTCCATCTCAACTGTGAAGCCAATGGCTGCTTGTCAGAAATCTATCTTGTCTAACAGAATATCAGTATAGTTCCAGCATTTGTCATCCTTTACTATTTGTTGTTAAGGGCCGTCAAGTCATTTCTGACCCATAGCGACCCTTTACTATAGAATTGCTTTTATTTGAAGTGCTAAATTCCTCACTCTGAACAGAATGGACTCTCCTGTCTCTTGATTTTATTACTCTATAAATTGAAGCACAAATTCTGTATGATAATATATGTTGCTATTATTGTTAAATGCCATCAAGTCAGTCCCAACCCACAGCAACCCTGTATAGAGTTTCCAAGGAGCAGCTGGTAAGCTTGAACTGCCAATCTTGTGTTTTAAATCGACTTTGCAATTCAGCGCATTAACTCACAGAACCACACAAGGACTCCATGATAGCATGTAAGACCACACATAACTTTGCTCAGATTTCTGTAGGATTAGCTGGCATTCTTTCATTCTACATGCTAAAGAATCAAATGATATTTGCAACAATTTAGTTGATTTGTAAGGCTTTTCTCATCCATTTTGGTTGATGTATGCTGAAGGACTAAGCCCATTGTGACAAATACTGGTCTACTGCCCAGAAGGTATCTTGATTTGCATGGGTGTAAAATTTTATTTTCTATTTCCATGTGTTCTCTCATTGTCTTAACACACAGAGGTGGCAGATGCTCTGGGATTTCATTCTCCTTCATGCATTTTCTTCCTGAAACGATGTTGAATCTTTCTTTTCTTTTCTTGGCTATAGCTGCTTCCTGGAACACTTTCAAAGCCTTTACCTTACCAAGAATTCAGATGTCCTACAAAGCCACATTTTAATGAGCTAATTAATTGCAATTGATTCACTGTTTCCAGAGAAATGTTTTTTTGTGTGTGCGTTCCCAAGGACCTGTGATAATTTTAATTTGTTTATGCTTTAATAACATATCCCAAATCTTCATCTCAAATCTTCTGTGCTCAAATACTTTTGAAAAGCTTCTACTTTGGCCTAACTCAGGTGTAATTTTAATATATTTGCATATTAAGATTAGAATAATTTGTCAAAATTTCACTATAACTACAAATAGTACAAGCTACTTAATTTGTAGGGTTTGCAGCAAAATGAAAATACAAGGCTCTTTGTTAAAAATTTATTAATAAAAATACTCTGATGATATTAGAATTAAACCAACTGCATAACCTACAAAACATGGAATCCTATGTGGTTACATGGTCATATTCTCTGTTTTACTGTTTTATAGTAGAAGAAAGATTTCTTTATCTAAAAATGCTAATTCTGAAATGTGCTCTGGAAACATCCTCTGCTCATCTTTCAAAGACTTTACCTACTCAGACCCAGAGATGCCTCAGAAAACAGGCCTGATTGTCTGCTTTTGAAGGGTTATAGCCTTGAAAACAATAGGAAGCAGCTCTGCTCTACAAACATAGAGATATCATGTGTCAGAATCAACTAGCCAGCAATGAACAAAAACAACATTTCTCCCTTACTTCTACTCCCTCCTGCCAGGGCAATCATTCACTTTTCTCATCTAAGTAATTTCAAATAAAAATGTATCCACACCCTTCTGTCAGTATTGTGCTGTTTAGTGTGTTGATTTGATGCTGGAAGCTATGCCACTGGTATTTATTTAAATGCTATCAGGGTACAAACATGTTGGACAGGTTTCTGAGCTTCTAGACTAATACAGACTAGGAACAAGGAAAAGTGGAATACTTTTGAATGTTTAGACACTAAAATTCTTATGAATATCAGGGAAACACTTTCACAAAGCACCAGAATATTGAATATTGAGACAGGATGAATACCATCAGAATATTGTCAGATAAACTGCCAGAAGATGTACTCCTCAGATTAGAAGGCACTCAAAATAAAAGCAACTGGGGAAGAGCTGCCTCCTCAAAGTAGAACTGATCATGATAAAGCAAATGGAGTAAAGCTTTCCAGACCTTCAGTTCCTGATGGGGCACAACTCAAAATGAGAAGAAACAGCTGTAACATTCACAGGAAAATTAGAAGTTTTCAAAAATGACATAGAATGCATAAAGGTTGATATCATATGTATTAGTGAGATGAAATAGACTCATTGGTCATTTTGACTCTCTAAATCATAGTTTCCTATGCCAGTAGTGACAAATTGAAGAGGAATGGCTTGATATTCATCATCAAAAATAATATTTCAAGATCAATCTTGAAGAATAATGCTATCTGTGACATGACGATATCCATAGGCCTACAGGGAAGATCAGTTAATATCACTATTATTCAAATTTACACACCAACCACTAAAGCCAGTGAGGATGAAAATGAAGAATGCTACGAATTTCTTCAGTCTGATACTGACCAAACATGTAATCAATTTGTATT
>NW_006408746.1:3372025-3375631 GCF_000296735.1 Chrysochloris asiatica | reverse complement strand
TAAAATTTGCTTTTCATCATTGAGATAAGAAAACAAATGGATACAATGAGGGAGTAAAAGAACTGAACAGAAATTTTCAAAGGACAGTTCTAGAAGACAAAATCAAGTAATATAATGAAATGTGCAAAGATTTAAAGTTAAAAAACCTGAAAGGAAGAATACTGTCAGCATTTCTAAGCTGAAAGAACTGAAGAAAACAAAATTCAAGCCTCAACTTGAAATACTGAACATGGGCATTTTCTACATTTTAAATAGCCTCATAGGCATGTGAAAGTTGGACAATGAATGAAGAAGACCTTAGAAGAATTAATGCATTTGAGTTATGGTATTGGAGAATAATATTTAAAGTACCAAACAAATTTATGTTGGAAGAAATGCAGCCAGTATGCTCCTTAGAGGCCAGGATAGCAAAACTTCATTTCTCATACTTTGGACATATTATCAGGAGGGACCAGTC
This sequence comes from Chrysochloris asiatica, assembly GCF_000296735.1. Lineage (NCBI taxonomy): Eukaryota > Metazoa > Chordata > Mammalia > Afrosoricida > Chrysochloridae > Chrysochloris > Chrysochloris asiatica. Next base: position 3,375,174 of record NW_006408746.1, on the reverse strand, counting down.
CCTGGAGAAGGACATCATGCTTGGTAAATTGAAGGGTCAGAAGAATAGAGGGAGACCCCAATGAGATGGATTGGCAAAGTGTAAACAGCAATGGACTCAAATGTAAGAACCATTGTGAGATCAGTGTAGGATTGGGCAATATTTTGTTCTGTTGTGCCAATGATTGCTATGAATTGGAACCAACATGATGACACCTAATAACATACATGGACAAAATATTGATTGATGCTGAAAGAAAATAATAATAATAATAATAATATACATATATATATGAAATACAGATTCACAGTACTAGATCAACAATAGTTGATATTCAATCATTTCAAGAGAAATCATATGATCAAGAGCCAATAGATCTGAAAGAAGAAGTCTAAAGTGCACTGAAGGCATTGGTATAGAACAAAGCTCCAGAAATAGATGGAAAACAAATTGAAATATTTCAACAAACTGATTCAGCTCATCTATGCCAAGAAATTTTGAAGACAGTTACCTGGCCAATTGATTGGAAGAGATCCATTTTTGTGCCAATTCAAAAGAGAATTGGTACAATGGAATATCACATGCAAGTAAAATTTTGCTAAGAATTAAAAAAATGGCTGCAATAGTACATTGACAAGGAACTGTCTGAGGTTCAAGTCAGATTAAGATGAGTATGTGGAACAAAGGATATCATTGCTGACGCCAGCTGGATCTTGGCTGAAAGCAGAGAATATCAGAAAGATGTTTGTTGTTGTTGTTAAGTACTGTCAAGCTAGTTCCCACCCATAGCGACCCTGTATAGGGTTTCCAAGGAGCAGCTGGTGAGCATGAATCATGAACTTTGCAGTTCAAATGGCTTTGCAGTCTGGTGCATTAACCCACAGCGCCACACCAGAAAGATGTTTAGCTGTGCTTTATTGACAATGCCAAGGTATTCAACTATGTGGATCATGACAAGTTATGGGCAACATTGCAGAGAATGAATATTCTGGAACATTTGATTGTACCTATGAAGCATCTGTACATAAAAAACAAAAAAAAAACAAAAACAAAAAAACACCCATCATTCTTACAGAACAAGGGGACAGTGAAAGCAGGAAAGGTGGATTCATTCACAATAGTTAGTAAATATTTGAACTCAGCAAATAATCAAAGATTCTGTATTATATGAAGAAGAATGTGGCATCAGGATTGGAGGAAGACTCATTAACAACCTGTGACATACAGTTGATACAACCTTGCTTGTTGAAAGTGTAGAGTGCTTAAAATACTTCCTGGTTAGACAAAGACCACAACCTTAAATTTGGGTTGCACATCAGTGTAAAGAAAACAAAAATATTCACCACTGGTTTAATAAATAACATCATCATGAATGGAGAAAAGTTTGAAGTTGTCAAAGACTTCATTCTGCTTGGATCCCCTGTCAACATTCACAATTTTGTTATGTGCTGTTGAGTCAGTTCTCATAGAGACCCAGTACAGGGTTTCCAAGGAGCAGTCCAGTGCTGATCCTACAAGGCCATTGTTGTTGTTAGGTACCATTGAGTCGGTACCGACTCATAGCGACCCTATGCACAACAGAATGAAACACTGCCTGATCCTGGGCCAACCTCACAATTTTTGCCACATTTGAGCCCATTGAAGTGCCACATTTGAGCCCTTTTCCAATCCATCTCGCTGGAGGTCTTCCTCTTTATCTCTGACCCTCCACCTTTCTAAACTTGATATCCTTCTTCAGTGGCTGGTCCTTCCTGACAATATGCCAAAGTATGAGAGATGAAGTTTGGCCATCCTGGCCTCCAAGAAACACTCTGGCTGCACTTCTTCCAACACAGATCTGTTGGCAGCCAATGGTAGTTTCAATATTCTCCTACAACACCATAACTCAAACACATAAATTCTTCTACAGTTTTCTTCATTCACTGTCCAGTCATACCAGTAGTCTAATCATGGAAGCAACAGTCAAGAAATCAAACAACATATTCTACTAGGTAAATATGCTGCACAAAATCTCTCTAAAATGTTCAACCAGAATAGATTACAGTTTGAAGACTAAGGTTTGTCTGACCCTAACCTATATAGGGTCACTATGAGTCAGATCCAACTTGACGGCACTTAACAACAACCATGATAGTTTCAATAGCTTCAAAGGCATGTGAAAGTTGGACAACTAATAAAGAAGATTTTAGAAAAATTGATGCATTTTAAGTTATAGTGTTGAAGAAGAATATTGGAACTACCATGGACTTCTAGAAGAACAAATAAATCTGCATTGGAAGAAATATAGTCTGAATGTTCCTTAGATCTTCAGATATCATCTTCAGATATTATCTGGAGGTTCCAGTCCCTGGAGAAGCATACACGCTTGGTAAAGTGGACATTCAACAAAAAAGAGGAAGGCCCCCAAGGAGGCGTATTGGCACAGTGGCACCAGCAATGGATTAAAATTTAACAATGATTGTGAGGATGGCGCAGGACCAAAATGTGTTTCAGTCTGTTGTGCATAAGGTTGCTATGAGTCAGAATTGACTCTGTGGAACCTAACAACACCATCATAAAATGCATTCTACTTATTCCCATCTGTTTTTGTCTGGGTCCTCTAGAGAAGCAAAACTAGTGAAGCACAGACACACACACACACATACACACACACACACACACTTTGTCCATCTGTCAAACAGTTTTGTATTCCCTTATTAAAAAATGTTTTAGACTGAGCTGTGAGACATGAATGCACTTCTGTCTTCACTTCTTCATGAAAGATGAAGTTTCATCCTTGATGGGCTGCTTTCAGGGGACCAAACATGTGAAAGTCTGGTGGAGCGAGATCATGATTATACCTCCAAGGAAATTCTCCCTCAACTTATAGACTTCTCACAGCAGATCTAATCATGGAAATAATTACATTATATCAGATCTCATAATGGAAGAAGACTTTATCATTACATAACTGTCAAACTACATCATAATTGCAAAACCAGATAATCATGGCCCACCTAAGTTAACATACAACATAACCATCACATCATATAATAAAATTATGTCTCTATTGATCCTTCATTCCCCTTCAGCTCCTGTGCATTTCTCTCCTCTTGTTCAAAGCAAAAATTCTGATATAACCTTGCTAAATCATTCTCCAACCTGGTTTCTAATTGCATCATACACTTAAA
>NW_006408746.1:3370719-3371626 GCF_000296735.1 Chrysochloris asiatica | reverse complement strand
CAAATGCAGTAAATATTTTAATTTGTTTTAATATTTATTTAGGCAAATAAACTGTACCTTATTCATTACAAGTTACTTTCCTGGGTTTTGTGACATCATGCGCTCTTTTGCTTTTTTCTTCTTGCTGGTTTCCTTCAGTCATCTCATTTTCTTCTCTAAATAAACTCTAAATTTGAATTATTGGGGACTCAACCTTAGCCATCTATAATCTCCCCCTAAGTGATCTTGATTTTAATATCTAATATCTTGATTTTAAAATCCATCATTATGATTCCCCAAATGTTTATATCCAGCCTTCGGTCTTCAGTTAAGTTTCAAGCTTTTTTATCCAAGAATTATCTAATTAGTCCACTCAAAGACCTAATCATCTTTCCCCATTTAACAATCTAAAATGTAACTTTTTTTTATATGTTCCTTCCTTCATGTTATTAACTTCAGCAGATAACTCCAGTAAAATACTAAAAATCAACCTCATAGATCTCTTTCTTTCTTACTTATATTCAATTCATCCATAAAATGCATAAACGTTACGTATATGTTTAAATCCTTCTACTTCTCTACATCTCCCCTGCCATAATGCTATTCCTAGTTGTTGTTTTTAGGTGCCATAGAGTTGGTACCAACTTACAGTGACCCTGTGCACAACAGAACAAAATGCTTCCCGGTCCTTCACCAACCTCACAATCATTGCTATGTTTGAGTCTATTTCTGTTGCCACTGTGTTAGTACATCTAGTTTAGGGTCTTCTTTATCTCAGACCCCCAACTTTACCAAACATGATATCCTTCTCCAGGGACTACTCCCTTTTGACAGTATGGCTGAAGTATGAGAAACATAGTCTGGTCATCCTGGTTTCCAAGGAACATTCTGACTGCATTTCTTCCAACACAGATTGGTTTGTTCTTTT
>NW_006408746.1:3369359-3370609 GCF_000296735.1 Chrysochloris asiatica | reverse complement strand
TCTAATTTCTTGACTGCTGCTTTTATGAGTTTTGATGGTTGATTGGAGAAAACTGAAGTCTCTGACAACTTTAATTTTTTCTCCATTTATATTTATCCTATTTATTCATTCAGTAGTGAGGATATTTGTCTTCTTTATATTAAGGTGCAACCACACTGAAGGCTGTGGCCTTTGATCTTCATCAATAAGTATTTAAGTCCAATTTATGTTCAGCAAGTAAGGTTGCATCATCTGCATGTTGCAAGTTGTTAATGAGTATTTCTCAATTCTGATGCTACATTTTTCTTCATATAATCAAGCTTCTCAGATTATGTACTTAGCATAAAGATTGAACATAAGTACTATGACAGAATACATCCCTGGCACACACCTTTGCTAATTTTAAACCTTTCAGTATTCCCTTATCTATTCAAACAACAGCTTCTTGGTCTATATACAGGTTCCTCATGAGCACAATTAAGTATTCCAAAATATACATTCTACACAATATTGTACATAAACTGTCATGATCCACACACCCAAAAGTCTTTGCATAGTCAATAAAGCACAGGTAAACATTTTTCTGGTGTTCTCTGCTTTCATCCAAGAACACCTGATATCAGCAATAATATCTTTTGTTCCATGATCTCTTCTGAATCCAGCTTGAACCTCTGGAAACTCTTTGCCAATGTACGTTTTTGACTCTTTTAGGATTATCTTTAGCAAAATTTTACTTGTTGATATTCAGTGATTTCCATATTCTGTTTGGTCAAGTGTCTTTGGAATGGGCACAAATTTGGATGTATTCCAGTCAGATGGCCAGTAATTGTCTTCCAAATTTCTTGGCATAGATCAATGAGTGTCTCCAGTACTTCATTAGTTTATTGAAAGATCTCAATTTGTATTCCATCAATTCCTGGAGCTCTGTTCTATGCCAATGCCTTCAATGCATCTTGAACTTCTTCCTTCAATATAATTGGCTCTTGATCATATATTACCTCTTGAAATGGTTGAATATCGGCCATTTCCTTTTGGTACAGTGACTTTGTATTCCTTCCTTCTTTTGATGCTTTCTGCATAATTCATTATTTTCCCTATAGAATTCTTCAATGTTGCAAGCCAAGGCTTGCATTATTTCTTCAGTTCCTACAGCTTAAGAAATGCTGAGCACATTCTTCCCTTTTGGCTTTCTAACTCCAGGTCTTTGCACATTTTGTTATAATATCTGATGTCTTTTATGCTGTTCTTTGAAATACTTTGCTATTTTTCCT
>NW_006408746.1:3365813-3367191 GCF_000296735.1 Chrysochloris asiatica | reverse complement strand
GCCAATATAAAAATTGAAACAAAATATATTTTAACCAACCATTGGGAAATGGTTTTAAATCAACAAAGCAACAATGATTACACACACTACTTTGTAAACCAGCATACAAAGGTTTTAAAGAGTTCTGAAAATGAAGTTAGCTGTCTTGAGTCAAGGGAATTAAAAAAAAAAAAAAATTCAGTAATGAATATTTATAATCTTTGACCTTTGTGGAGACAGTAAGAATCTGTTGTAGTGCAGCTAGCTACATACAATAAAATTCAGGCAATTTTGTTTTTTAACTTGGGTTCTAATTGCAAATTCATTGATGTAAGAAAAGGACAGAGTTAATTTTAGCCTCCACCTGACTGCTTGACTGTGTAGTACTCTGAATTTGAACAATGGATTTCTCTACACCACCACCTGATGCTTTAAGACCAATCTGCTTTTTTGTTGTTGTTTCTGTTTTGCTTCCTTGTTTTATTTGTTTATTTATATGTGTACAGTTTTTAAAGCTTTTGTTGTGAACTCATTGATAGTTTACATGGGATAACATCGATTTTCCACTCAACCTGTCATATTTTGTCTTATTGCAATGATTACAATCCTCTCCATGCATCATTAGTTAACAGTATTTGCTTCTATTATCTCTGCCTTGTTTTTCATTTTATTTGATGTACACAAAAACACACAGGGATATATAATCATTTAAACAACCAAATGGCACATTCTACAAGCCAGCATCCTGGCAGCCAGCACACAGCATTTCTCTTTCCATGAGTCTAGAGTCCTCAGCTGCTCAATCTCTACATGTCATCACCTCTTCATCCATCTCTGGTGTTGCCCTTTTTCTGGTTTGGGTCCCATATTCAGCTCATGCTTGTCCCTGTTGATGGTCCTGGGGTCCTCCATTCCTGTAAAATAAGCTTTACAACACCCCTCTTTTTTATTATGCAACTTCTACAATTACAATTAGTCATGATAACAATTACTCACTATTGACTCAAAAGAATCTTATCCCCATCTCCTTTCTTCAGACCCATTTAGAGAAGATGCAAACTATTCAGTGGGGATTTTACCTTCTCCTGCACACTCTGAAACTAAACTCTCTCTTAAAAACTTATACGCCATCCACTTCTTGCATTTGTAGCCCCTCCCCTTCCATTTTAGGTAGCAAATGTCTAAGTTGCCCGTCTGTATCAACCCTGTGTACAGAGGGGACAGGTTTGATCCTTAATGTGAATACTCCTTCCCACTCAGTTTGTATTTTGAGCTGCTACATACATCTACCAGGATTGATAGGATTAGGAGAGAACATCTTGATTGTATCTTGATTATATCTTATATATATCTTGATCCTATCAGGATTGATAGGATTATACCAGGATTGATAGGATTA
>NW_006408746.1:3360268-3362876 GCF_000296735.1 Chrysochloris asiatica | reverse complement strand
GACTCGATGGCACCTGACAACAACAACAACAACATACATCTACAAGTATAGGTCATGTTTATAAAATTGTAGCAATTTATACTTGCTTCGTGTAGCAAACTTCTTTATCTTCCTCTACTCGAGTTTGAATCATCAAGCCATTCAACATGGGTCAAATGGGTACTCTCTGCAAGTTTGGGTGTTCTTACATGCCTCCCCCACTTCATTATCAGCTGGACACTTAACTCTCAGCTCTAGCTACCAGTGTCTAGGTCAGTGTGCATAGGTTTAAGAGTTCCCAAGTCTCTCCAAACTTTAGATCGACCAGCCCTTCCTCTTCTCTCTTTCATCTCAAGGTAACAGGAGTTTATGTAACATGGTCGATCTCGCCCATGTCTTCATTAACTGCCTTTCCCTCACTTCCACTCAAAAGTATACCAACACGGTCATCAGTGATCATACAAGCCTGCTTGTGTATTCTCTTTGAGTTTCATTCTTGGAAGTGGGGTTTGTCCTGAAGGGCTGGCTTTTCTTGCCTTGATGGCTCTTGTAAAAGTCAAACAGCCTGTGGTTTGTTTACTTCTTTTTCTTGTTGACCTTTCTTTCAAGAAGTATTTTTTATTCCTTTAGTCATCCAAATTGGTCTGCATGTCCTTTCAAGTGGTAATGTCCCACCACAGAAGGTCCTGGATAAGGTTCAGGATTCCCCAAAGGCTCTATACTCTACAAAGTTCAACAAGAAGTCTATTTCGCTGGGCAAATTCTAGAGCCACTTTTAAGTAGTCCAGTCATTTACAGACAAAAGATGGACTTACAAGCTTACCAGAAAAATGCATGTCCTTTCTTAATAACACAAAGTCTTTTCAATTGTGTGGATCATGATACATTGATATGGAAAACATTGCAGAAAATAAGAGTTCTGAAATACTTTCTTATGCTCATGAGAACCTGTCAGTAGACCAAAACACAGTTGTTTGAAGAGAATAAGGATACACTGTTGTTGTTGTTATGTACAGTGTAGTCGGTTCCAACTCATAGCGACCCTGTACAGGGTTTCTGATGTTGTAAATCTTTATAGGAGCAGAAAGCCTCATCTATCTCCCATGGAACATCTGGTAGTTTCAAAATGATGACCTTGTGGTTCACAACAGGATTCATAACCACTCAGGGAACACTGAATGGTTTAAAATTGGGAAAAGTGTGTATCAATGCATTTGAGTTTTGGTGTTGTAGGAAAATAGTGAAAGTACCATGGACTTTTAGAACAACAAACAAATATGTCTTGCAAGAAGCACAAATAGATTGCACCTTATAAGCCAGGATGGTAAGACTTCATCTCTGATCTTTGTGATATGGTATCAGGAGTGGCTAGTCCTTAGAGAAGGACACTATGTTTGCTTAAGTGCAGGGGAATCAAAAAGTGGAATATCCCCAATGAAATGGACTGACACAGTGACAGCAGCAATAGATTCAAACCTAACAACTGTGAGGAATGCACAAGACTGGGTAGTGTTTTGTTCTGTTGTGCATAGGGTCTGGTTGAGTTGGAACGTGTTGGAAGGACCCTAACAACAATTAAATTCATCAGAGAAAAGAACCCCGAATCTTTGCACTGACAAATTAAGTTGCTAATGTTGGGTGCAGTCCACTAGGTTCAGACACATAGAAACCTTAAGTGCAAGTATTATAATGAAATATGCAAAGACATGCCATTAGAAAATAAGAGGGAAGATCACATTCTGAATTTTTAAGCTAAAAGAAATAAAGAAAAATTCAAGCCTCAACTTGAAATATTGAAGGATTCCATAGGCAAAATATTGAATGATGCAGAAAGCATCAAAAGAAAACTTAAGAAATACAGTCATTGTACCAGAAAGAAATAGATGATGCTCACTGTTTCAAGAGATACCATATGATTTAGAGTCAATGGTACTGAAGGAAGAAGTCCAACGTTCAATGAAGTTGTTGGCAAACAATAAGGCTCTGATAATTGATTGAATATAAATTGATGTATTTCAGCAAACTTATGAAACACTGGAGGCATTCACTCATCTGTGTCAAGAAATTTGGAAGACAGCTACCTGGAAAATTAGTTGGCAGAGATACATATATGTGACTATTCCAAAAAGAGATGACCCAATTGAGTGCTGAAATCACCCAATATCATTAATATCACATACAAGTAAAATTTTGCTCATGATAATTAAAAACTGGCTGCAATGCTACATTGAAAAAGAACTGCCATAGATTCAAGACAGACTCAAATGAGGACATGGACTGAGGAATATCATTACTGATGTCAGATGGATCTTGGTTGAAAACAGAGAATACCAGAAAGATGTTACCTGTGCTTTATCGACTATGCAAAGCCTTTCAATTGAGTGGATCATGACAAGCTATAGACAGCATTGCAGAGAGTGAGTGTTTCAGAATACTTATTATGTTCATGAGGAACCTGTATGTAGAATAAGAGGCAGTAGTTTGAACAGAAAAATGGGACATTGAATGGTTTTAAATTAGTGAAGATGTGCACCAGGTATGAATTCTTCCACCAGACTTAATCAGTCTACACACTGAGCAAATAATGCAAAAAACTGGAAGAAGAAGAATGTGGAATCAGGATTGGAAG
>NW_006408746.1:3358442-3359868 GCF_000296735.1 Chrysochloris asiatica | reverse complement strand
ACTTGTAACCACTACACTACCAGAGCTCCTCAAAGTTCAGATTTGTTATTCAGAAGGGACAAGTCATTGGAGAACATCATGCTTGGTTATATAAGAGTCAGCAAAAAAGAGCAAGACTCCTCCCAAAATGGATTTACGTATGAGAGCAGCAACTGGCTCAAGTGTAACAATGGTTTTTGAGGATGGCACAGGATCAGGCAGTGTTTTGTTCAGTTTTGCATAAGTCAGAACCAACTTAATGTCACTTAACAAAAACAAAAACAACCTGTTGTTTTTGTTGTTAGGTGTCATCGAGTTAGTAGCAATTCATAAAGACCCTATGCACAACAGAACAAAACACTGCCCTGTCCTGGGCCATCCGCAAAACATTTGTTATACTTGAGCCACTTGCTGCTGTCACTTTGCCAATCCATCTCGCCGGGAGGTCTTCCTCTTTTTCTGTAACCCTTCACCTTACAAAATAGGATATTCTTCTCCAGTGACTGGTTCCTCCTGAACTATTTCCGAAGTATGAGAGAAAAAGTCTGATCAACCTGGCTTGCAAGTAGCACTCTGGCTGTACTTCATCCAATACAGACCAATTTATTCTTTTGGCACTCCATGGTATTTCCAATATTCTCCTCTAACACCACAACTCAAATGCATCAATTCTTCTACAGCCTTCCTTATTTACTGTGCAATTTGCACATGCATATGAGTCAGGCACACCTTAGACCTCAAACTGATATCTTTGCTCTTCAACACTTTAAAAATGTTTTGTGCAACAGATTTGCCTAATGCAATAAATTGTTTTATCATTTGACGGCTGCTTCTATGAATGCTATTGGTTGATCTGAGCAAAATGAAGTCTTTGAAAACTTCAATCTTTCCTCCAGTGATAAAAATGTTGTTTATTGGTCCATTGGTGAGCATCTTTGTTTTCTTTACATTGAGATGCAATCCATACTAAAAACTGTGGTCTTTGATCTTCATCAGTAAATATTTTATGTCCTATTCACTTTCAGCAAGCAAGATTGTATTATCTGTATATATATCATAGGTTGTTAATAGTCCTTCCTCCAATCCTGATGCCATGTTTTTCTTCATATAACCCAGCTTCTAAGATTATTTTCTCAGCATACAGGTTGAATAGTATGGTGAAAGAATATAACCCTTATTTTAAACCATTCAGTATTCCCTTTTTTTGTTCGAACAACTGCCTCTTGTTCTGTGTGACCGTTTCTCATGAGCACAATTAAGTGTTACAGAATACTCATACTTCGCAATGTTGTCCATAGCTTGTCACAATCGGTACAATTGAAAGTCTTTGTGTAGTTAACAAAGCACAGGTAAACATCTTTCTGGTATTCTTTGCTTTCAGCCAAGATCCATCAGACATAAGTAATGATATCCCTCATTCCACGTCCTCTTCTGAATCTGGCTTGAA
>NW_006408746.1:3356309-3358342 GCF_000296735.1 Chrysochloris asiatica | reverse complement strand
TCTTCATATAACCCAGCTTCTAAGATTATTTTCTCAGCATACAGGTTGAATAGTATGGTGAAAGAATATAACCCTTATTTTAAACCATTCAGTATTCCCTTTTTTTGTTCGAACAACTGCCTCTTGTTCTGTGTGACCGTTTCTCATGAGCACAATTAAGTGTTACAGAATACTCATACTTCGCAATGTTGTCCATAGCTTGTCACAATCGGTACAATTGAAAGTCTTTGTGTAGTTAACAAAGCACAGGTAAACATCTTTCTGGTATTCTTTGCTTTCAGCCAAGATCCATCAGACATAAGTAATGATATCCCTCATTCCACGTCCTCTTCTGAATCTGGCTTGAAACTCTGGAAGTTCTCAATCAATGTATGGTTGCAGCCATTTCTGTATTACTTTTACCAAAATTTTACTGTGATGGAATATCAATTATATTGTCCAATTATTTCCAAATACCCTTAGGTTACTTCTCTTTGGAATAGGCACAAATATGGATCTCTTCCAATCAATTAGCCAGGTAGTTGTCTTCCAAATTTCCTGGCATAGATGAGTGAGTGCCTCCTGCACTCCTTCACTTTGCTGAAATTTTTCAATTTGTATTCCATCAGTTCTCGGTGCCTTGTTCTTTGCAAATGCCTTAAATGCACCTTGGGCTTCTTCCTTCAATATAATTAGCTCTTGATCATATGCTACCTCTTGAAATGGCTGAACATTGACCATTTCCTTTTGGTACAGTGACTCTGTGTATGCCTTACATCTTCTTTTGATGCTGTTTGTTTGCATCATTCAAAAAATTGGCTAGAGAATCCTTCAATAACACAAGTTGAGGATTGCACTTTTTCTTCAGTTCCCTCAGCTTGAGAAATGCTGAGTTCTTCCCTTTAGGCTTTGCAACTACAGGTCTTTGCACTTTCTGTAAAAATATTTGACTTTGTATTCTAGGGTTGACCTTTGAAATTTTCTGTTCAGGTCTTGTACCTTCTCATTTCTTCCATTTGCTTTAGCATCTCTATGCTGAAGAGCAGGTTTAGGATACTTTTTTGGCATCCATTTGGGTTGCTTCCTTCTTTCTTGACTTCTTAATGACCTTTTCCTGTCTTCCTAAATGATGTTCTTGATGTCATCCTACAACTATTCTTGTCTCGGTATTTAGTGTCTTATGTACCAAATCTGTTTTTCAGATGATCTTTGAATTCAGGTGGGATATAGTCTAGATGATATTTTGGCTTTTGTGGATTTTTTTTTTTTTTCATTTTTTTCAGCTTCAGTCTGAATTTCATATGAGCAATTGATGATCTGTTCCATAATCTGCCCCTGGCCTTGTTTTGGCTGATGATATGCAGCTTTTCCACCATCTCTTTCCAAAGATGTTGACAATTTTATTTCTATGTATTCCATCTGGTGAGGTCTGTCAGTTTGTCATACTGTGGCAGCTTGTGTGTGTCTTCGATTCTGGAGCTATGTCATGGGTATTTTAAATATCAGCAGGGTCATCCATGATGGATAGGTTTCAGATGAGCTTCCAGATGAAGACAGACTAGAAAGAAAGAGAGATGACCTATTTCTGAATATTTAGTCACTGAAAACCTTATGAATAGCAGTGAAACAATGCTGTAATCCTCAGGCACAAAGATGAAGAGAGTGGGAAAAGTGTGAGAAGGCCAACCTTAGGAAAGATTCAGGTCATTAATAAAACTTCTAAGAAGATTCTCTCCATCTTAATGATGGAGAGAGGAACAGCTAAGCTAACTACAATGCTACACTTTTTTTGGTTTCCTTTTATACTTATTTGAAATTGCCTTGCCTTTTTTAATTTTTAAATATGTGAATCAGAACGTAACTATGTTCCATAGGGCTTTCAATGACTATTTTTTTTTAAGGTAATAGAGTACCAGGACTTTCTTTGAAGGTGCATGTGGCTGGATTCAAACCTTCAATCTTTTGATTAGCATCTAAGCATGTTAACTGTCTATTCTTATCTTATGTATGTTGTTGTTTTTGTTATGTGCCGTGGAGTCGATTCTGACTCATAG
>NW_006408746.1:3342114-3356004 GCF_000296735.1 Chrysochloris asiatica | reverse complement strand
CTGGTGGGTTTAAACCACCAATCTTGTACCACACTCGGATTCATAGCAATAGTACAATCATTTATCAAACAATGTAAGCCTAAGGGCATCAGGAACCCACTATTCAGGACACAGGAGAAAATACTTAAGTTCCAGAGGTTTTTGAGTTTTTGATTTCTTGTGCATAGTGTTGTTATGAGTAGAACTGACTCAACAGTTCTTAATAGCAAGGACATTAGTTAATGAAACCCCTCACTCCTCAGAAGAAATTAAATCAGAGAAACCTCAGAATAAACATGCTACTTAAAGATGATAGATTATAAATTTTAAATATGTGATATAAGCTCAGCACTTTGGAGGTCATAAACTCAGTACATGATTGTGGTGATTATGGAGTTGGTAATTATAACTATAAAATGGTCTTCTATGCAACAGTTTTGTTATGTGAATAGATTGGCCTCAAATGGAAAACCCTAAAAAAGAAAGCATGGCTCTGCACAATTCTCATGAGTATACAGATTCAATATAATGAAATTTAAGATTATTTATGGTGAGGAAAATATTAATTCTAATAACCAGTGATTATTATGGACCCAAGTGAAAAAATAAGTTATTGCAACAGAAAACAAGATAAAAAAGGAATTCCCACAATGCCCATATCCTAAATAAAATAAATGTCACATTGATGATTCTACAGCAGTTTTATTTGTTTGACTGCAATATAATTCACATACACCCTTGAGAAGGAACTAGGAGAGTTTTTGCAAAGTTTTGCTTTCTGAAAAAGGAAGTGATGAAAACATAAAATAGTTTCCATGTTCTATTAGCCTGAGATGCACATAAAATATGCCACCCAGGGAAAGGCAGTAACATTCTGTATGTCTCAGACACAAATTTTCTTTCAGCATAGGCAAAACTTACAAGCAATTTAGGAAATATTTCCTCATAACAAATACTACCTCAAAGAGAATTCTTATTTCTAAGCCTTGTTCATAAAATACAGATCTTCATAAGTCTGCTCACTGTGAATTCTGCTTAAAATTTTCCCAGTAGTTTCAAAATGCTATCCAAACTCTTTCCTACAGTATAGTATAAAGATAATTTCTTACAAATTCTAAAAATAAACCTTGAAACAGTAAATTAAAACAACAACAACAACAATAAAACATTCTGACTCAGAGTGCACCTATAGGACAGAGTAGAATTGTTCCCTGGTGTTTCCAAGGCTGTAAACCTTTTTAGAATCAGACTGCAACAGTTTTCTCTTTAGGAGTGACTAGTATGTTGCAACCACGAATCTTTCAGTTAGCAGTTGGCCACTTTAACCACGGTTCCACCAGGGCTCCAACAATATATATTAACAGTAATAACAACAACAAATAAAAAACACCCTGGTACCTGACTCAAACCATGGTGTTTTCAATAACCTCATATGCATGCAAAAGCTGGATGGTGAATAAGGATGATGGTAGAAGAATTGATGCCTTTGAGTTATGGTGTTGGAGGAGAATATTGAAAGTGCCATGGGCTGCCAACAGATCCGTTTTGGAAGAAGTGCAGCCAGAGTGCTCTTTAGAGGCCAAGATGGCCAAACTCTGTCTCTCATATTTTGGACATATTGTCAGGAGGAAGCAGTCACTGGAGAAGGATATCATGTTTGGTAAGGTGGAGAGGGTCAGAGAAAAAGAGGAAGACCCCCCAACAAGATGGTTTGGCCAAGTGGCAGCATTGATGGACTCAAGCATGGCAGCAGTAGTGAGGTTGGCCCAGGATCTGGAAGTGTATCATTCTGCTGAGCATAAGGTTGCTATGGGTCGGTACTGACTTAATGGCACTTAACAACAACAACAACAATAAATATATAATAAATAAATAATAAGAATAAATAATTCTTTTGATTTCCAAAACATTAGCTTCTTTTTTTTTTTTTTTTTTGCCACCAGTACTGTTTAAAGTCCTTATATTTTCAAAATACTTTAGGATTTTATTCTTGATAACACAATGGGTAGATCTACAACTGTATCTTACATATCCAGGTAAAACTGACATGCAAGATTTTAGTGCAAATTAGATTTTAGGCTTTGTGCAAATACTTGTGTGTGATACACATCTGAGTAACAAAGTAGCTCACAAAGTAGCTCATCAGCTATTGTTTTTGGAACTGAAAGCTGTGTATACAGCATAATACATGATAAAAGCAAGGGAGAATCTTATGCATATTTAAACAGAATATTTTAGAAGCACTACCTCAGTTAAGATTCTAACAAAAAACAGAAGACTTTACTGAAGAGACATGAGAAAGATACTTTTATAATGAAGTCCTCATGGGAAAAAAAAAAAAAAAAAAAATTGAATTCCACTACCTTTGAGTCAATTTGGACTCATAGCAACACTATACAGGGTTTCCAGGCTGTAGATCTTTATGAGGCAATCAGTCTCAATATTCTCCTGCATATTGGCAGATGGATATGAAATGCCAACCTTGTAATTAGAAGTCCAAAGCCTAACCCATAGAGCCACAAGCGCTCTTATGGGAAAACAATAGTAAGGATTTATTATCTATTATTGGTTCTTCATAACCTTTCAGTTAGTAAAAAACACTTAACTACTGTGCCATGTTGTTGTTGTTAAGTGACATTGAGTCAATTCCGACCAATAGCGACCCTGTATAGGGTTTCCAAGGAGCAGCTGGTGAGCTTGAACCACCGACCTTGAAGTTCAAATAACTTTGTAATCTGATGCATTAGCCCACAGCACCACATTAGGACTACATGATACCTCCATAAATAAGTGCTACCGAATACAGTATCCAAAAATATCAAATTTTATCTTTATTTATTCATAAAACCCATGATAATGACTTAAATAAACACAGGATTAGAATAACAAACTGTTCCTTGTACTTCGGAGTCCAGTAAAGCTCATCAAAGCACTGTTATTTGGGCAAAAGTAGGAAAGGAGGAATGTCAATCACTAGGATTAAAGCCTGAAAGAAATTCAAGAGAAGAATATTTAGAAACATTAAATGGATTGACAGAAAGAACAAGGAAAACCAGGAAGAATTCAGGAGAGCAGTACAGGAACAATCAAAGAAAATGGATAAAAGATTGGAGGCAATACAAAACCTGCAAATAGAAATTCAGAATATTAATGCTAAGATTTGAGAAATGGACAATACATAGGTAGGGAAAAGGAGTAGAGTTGAGTCAATATAAGCCCAAATTAGTGAGCTTGAAGATAAATCTCTCAAACAAGTAAACTAGAAAAGCAATCAGAAAAAAGATTGAAAAAATCTGAAGATGCGTTATCATGTGGGACAACATGAAGAGGGATAGCTTACAGGTGATTGGAATTCCAGACTAGAAGAGGAAAAAGAAAAGAACAGAAACGATCATTCAAGAACTATTGGAAGAAAATTTTGCTAGCATCATTAAAGAGTGGAAGTTAAACATTCAAGAAGCTAAACGACTCCAAAACCAAATCACCAAGACACATCAGCATCAAACTCTCCAAATTCAAATACAAGGAAAGAATCCTGAAAGTAGGAGAAACGAACTATTACCTATAAAAGAATGTCAATAAGAGTAAGTTCTATTTTCTCAGCTGAAACCATACCAGAAAGAAGACAATGGGGAGACATATATTAAACTCTCAAAAAAATACTGCCACCAAGTACCATACACCCAGCAAAATTGTTCTTCAAATACAACAGCAAAATTAGAACATTTCCAGATAAACATAAACTAAAAAAAATATATTAAAAATAGATCAACTTGACACAAAATACTGGTCTTTAGGACTGAGAGCCAACAACAGTAGACAACAACCAGAAATCAACATGCACAGCAACATCAGCTAGAGTTCAGTCCAGATATACAAGTATCCAAAGTAAAACAAACTTACAAGACTGAAAATGTGGAATCAGACATATCAATTTATAATGAAGAGGGCAACAAGTGAAAAGAAAAGAAAAGGATAGGTAGATAACTTCCATAGGAAGTAGATTTCAAAATAAGATATATTGTTTTAAAATGGGGAAGAAATTAATAAGACATAGTAACCTCAAACAAAATTAAAACACCTTCACATAAAATCAAGAAGGAAAGCCATGAAGATTTTATACACATTAAAACCAAAGCAGTAAAAAAACTGACAAGAAGTACAAACAAAATGAACTCAACACAGAAAAATATGTGGAACAAAGAAAACAGCAACACCCCCAAAATACACACAGCAAAATGTCTGCAATCATTTCATGCCTATCAATAATTGTACTGAACATCAATGGATTGAATGCACCAGCCAAGAGACATAGAGTAGTACAAAGCATACAAGAGCAACAGCCTTCAATATGCTGCCTATAAGAGACACAGATTATACACAAATACAAAATGGATTAAATATCAAAGGATGACAACAAAAATGAACAAGAGTGGCAATATTGATTTCTGATAAAGTAGATTTATGGCAAAAAAAACTATTTTAAGAATCAAAGAAAGTCATTGTTTTGTGATTAAAGGGTCAACTGAACAAGTTGTTATTGTCATTGAGTTGGTACTTAACCATACTGAGCCTACACATAATAGAACAAATATTGCCAGGGCCTGAACCAACCTCACAATTGTTGCTACTTTTGAGTCCACACCTGTGGACAATTTGCTGCCACTGTGCCAATTCAGCTCGTTGAGGGTCTTCCTCTTTTTCTCTGACCTTCCATTTTATCAAACATGATATCCTTCTCTAGGGACCAGTCCCTTCTGACAATATGCCCAAGGTATGAGATACGAAATCTAGCCATCTTGGGTTCCAAGAAGCATTCAGGCTGTATTTCTTCCAACACAGATTGTTTTTTGTTTGTTTGTTTTTTGGCAGTTGATGGTACTTTTAACATTCTCCTCTAACACTTTCACTCAAATGCATCAATTCTGCTACAGTCTTCCTTATTCACTGTTCAACTATCACATGCATGTGAGTTTATTGAAAATACCATGACTTGAGTCAGGTGCACCTTAGTCCTCAAGTTGACATATTCGTTCTTCAATACTTTAAATAGGCATTATGAAGTAGATTTGATTAGTGCAATACATCATTGATTTCTTGACAGTTGCTTTTATGAGTGTTGATGGATGATCCAAGAAAAATTAAGATTTTGACAACTTCAATCTCTTCTCCAATTATATGGATGTTATTTACTGGTCTAGTGGTGAGGATTTTTGTTTTCTTTGAGGTGAAACCCATACTGAAGGCTGTGGTCTTTGATCTTCATCAGTAAATATTTTAAATATTTTAAGGCTTCTTCACTTTAAGCAAGCAAGGTTGATATAATCAAGCTTCTTGGATTATTTTCTCAGCATATAAATTGAATAAGTATGGTGACAGAATACATCACTGGCACACACCTTTTTAAACCATTTGGTGTTCCCTTCTATTTGAACAGCTGCTTCTTTGTGTTGAAGTTTTAATTTTTTATTCAGTTCCCTCAGTTTGAGGAATGTTGAGCATATTCAACCCTTTTGGTTTTCTAACTCCAGTTCTTTGTACATTTCATTATAATATTTGACTTTCTCTTCTCAAACTGCCTTCTGGAATTTTCTATTCAGTTACTTTCCCTCCTCATTTCTTCCACTTGTTTTAGCATCTCTGTGCTAGAGAGCAACTTTCAAAGTCTCTTCTGAAATCCATTTTGGTCTTTTCCTTCTTTCTTGTCTTCTTAATGACTTTTTGCTTTCTTCTTGTATGATGTTCTTGATATCATTCTACAACTTTTCTGATCTTCAGTCTTCAGTGTCTAATGTATCAAATCTGTTCTTCAGATGAACTCTAAATCTAGTTATGATATGATCAATGTCAATATTTTGGCTGTTTTGGACTTGTTTTCATTTTCTTCAGGTTCACCTGAAATTTTGTTGGATCAATTGGTAATCCCTGACCTTGTTTTGTCTGAGAATACAGACCTTTTCCATAGTCTCTTTTCACAGATGTGGTCAATTTGATTTCTGTGTATTTTATCTGATGTGGTCCATATGTATAGTCATGTTTTGTATTGCTTAAAAAAAGGTATTTGAAATGAAGAAATCATTTGTCTTGCTAAATTCTATCAAGTGATCTCCAGCATCATTTTTATCACCAACTTCATATTTTTCAAGTACTTAAACGTCTTCTTATTTTCTAAACTTTGCATTCTGATCTCCAGTAATTATCTTGATTGCATGTTTGATCAATTTCACACTGAAGAAGTTGATAGAATTCTTCAATTTCCTCATCACCGGCTTTAGTGGTTGTTGCATTAATGTTAATAATATTGGTATTAACTGGTTTTCCTTGTGGCATCTGAACATTATAGTATGACAACCAGCATTGTACTTTAAGACAGATCTTGGTATGTTCTTTTTGATGATGAATGCAATGACATTCCTCTTCAATTGTCATTCCCAGCATAGTAAACAATGTGTTTGTCAGATTCAAACTGGCATAACCATGTCATTTCAGCTCACTAATGGCTAGGATATCAATGTTTATTCATTCCATTTCTGGTTTGACAATTTCCTAATTTCCTAGATTCATATTTCATAATTACATATACCAATTATCAATGGATTTTATAGCTGCTTTTCTTCATTTTGAGTTGTGCTCCAGCAGCAAATGATGGCCCTGAAGGCCATTTGTGTCATCATAGTCAATTTTAGTTTGAGGAGGCAGCTCTTTCCTAGTCATAATTTTGAGTGGCTTCCAGTCTGAGGATCTCATATTCTGACACTATGTCTAGCAATATTCTGGTGCTCTTCATCATGTTTCCACAGTCAGTATTATAATGCTATCTGATAGTGTCCCACTACTATTCATAATATTTTCAGTGGCTAACTATTCAGAAGTAGTCTATCTCTACTTCTTCCTAGTCTGTCTTTATCTAGAAACTCATCTGAAGTCCATACACCATGGTTAACCCTGCTGGTATTTGAAATACTGTTGACATAGCTTGTAGAATCACAGCAACACACAAACTACCACAGTACTACAAAATGACAGATGAGTGGTGTTGTTTAGGTATTGTTGTTGTTATTAGGTGCCATCGAGTTGGTACCGACTCATAGTGACCCCATGCACAACAGAACAAAACACTGCCCAATCCTGGGCCAACCTCACAATTGTTGCCATGCTTGAGCCAATTGATGCTGCAACTTTGCCAATTCATCTCGCTGGGGTCTTCCTCTTTTTCTCTGACCCTCCACCTTACCAAACATGATAACCTTCTCTAGCAACAGGTCCCTCCTGACAATATGCAAATCAAAACAACAATGCAATACTTCTCACCCCAGAATTAAAAGCAAAGTTCAAACAAATAGAGAAAAACAAATGACAGCTAGAATGTCCAGAAACTAGGACACACCTACATGGCTGATGGGACTGTGAAATGCTGTAACCACTGAGGAAAATGTATGGTGCTTCCTCAAAAAGTTGGAAATAGAATATTGATCGAGTGAGGAGGATTTTTGTTTTCTTTGCCCTTAGTAGGCTGTATTCTTTGATGTTCATCAGCAAGTGATTCAAGTCCTTTTCATCTTCAGCAATCAAATTTGTGTAGAGTATCACAAATTTAATGTTAATGACCCTTCCTCCAACCCTGATGCTGCCCGCTTCAGCTTCTTAGGTTATTTGTTCAGCATACAGGTTGAATAAGTAGAGTGAAGGATAAAATCCTGACACACCTTTCCTGATTTAAAGCCACATATTATCCACTTATTATTTTAGAATTACTAACTCTTGGTCTAGGTATAGATTGTGCACAAGCACAATTAAATGTTTTGGAATTCCTATTCTTCACAATATTACCAATAATTTGTTATGATCCAAATAGTCAAATGCCTTTGCATGGTCATCAAAATACAAATAAATATCTTTCTGCTATTCTCTGCTTTCAGCTAAGATCCATCTGACATCAGCAATGATAAATGTTATTCCATATGTGTGATATTAATGATGTTTTCCAATAATTTCCACATATTTTTGGGTCACCTTCCTTTCATATGGAGCCAAAAATGGATCTCTGCCAGTCCATTGGCTTGGTCTTCCAAGTTTCTCAGCATAGGCAGGTAAACATTTCTAAAATGGTATCAGTTTGTTAAAACTGTTCAATTAATATTCAGTCAGTTCTTAGAGACTTGTTTTTTTTTGCTAATGTCTTCAGTGTAACTTGGACCTCTTCCTTCAATACCATTGGTTCTTGGCCATATGCTACCTCTTCAAATGGTTGAATACTGACCATTTCTTTTGATACAATAATTCTGTGTATTTCTTCCATCTTCTGATGCTTCCTGCATCATTCAGTATTTTTCCCATGTTATTTTTTTAGGTGCAGTCAAGTCTGTTCTGACTCATAGTGACTCTGTGCACAATAGAGCAAAACACTGCCCAGTCTTATACCATAATCATAATCCTTGTT
This sequence comes from Chrysochloris asiatica, assembly GCF_000296735.1. Classification (NCBI taxonomy): domain Eukaryota; kingdom Metazoa; phylum Chordata; class Mammalia; order Afrosoricida; family Chrysochloridae; genus Chrysochloris; species Chrysochloris asiatica. The sequence continues at coordinate 3,347,585 of NW_006408746.1, read as the reverse complement.
ACGCTTAAGCTTATCACTGCTGCCATTTTGCCAATCCATTTCAATGAAGACCTTCTACTTTTTCACGGACTTTCCACTTTACCAAGAATGATGTCCTTCTCCAGAAACTAGTCCTCCTGATGATATGTCTGAAGTATGAGAGATGAAGTTTCACCATCCTGGCTTCTAAGGGGCATTCTTGATGTACTTCTTCCAATACAGATTTGTTTGTTGTTCTGGCAGTCTATAGTCATTTTAATATGCTTCTCCAACACTGTAACTCAAATGCAGCAATTCTTCTAAGGTCTTCTTTACTCATTGTTTAATTTTCACATGCATAATAGTCTTTTTTTTTTTCAATAGTCTCATATGCATGACAGCACTTAGCAACAATTAATTTGCCATAAGAAAGCATATATTTTTCAGCTCTCAGTAAGTAACATGAATTATGTTTTTCAGCTCTCAGTAAGTAACATGAATTATTAAATCCTCAAAATATCCTTCATCCACACATTCCAGATATTTACTCTTACTAGCTGCAGGAGATCCATGAGAAGAAGTTCATGGAGAAGCACAACGGGTATTAAGGTGACTGCCTGGTAGAAACAAAAAGGAAAGTGCTTCTAAGCAACTGTGTTCTTTCTCAGAAATGGTATATTACATCCAAGAAAAGATATAGGATTTAACTTAAAGTCATTATTTTAAGTTGTATAATGAACGATGAAAATAAATAAATGTTTTAAGTGACTGGAGTTCTGGTGTGGTGGTGTGGGTTAATTCGCCAGACTGCAAAGCCATTTGAACTGCAAGGTTGGAGGTTCAAACTCACCAGCTGCTCCTTGGAAATCCTATACTGGGTCGCTATGGGTTGGAATCGACTCAACGGTACTCAACAACAACAACAACATATTCTTTATACATGAGTAGAATTTGGCCAAATAATTTTTTGGTATTATTTTGTGAAAACGTGGAAAGTAATAGCTTCAAAAGAAATGTATAAAAACAGTTAAGGATTGTTTGAAAAATAAATGACTGCCTTTCAAGAATGTGGGAAATAGTGATGAGGAAGGTATACCCTCCTTTGCCAGTGTGAGTTCCCTATCAAACCACAGAGACAGCATTTTCTGTTTAGAAAATAAAATGAAAACATGTAGTGAAAAAGAAAGGATAGAGATGAGGGTCAGTTGATTTGCTAAAAAGAAAAAGCTTAAAAATACAAGCCACAGTGGATAACAAAAGGCAATATGTACTTAAATACAATCTTCAATATATAACAATGGCTTAACGCCAATGTAATTGTGGTTATATAAGACTGCAACACTTCAGGGAACAATATAATGGGACCATTTTTGAATATCTTATTCAACTTTAAAAAATACACAAATGAAAGAAAAACAAAAAACAAAAACTGATGTATATTGTGCCAAGAACCATTTAGAGAAAGGACATAGAACTACTAAAAATTCAGTTTGATGGGAACTAGTTAAGCAATCTTCATGATTTATAACATGATTCAACATGATTTATAGCATGATTCAACAGAAAATTTAAAATTAATTAGTAGGAAAATATTACAGCTGTATCTCTTTAAAAGAATGATAACATTTTCCATTTCATGGTTTAAACTCACCTCCAACAAGCTGAAAAAGTATGGTGAACAATATCAGCAAAATATTCAACTAGAAAATGTTAGGCTTGAGTCTCATCCCTCTATTCTATTTCTAAAATTAATCAATACACCTACGCTTCAATTAAGACTATAATCATTGTAGGCTGGCACTGAGTTAATCTCAGTTTTCTACGTGCACACACTGACATCTATATTCAAAAATGGCACCTGGAATTTAGGCAAAGCTGAAGAATTGACATAACAAAAATTAAGGGTTTATATAAACATTGTATATTCTTTACAGAAAAAAAAATGTTCTTTATTTTTTTACTAAGTCAGGTAATATAGGTAATGAAAATATTAAAGGTAAAAGAGACACTATGTAAATAATTCTTCTCACATACATTGAAGGTGCTCATTTAATGTTTGTAGTGGTTAAAACATCTTTTTTCATCTTAACATAAAATAAAATATTCTTTTAATTTTGGGGGGAAAAATCTGTCTACTGGTTTTTAATTAAGAAAGCATGAAAAGAGACTTCTGGTTTGGGCAGCAGTAGAGAAACCAGGTAGGGAAGTCTCCGTGGTGGAGGGACTGGGAATTCACTGAGGAAGTACTCACAGACCAACTCCAGAGCTCTGGATCTACCAAAAGATCCAGGACCTCAGTTTCCCACACTCACAAGTGAAAAAAATAATGACATTAAGGAAAATACTGCAAGTTAGGAATCTGGAGACAGGAATCCCTCTGCAGCCACCCTATCCTGGCAGAGTTTAGAGGGTGGGGCTACATCCAGACCGGCTCAGAAAACCCATGCTAAAAACATTGCAGAGACATTTGCAAAAAAAAAAAAAAAAAAAGAGGTGGGAGACTCTACACATTTCACCCTCCTTTTCCCTGTCATGCATTCTTTGCTCAGACCAGATGCCATTAGGTGGGAAGGTTTTTCCACAGTACAGAAAAAAGGATCTTGACAGCTACTTATGATGTCAGCTATGGAGACACAGCCTTAAAATTTACTCCTGTGGGACCCTTGGAGGCTGTGCACCATGGAGTCTGTTCCAATTTCAGGTGACCCCGTGCAGGGTTTCCATGGCTGTGGGTCTTTTTGTGAGTGGAGTGACTTGCCTTTCTCCTGTGGTGTGGCTGGCGGTTTCAAACTGCTGATCTTGTGGTTAGCAGCCCCATTCATGGCTGCTATGCTACCTGAGCTCCTTGTGCAGGACCCTTATAAAACAATCAGTAAAACTCCAACATAAAAGGACTCAACCATCTCAAGAATTGCTCTCTGCACACACAGATACCTAACTGACCTTCAGAGACAAAAATAGTGGACAATCTTTCTCCCATTAACTTCTCAATACCTACCTGTGCACCTCTACTGTAGTGACTAGAGGAGGGGCCTGAGTGAGCAGACACCCTCACCCACTGGGTAGAGGAAAACAAGGAAGAAGTCAGGAAAGTACTGCAAGAGCAATCAAATAAGATTGATACAACGTTGGAAAAAATTCAAAACTGCAAAAAGAAGTCCCAATGATTGATAATAAGATATCAGAAATGGACAATACACTGAAAGGGGAAAGGGGAAAAATAGAAGAGATGGAAACCAGAACTAGGAAGCTGGAAGACAAATCTCTTAATATTGCTAACATAAAAGAGCAAGTGGAAAAATCAATTAAAAAAATCTAAAGAGAGTCTACAATTCATGCTGGATAACATGAAGAAGAGCAACTGAAGAATTATTGGCATACCAGAAGAGGAAGAATCAGAGAAGTCCACAGAGGAGATAGTTGAAGCACATCTGGAAGAAAATTTCCCTAACATCTTGAAAGATGAAAAGATAAACGTTCAAAAACCCAAACATACCCCAGGAAAGATAGACCCCAAAAGAAAGTCACAAAGACAAATAATAATCAAGCTTTCCAAAATCAAAGACAAAGAGAGAATACTAAAAGTGGCCAAGAGGAAGAGAAATGTCACTTATGAAGGCAAGCAAATCAGATTAAGCTCTGACTATTCAGAACAAACCATGCAGGCAAGAAGGTAATGGGGAGACATATACAAAACCCTACAAGAAAAAAATTGCCAACCAAGAATCGTCTATTCGGCAAAACGATCAATCAAATACAATCTTGTGATCAAGACATTCCACGACAAGCAGAATCTTAGAGATTTATCAAAACCCACCCAGCACTTCAAAACATCCTAAAGGGAGTTCTGTGGACTGAAAACCAACAAGAACAGACAACAAACAGAGATTGACAGGAGTGTCAACACAACCTGGAACTCAGTCAACAGATAGCAGAATCCAGAGCAGAACAAGAATACAACAATGAACTCAAAGGAGCTGGGAGGTCAACTGAAGATCAAAATTATATCAATGTCAAAGAAGGGACAAATGTAACAACAAAGATCCAGGTGGTGAGGATGTCAGGTAAATTAGAGAATACAATGGATTCTCTTAAATGGAGAGAAAAAGCAGTAGACTATAAGGTAACCCCCCCAAAAAATTTAATATTTTACAACTTACCATGAAAAAGAACTTCCAAACAGAACAAGCAAACATAAAAACTAAGAAGAAACTGATAAGAAATAGCAAAAACAAAACAAAACAAAAACCCACAAAGCATGCAGAACAAAAGAACAAACAGCACTACCAAAAATTAACATAATGCCAGCAATTAATTCATACCGATTGATAATCATATTGAATGTCAATGGACTGAATGCACCAGTGAAGAGACAGAGAGTGGCAGAATGGATAAGAAAACATGACCCTTCAATTGCCTGCAAGAGGCACAACTTACACACAAAGACAAAAACATACTAAAAGTTAAAGGATGGAACAAAATTTACCAAGATAACTGCAACAATAAGCAAGCAGAAGTGGCAATACTAATCTCCGACAAAGTAGACTTTAAGATAAAAACCAGTATAAGAGACAAAGAAGGACACTATCTATTGATCAAAGGGTCGTTTGGCATAACCATAATAAATATCTATGCTCCCAATGAAAGAGTACCAAGATACATTAAGCAAACCTTACTGGAATTGAAGAAAGAAATAGATAAATCTACAATTATATATACTGGGAGATTTTAACACACCACTCTCAAAAGCGAACAGAACAACCAGAAAGAAACTCAACAAAGTTACAGAGGAACTAAACAACACAATCAACCAGCTTGACCTCATAGATGTATACAAAGCATTCAATCCAACAACAGCACAATATACATTCTTCCTTAGTGTGCATGGAACATTTTCCTGAATTGACCATGTGTTAGGTCACAAAGCAAGCCTCCATAAATTTTAAAACATCAAAATTCTACAGAGCAGCTTCTCAGACCACAATGCTATAAAACTAGAAATCAACAATAAGAAGACCAAGGCAATAAAGTTGAATACATGGAAACTGAACAACACCCTGCTAAATAGCTACTGAGTAAAAGAAGAAATTAAACATGAATTCACAAAGTTCCTAGAAACAAAAGCGAATGAAAACACAACAAACCAAAATCTTTGGGACATGATGAAAGCAGTGATGAGAGGACCATTTATTGAGATAAATGTGTACATCCAAAAAGAGGAAAGGACCAAAATTAACACGTTAACACAGCATCTCCAACAATTAGAAGCAGACCAGCAGAGGGAACTTACAGTCACCAAAAGGAAAGAAATAATAAAGCTAAAAGCAGAAATAAATGATATGGAAAACAGAAAAACTATAGAAAGAATCAACAGGACAATAAGGTGGTTCTTTGAAAGGATTAATAAAATTGACAAACCATTGGCAAAACTAAAAAGAAAAGCAGGAGAAGACACAAATAATTTGCATTAGAAACCACATGGGTGATATCACAATGGAACCAAACAAAATAAA
>NW_006408746.1:3339955-3341643 GCF_000296735.1 Chrysochloris asiatica | reverse complement strand
CTCATGAACATAGATGCAAAAATTCTCAACAAAATCTTAGCCAACAGAATCCAACAGCACATCAAAAAAATTATACATCATGACCAAGTGGGTTTCAGGAAAGGGATGCAAGGATGGTTCAACATTAGAAAAACATTAAACGTAATTACCATATAAATAAGAAAAAGAAAAACAAACCACAAATGATCATATCAATTGATGCAGAAAAGGCATTTGACAAAATCCAACATCCAATTCTGATAAAAACACTCAACAAAGAAGGAAATGAAGCAAAATTCCTCAACTTAATAAACAGCATATATACAAAACCAGCAGCCTACATCCCTCTATGAACAAGAACCAGATAAGGATGCCCTTTTTCATACTCCTATTCAATATTTTGCTGAAGTTTTAGCCAGAGCTAGACGGCATGATAGAGAAATTAAAGGCATCCAAATTGGAAAAGACCATATGGCCTACATAGAAAATACCAAAGACTCAGTAAAAACAACAACAACAAAAAACCTACTAGACCTCATTGGAAAATTCAGCAAAGTGGCAGGGTATAAGATTAATATACAAAAATCAGTTGGATTTCTCTATAGCAACAATGATAGCACTGTAAAGGACATTAGTCCAGCAATACCATTTACAATAGCCACACATAGTATGAAATATTTGGGAATAAACATAACCAGAGAAAAAAAGGACTTATACAAAGTAAATTACAAAGCACTACTACAAGAAACCAAAAGAGACCTACAGAAGTGGAAGAACATACCATGTTCCTGGGTAGGAAGACTCAACATTGTGAAAATGTCAGTATTGCCCTAAGCAATTTACACATATAATGCAATCCCAATCCAGATTCCAACAACATTCTTCAAAGATGGAAAAGACAATTACTAACTTTGTATGGAAAGGAAAGAGATCCAGGATAAGCAAAGCACTGCTTAAGAAGAACAAGGTTGGAGACCTCTCATTCCCTGATTTCAAAGTTTACTACATGGCTTCAGTGGTCAAAATAGGCTGGTATTGGTACAATGAAAGATACATTGATCAATGAAACAGAATCGAGAATCCAGAAATTAATCCAACCACATACAGCCAAATGATTTTCGACAAAGTGCCTAGGCATATTGCATGGGGAAGAAATAGTGTCTTTAACAAATGGTGTTGGCAGAACTGGAAAGCAATATGCAAAAGAATGAAACAAGACCTTTACCTCATGCCCTATACAAAAATGAACTTTGCATGGATTAAAGATCTAAATGTGAATCCTAAAATTATGAAGATCATCAATGAAAAAATAGGAACAAATGTGAGGATGCTAATTCAGGGCATATACAGACTACCAAACATTCTGAAAGGTACAAAAACAAAAGTAGACAAAATAGATGATTGGGACATATTAAAATTTAAAATTTATGTGCATCAAAATACTTCACCAAAGGAGTAAAAAGGGAACCCACAGAATGGGAAAAATCTTTTGCAACGCCACATCTGAATAGGGATTCATTTCTAAAATATATAGGAAACTAAAACGCCTCTACAAGAAAAAGACAAATAACCCAATTAAAAAATGGGCACAGAACATGAACAGACACTTCACCAAGGTGGAGATCTGGGCAGCCAACAAACATATGAAGAAATGTTCATGATCACAAGTCATCAGAGAATTGCAAATCAAAACAACAATGAGATATCAT
>NW_006408746.1:3337765-3338517 GCF_000296735.1 Chrysochloris asiatica | reverse complement strand
CAGATTCCTCATGAGCACAATTAAGTGTTCCAGAATACTCATACTTCTCAATGTTGTCCATAGCTTGTCATGATGCACACAATTGAAAGCCTTTGATAGTCAATAAAGCACAGGTAAACATCTTGCTGATATTCTCTGCTTTCAGCCAAGATCCATCGGACATCAGCCATGATATCCCTTGTTCCACCACCTCTTGTGAATCTAACATGAACCTCTGGAAGTTCTCTGTCAATGTATGGTTGTAGTCTTTTTTGTAATACCTTTAGCAAAACTTTACTCGCATGGGATAGCAAAGAGATTGTCCAACGATTTCCACATTTCATTGGGTCACCTCTCTTTGGAATGGGCACAAATATGGATCCCTTCCAAGAAGATCGCAAGATACTGTCTTCCAAATTTCTTGGGAGAGATGACTGAGTGCTTCCTGGACTGTCTCAGTTTCTTGAAAGATTTCAATTTTCATTCTATCAATTCCTGGTGCCTTGTTCTTGCCAATTTCTTCAATGCACCTTGGACTTCCACCTTCAGTATCATTGGCTCTTGGTCATATGCTACCTCTTGAAACGATTGAACACTAACCATTTGGTTATGGTACAGTGACTCTTTGTATTCCTTCCATCCTCTCTTGATGCTTTCTACATCATTCAATAATTTGTCCACAGAATCTTTCAATAACGAAAGTCGACGCTTGATTTTTTTCCTTCAATTCCTCCAGTTTGAGAAATGCTGAGTGTGTTCTTCCTTTTTGGTTT
>NW_006408746.1:3329883-3335524 GCF_000296735.1 Chrysochloris asiatica | reverse complement strand
TTGGGGTGGTGTGTTGGGGGCGGGGAGGGATAGCCAGAAACATCACAACAGAAAACATGTAAGCCCGTCTTCAGCCTATAACTGACTGGAATACCCTGAGGGGAGCTGTAAACTGCACAGACACAAAATGGGGAGGGGGGGGCGTAGGGGTTTATAAAGGTAAGAAGTGATTGGCTAACAAGCTTTCAAGAGGGAGCCTAGTTCCAGACAGGGCAGTGGTAGGCAGAACCTCCACTGAATGATTTCCAATCTGTTGGGACCAGGCTGACGAAAGGAAATGGGTATAAGACTTTGTGGTACAACAGTGAATACCTGTCATCAGAACTGACTGTGAGGGTTGGAAATGTATATATATGTTTGTTTGTTTTTTTTCTTTTGGCAAAAGGAAGAAATTGATTGACTTTGCAGCCCAGGAGCAGAGGGCCCTGGGACCATCAAGTGAGAAGAGCAAAAAGTATGACCCTACCCAGAGTGGCAGTGAGGCCAGGCATGGAGACAGAGATGATGGTGTGGACAGATGGAATGGCTAGGGACACAGGACTCAGGGAGGCAGAGGAGCTGTTTGCTGACAGTTGGGGGGATAGGGGGTGGGCAGGCCTATGAGGCATATTTTTTGGTTATTTGATGATGCATGGAGGGGATTGTAATCATTGCAATGAAATGAAATATGATAGGATGAATGTGAAGCTGAAGTGCGACAGAGGCAAATAATGATTAATGCACAACCTTGGAACAACATGACTCTGGGAAACAGAGATTGAGACATGGTTGGAATGGGCAAAAGGGGGGAAATAATGTTAAGATGCTTGGCTGTCTTTTGAATCTTGGTTTCCCTGGCATACCACTATAAAATAAACACTGGAGGGGGAGAGAAAGGAATATCCAGAAATACCACCATAGAAAGATTGTAAGTCCATCTTCTTTCTATAACTATTTGGAATACTTAAAAGGGGGCTACAATGTGCCCAATGGAGGAGACTTCCTGTGGAGCATCTGCATTACACAGGACCATAGGTGGAATCTTGAACAGCACCCAAAATCTTCTGAGGAGAAATTTCCACTTGAAAGGAGAAGCAGATCAGCTTGGAGCGGCCAGGAGAACAGAAAACACTTCTTGAAAGAAAGACTGACAGGAAAAATACAAAACAATATAGGCAGACTGACTGATTACTACAAGAACAAACAAGTGGCTCACCTAGGAGACCTCAAGGCAAGTGGTTGGGTCCCCCTTAGGACAAACCTTCTTCTAAGACTAAGACTCAATGGGAATATTCTAAGACTAAGACTCAATGGGAATACACGGTCTGATTGGTGACCACATTCGTCACTGATAAGGGGAAGTGAGGGAAAAGCAGCAATGAAGCTGCGAGCTAAGCCTCACAATGCTCAATAGGCTTCTGTGAACCCAGCTGGACACCTGGTTGGCCAGCAGTGTGGCAAGTCCAGGGGACTCTTGGACCCAGAGTTAGTGACATAGCCACAGAGGACTAGAGTGGAGAGTGAAGCATCCAGCTATAAGAAGAGAGGGCACATGCATAAGTACACCCATGTTGTTGTTGTTGCTGTTGTGAAGTGCCATCGAGTTGGTTCCAACCCATAGCGCCCCTGTATAGGGTTTCCAAGGAGCAGCTGGTGAGCTTGAACTGCCGACCTTCCAGTTCAAACGGCTTTTCAGTCTGACGCATTAACCCACAGCACCACACACCCATACTTGCAGATAACACCCACTTGACCTGGCTTCAATGACTAGATGATCAGAGCTCAACTAGAAGAAGATAGAAGAGGAAAAAAAAGAATAATCTGATACAATTTGATGAACTTGACCTACACCTATGGAAGCAGTAGCTCAAAAGAGGGAACACATCCACATAGTGAGGATCATTCCCACCCCTTCCACACATGGAGAGGGCAGAAATGGGCAACTTGGACATTGGCTACCCAGAATTGTGTGTGTGGGGGCTGGGGGTGGGTGGGGGGAATGGTTACAGAGGCAAGAAATGACTGGCTTACAAGCTTTCAAGAGGGAACCTAGGTCCAGAGTATGTGGAGCAAGGTAGAATCTCCACTGAGTAGTATCCAATCTGTCTAGGTGGGGCTGATGAAAGGACATGCGGATAGGTCTCTTGTGATACAATAGTGAATAACTGTTATCAGGACTGATTGTAAGGGATGGAAATGTAAAGGTAGATGTTTGTGACAAAGGTGGGGAGTGATTAACATTGTAGTCTAGGAGCAGAAGTCTCTGGGACCATCAAGGGAGAAGAGTGGAGAATGGGACTCTAACCAGAGAAGCAGTGATGCTAGAGATGGAGGCAAAGATGATGATAATGTGGAGAGATGTAGTGACTGAGGACTTTGGACTGGAGAAGGAGAAGGGCTGTGTGCTAACTACGGGGGGCAAGGCTTGTGGGGTATACCCTTTGGTTGATGGATGATGCATGGAAGGGATTGTAACCCTGGCAAGGAAACAATATATGATGGGATCAATGTGAACCTAATGTCCTCCCCTGTGAACTATCACATAATTCACAATGAAGCATTAAAAAAAAGAAGAAAGAAAGCATGAAAAGACTTCTGGTTTGGGGACAGGAGAAGTAGAGACAGGCAGTGGAGGCTCCTCAGCGGAGGCATGAGAAAAATGTTTTGCCAGAACAGTTCCAGAGCTTTGGATCTGATATAAAGTGAGGGCACCAGTTTTCTATGCCCACCAGTAGAGAAATCTGTCTGTGGCAGGAAGAAATGGTGAGTTTGGAACCAACTAGGATGCCCCCTGCAGTGGGTGGATTCCAGGGAGTGGGCCCACAGCCAGGTTGATATAGCACTAAAGCCATGGAGCGACTTGTGGAAAAAGAGGTGTGATGACTTTTTTTTTTTTTTTTTGCTTTCCTCCTCTCCCCTATTGCACTCATTCTGAACAGCCTGGGCATCTTCAGGCAGATGGGAGCACACCCTCGAAAGTGTTCAGAATTGTGCCCACAGTGTAAAATTTTCCCAAGGCACAAATAAGAAGTCCCTGAAAGCCCCAGTGGTCTCACAAGCTAACCCTTTGGCTGCTTTTTATGATGTCTGACACTGGAAATTCGCCCTAAAATTAACTCTCTTACTTGGGCAAGATCTTTTATTCCTGCCCTATTTAACAAGAGACAGCAGGTATGGCCATACAGCCAAACTGTATTTGCAACTTGTAAAACACCAACGTAAAAGGAAAGAGCCAATACCAACTACTGTATACAGTGATGCAGTCATTTTGAGAATCACACTGGGCATACACAGATACCTAACTGACATTCAGAGATAAAAATCGCTAACCATTTTTCTTCCATTAATTTCTTAATATTTATATGTGTAACTCCACGGCATTGACAAGAGGGGGAACCTGAGCAAGTGTATACCCCATTCACTGCTTGAGATTTCTACAGTACATACACACTGATCTGCACAGCAAAAGCTATTGGACAGTCTGTGGCAGTTTTGTTTTTGTGTGCTGACTCTTTGTCTCTTCTTTTATATTATTTCTGTTTTTGGTCCTTTGGGTTTCACTTTTTTGTGGCAGTGGGAGCTTTCTCTCCTTATGTTGCCCAAGAAGAGATAGCAATCATGGCCATATAGATGAGCTACAAGCATACCCCATAATATCCTACAATTTGGAAAGGAGCCAATAACAATTGATATACATTACACAGATAACCAATATCTTCTCAGATAGCTCACAGATAAGTAATGAGACGTGAAAGGGGAAGCCTATCTCCAGATCACATCCTCCAGGAGACACTCAGTAAGTTTAACAATACAGCAACATACATTCATTTAATCATTGAAGACACATCTAACTATTAAAAATGTCCAAGAAAAAAGCAACAAAAGATTTCAGCACATTTCCAGAAACTGAAAAGAGTAACTGAGACAAATGAGCTGGAAGCAGACATGGACTTCCCATTATAAGAAGAGAAGGCTTTGGATCTACCTGAGAAGGATTTCAGAAAATTAATATGGAGACAAATCCAAATGCTTCACAGAGGGATGGAGGAAATAAGGAAGAAGTCAGGAAAGTGCTATAGGAGCAATTAAACAAGATAGTTGGAAACAATTTAAAACCTACAAAAAGATGTCCACATGATTAATAATATCAGAAATGGACAATACACTGATGGGGCAGAGGAGCAGAATTAAAAAGATGGAAGCCAGAATCAGTGAGCTAGAAGACAAATCTCTCAATGCTAAGAAAAAAGAGCAAGCTGAAGAAAAGATAAAAAAAATTATGAAGAGAGTCTAAGATTCATGTTGGAAAACACAAAAAGGAATAATGTAAGAATTATTGGCATTCCAGAACAGGAAGAATCACAGAAGTCCACAGGGGAGATAGTTGAAGAATGACTGGAAAAAAAATTCCTTAACATCTTGATGGATGAGAAAGCATTCAAGAAGCTGAAGGAACCCTGGGAAGGATTGACCCCAAAAGAAAATCACCAAGACATATCATAAAAAAATCTCACCAAAAGCAAAGACAAGGAGAGAATCTTAAAAGCAACCAGGGAAAAGGGAAGTGTTGTTTACAAAGGCAAGCAAACCAGGAAAGTAGGCAACGGGGAGACATACATAAAACCTTAAAAAAAAAAAAAAAAAAAAAGCCAAAAAACAACTGCCAACCAAGAATTGTCTATGCAACAATGCTGTCAATCAAATACAATGGTGCACTAAAAACATTCCAAGATAAACTGAAGCTAAGAGACTTTGTTAAAGCCAGTGCAGTTCTTCAAAATATCCTCAAGGGATTTCTTTGAACTGAAAACCAATAAGAACAGACAACAACCAAAGACTGGCAGACGTTACAACACCACCTGGAACTCAGTCAACAGGTAACAGAGTCCAGAACAGAACAAAATTACAGCAACAAATTCAGAGGACCTGGGAGGTCAATCAAAGATAAAAATAATAACAATGTCAAAGAAGGAAAAAACATAGAAACAGAGATCCAGATGATGAGAAGTTCAGGTAGATTGCAGGATACAATTGTTCTTAGGTGCTATTGAGTCGTAACTGTTGATAGTTGATCCAAGAAAAATGAAGATTGACAACTTCAATCTTTTCTCCATTGATAAGAATCTTGCTTATTGGTACAGTGGTGAGGATTTTTGTCCTATTTACATTGAGATGTAATCCATTTGGAAGGCTGTGCTCTTTGATTTTCATAAGTAAATGTTTTAAGTCCTCTTCACATTCAGCAAACAAGGTTGTATCATCTCCATAGCAATATGTTGTTAATGTCTTTCTCTAATCCTGATGCCACGTTTTTCTTCATATAACACAGCTTCTCGTATTATTTTCTCAGCATACATTTTGAATAAGTATGGTGAAAGAATACAAACTTGTCGCACACCTTTCTTAATTTTAAAACGTTCATTGTGCCCATGTTCTGCTCGAACAACTGCCTTTTGGTCCATGCACAGATCCCTCATGACCACAATTAAGTGTTCTGAAATACTCATATTTGGCAATGCTGTCCATAGCGTTTCATGATCCACACAATTGAATGTCTTTGCGTAGTCAATAAAGCACAGCCAATTGGATATTACAGACCAATATCCCTCATGAACATAGATGCAAAACTCATCAACAAAATACTAGCCAACAGAATCCAACA
>NW_006408746.1:3325399-3326351 GCF_000296735.1 Chrysochloris asiatica | reverse complement strand
GGGAGAACAAATAGACAAGTATGAATGGGCTAAATGGGACAGAGGTAAAAAATGATGTAGGCACAGCTGTAGAACAACAGGGCTCTGGAATACAGAGACTGAGGCATGGATGGAATGGGGAAAAGGGAGGAATAATGTTAAGATGCTTGGCTGTCTTTTGAATCATGGTTTTCCTTGCATTATATTATAAAACAGACACTGGAGGATGGGAGAAAGGAATAGCCAGGAATATCAACATGGAAAGCTTGTAAGTCTGTCTTCTGCCTATAACTGGTTGTAATACCCAAAATGGGGCTACAATGTGTCCAGTGAAGGAGGTTTCCTGAGGAGCCTCTGCATTACAGGGGGGTATAGGTGAAAGCCCAAGCCACATCCAGACCTTCAGAGATGGGAAATTTTCCACTTGAAAGGACAAGCCGACCAGCTGGGAGCAGCTAGAAAACCAGAAGTTGCTTCTTGAAAGAAGGACCAACAGAAAAAATACGAAACTATAAGGGCAGTTCAATTGTTACCACAAGAACATGCATGTTGCTTGCCCAGAAGACATCAAGGCAAGGGATCGGGTCCTCTCAGTGCAAATCCTCTTCCAAGACTAAGACACAAGGGAAATATACGCTTTGATCGGTGACCATGCACGTCACCCATAAGAGGAAGCGACCAAAGAACATCAATGAAGCGGTGAGCTAAGTCCTACATTGTTCAGCAGACTACTGTGAACCTGGGTGGAGACCTGGTCAGCCAGCAACGAGGCAAGACCTGGGGACTCATGGGCACAGAGTCAATGACACAGCCACAGAGGACTAGAATGGAGAGCAGGGCGGCCAGCCAATAAAAAAAGGGCAGACAGACACAAGAACATTCACACTTGCAGATGATACCCACTTCAATGACTGGATGAACAGAACTCAATCCGAAGAAGAAAGAAGAGAAAAAAGTGTCATCTGATACAATT
>NW_006408746.1:3320336-3324001 GCF_000296735.1 Chrysochloris asiatica | reverse complement strand
TGTTCAGCTCTTGTACCTCCTTATTTCTTCCATTTGCTTTAGACTGTTTTAAATGGAGGGATAATTTAGTAAACTACAGGGTAACCTCAAAGAAAATTAATACTTCACAACATACCATGAGAATGAAGATCAAAGTAGACTATGGAAACATTAAAACTAAAAAGAAACTGACAAGAAATTGCACAAAAACCATGAGCTCAGCAAAAGAAGGCATGTAGAAAAAGGGAATGAGCAGCACCACAAAGAAAATTAATATAATGACAACAACTAATTCATATCTATTGATAATTACATTGAATGTCATTGGATTAAATATACCAGTGAAGAGTCAGAGAGTGGCAGAATGGATAAGAAAACAAGACCCTTCAATATTCTGCCTGCAAAGTCACATCTTAGACAAAAAGACAAAAACAGACTAAAAGTTAAAGGATTGAAAAATATATACCAAGCTAATTACAATAAAAAATGAGCAGGAGTTATTAATCTCTAATAAAAAAAAACATTAAAGCAAAAATCTGCATAGGACATAAAGAAGGACACTATTCCATGATTAAAGGATCAATTTAGCAAGATGACATAATCATAATAAATATCTATTCTCTCAGTGAAAGACCACCAAGATATATAAAGCAAACCCTACTAGAATTGAAGGAAATAAAAGACAAATAACTTGGAAGACAACTATCAGGCTGACTGATTGGAAGAGTTTTTTTTTTTTTTTTTTTTTCTTTCCAAATGAATTTATTTCCCAGAATCCAAAACCTTCTGTGAGCAACTCAGATGGAGAACCAGTTCCTTAAGCTTCAAACTCAAACTCAGTACTGCAGGTCAAAGTAGTAAATGTGGACATAGCCATCTTCACCCCCACTGCTGTAACTATTGCCATTAGGATGGAAGGCAACACTGTTGATAGGTCCAAAGTGACCTTTCCAAATTCTTCTTCAATGGCCAAGTGGAAAAACCTGGTGTCAAACTTGAAAATCCTGGTAGAGGTTGTGGTTACATGCATGGTTTCTTGACCACCACCTAACACCACATGATCATAGTTGGGAGAAAGAGCTGCTGAGTTGACAGGATGCTCTGTCTGGAAAGTCTTCTGGTGTTCAAGGGTTGTGGAATCAAAGAGCTTAGATGTGTTGTCCTTTGATGCGGTGACAAACATATTCATGTCTCTGGATAACTGGATGTCACTGATTTGCCAGGAGTGCTCCTTAATAATCACCAACACCTCTCCGGACTTGGCACTGAAATGGTTGAGCTCTCCACTCTTGTGGCAAGCAATAATGCACTCTTCCAAGGGTCCCCAAACAACACTAGTGATCCTGGAATCACTGCAAGGGATCTTCATGTAGGGCTCATTGCTGTCAATCTGGCTTGGGTTCCTTAGGTCGAAGAAGCTCACAAAGCACTGATTGCCCATCTGCTTGTCCATGGAGAACATAATGATGTTACCCCCAAAGTCAAAGCCACAGGTGCGGACAGCAAAGTTGGTTTTGAGTAGGGCCAGCTGCTTCCCTGTTTCACAATCCCAGAGATGACAGGTGTTGTCAGCTGAGCTAGTGAGGACATGCTTGGTGTCCCAGTCTGTGTCCACACATCACATAGCTCCAGTGTGGCCATTGTAGGTGCCCAGACTCTCCGCATTCACGTAGTACCATACGTTGACAGTAGGGTCCTTGGCTATGGTGAAGAGGAGGTCTCCCTCGTGATTGTACTTGATCTGACCCAACAGAAGAGAAGTGACCCAATAGAATGTGGGAATCATCAGAAAATATCTTTGATATCCCATGCGAGTAAAGTTTTACTAAAAGTAATGCAGAAAAGGCTACAAGCATAAATTGTAAATTGACAGAAACCTTCCAGAGGTGCAAGCTGGATTCAGAAGAGGCCATTGAACCAGGGATATCATAGTTGATGTCCAATGGATCATGGCTGAAAGCAGAAAATACCAAAAAGATGTTTACCTGTGCTTTATTGACTATGCAAAGGCTTTCGATTGTGTGGATCATGACATGCTATGGACAACACTTGGAAGAATGAGTATTCCAGAACACTTAATTGTGCTCATGAAGAATCTGTACATGGACCAAGAGGCAGTTGTTCAAACAGAACATAAGAACACTGAATTGTTTAAAATTAAGAAAGGTGTGCAACAAGATTGTATTCTTTCACTATATTTATTTAACCTTTATGCTGAGCAAAAAAACTGAGAAGCTGTGTTATATGAAGAAAAACGTGGCATCAGGGTTGGAGGAAGACACATTTCAACCTGTGATATGCAGATAATACAACCTTGACGAAGACTTAAAACATTTATAGATGAAGATCAAAGAGCACAGTCTTTGGTATGGATTGCATCTCAATGTAAATAAAACAAAAATCCTTACCACTGGACCAATTAACAACATTCTCATCAACGGAGAAAAATAGGACTTCATTCTTCTTGGATCAACTATCAACACCCATGGAAGCAGCAGTCAAGAAACAAATGAAGTGTTGTGTTAGGCAAATCTGCTGCACAAGACCTTTTTAAAGTGTTGAAGAGCAAGGATGTCAGCTTGAAGACTAAGGTGTGCCTGATCCAAGCCATGGTGTTTTCAATAATCTCATATGCATGCAAAAGCTGGACAATGAATAAGGAAGACCATAGAAGAATTGATGCTTTTGAGTTATGGCATTGGAGGAGAATATTGTAAGTGCCATGGGCTGGCAAAAGAACAAACAGATCTGTGTTTGAAGAAGTGCAGCCAGAGTACTCCTTGGATGCCAGGATGGCCAAACTTCGTCTCTCATACTTTGGACATATTGTCAGGAGGGAGCAGTCACTGGAAAAGGATATCATGTTTGGTAAGGTGGAGGGTCAAAGAGAAAGAGGAAGTCCCCCAGAAAGATGAATTAGCTATGTGGCAGCATCAATGGGCTCAAGCGTGGCAACAGTAATGAGGTTGGCCCAGGATCTGGCAGTGTTTCATAATGCTTTGCATAAGGTCACTATGAGTCAGTACCAGTTCAATGGCACATAACACCAATAACAAAAACAATTATAGTGGGAGTTTTTATTTGCCACTTCAAGAAGGGATAGAACAACCAGAAAGAAACTGTAAAAGATACAGAGGAACTGAACCATACAATCAACCAGCTTGACCTCATAGATGTGTACAGAGCACTAAACCCAAAAACAGCTCAATACACATTATTTTCCAGTGCACATAGAACATTCTCCAGAATTGAACATGTGTTAGGACACCATGCAAGCCTCCATAAATTTACAAACATTAAAAAACTACAAATCATCTTTTCAGACCAAATACTATAGACCTAGAAATTAACAATAATAAGACAAAGAAAATAAAGTCTAATACTGAAAAATGCCCTGCTGAAAAGTGATGAAATTAAATATGAATTCAAAAAGTTCATAGAAACAAATGAGAATAAAATGAAAACACAACATACCCAAATCTTTGAGACACAGCAAAAGTGGTGCTGAAAGGACATTTCTTGAAATAAATGCGCACATCCAAAAAGAAGAAAGAACCAGAATTATCATATTAACACAGCATCTATAAATATTAGAAACAGACCAATAAAGAGAACATACAGTCACCAAAAGAAAAGAAGTAATAAAGATTAGAGCAGAAATAAATGAGACAGAAAACAAACAACAA
>NW_006408746.1:3317770-3318526 GCF_000296735.1 Chrysochloris asiatica | reverse complement strand
TTAGAGCAGAAATAAATGAGATAGAAAACAGAAAAACTATAGAAACAATCAACAGGACAAGAAGCTGGTTCTTTGAAAGAATTAACAAAATTGATGGACCGTTGGCAAATCTAACAAAAGTAAATAGAAAGAAGACACAAATAACATGCTTTAGAAACCACATGGGTGATGTCACAACGGAACCAAAGGAAATCAAAAGGATAATAACAGATTACTATGAAGGAGCTCTGGTAGTGTAGTGGTTACGAATCGGGCTGTGAACTGCAAGGTCAGCAGTTCGAAACTATCAGTGGTTCTGTGGGAGAAAGATGAGACGTTCTGCTCCTGTAAAGATTTACAGCCTTGGAAACCCTGTACAGGATCGTTATGAGTCGGAACCAACTCCACGGCACTTAACAACAACAACAACATGAAGAGCTGTACTTCAACAAATTTGAAAACTTAGAAGAGATCGATACATTTTTAGATAAACATGACCTACCTAAACTTACGTACAGTGAAGTAGAAAACCTGAACAGAACCATAACAAAAGAAGAAATTGATCAGGTCATCAAAAGACTCTCAACCAAAAAAAAGTCTAGGCCCAAACAGCTTCACTGGTGAATTCTACCAAACATTCAGGGAAGAGCTGTCACCAATTCTACTCAAATTGATCCAAAAGATAGAGGAGGATGGAAAACTTCCTAATATATTTTATGAAGCAAGCATGACTCTCATACCAAAACCAGGGAAGGACATCACTAAGAAAGAAAACTA
>NW_006408746.1:3300336-3315650 GCF_000296735.1 Chrysochloris asiatica | reverse complement strand
GAGAAATACTGCATAGGACCACTACTGTAAAAGACTAAGAAAAAGAACTCATACTAAAGGGGGGTGGGGGTGATTCTTTGTTGATTGCTGGGATGTTGTGGGTGGGTGAGGGGAGGGAGGGGAAGGTGGAGCACAGGGCAGGGATTAGACACAGGATAGTTTGGCTGCTGGGGAGGGGGCAATATACAAGTAGGGAGAGGGGAATGGAAGAACAAAGCAGATGGGAGAACAATTAGACAAATCTCAATGGGCTAAGTGGGACAGAGCTAAAGAATGATGTATGCACAACATTGGAACAACAGGGCTCTGGGATACAGAGATTGAGACATGGTTGGAATGGGGAAAAGGGGGGAATAATGTTAAGATGCTTGGCTGTCTTTTGAATCTTGTTTTTCCTTGCATTATATTATAAAATAGGCCCTGAATGGGGAGCAAAAGGAATAGCCAGAAACATCACCATAGAAAGCTTATAAGTCCATCTTCTGCCTAAAACTGATTGGAATACCTAAAATGGGGCTATAATATGCCCAGTAAGGAGGTTTCCTGCAGAGCCTCTGCAATACATAAGACTGTAGTTGGAAGCCTGAACCACATCTAGATCTCCAGATATGGGATATTCCCACTTAAAAAGACAAGCAGACTAGCCTGGAGCGGCTTGAAGAACAGAAGTTACTCCTTGAAAGAAAGAGCTACAGGAAAAATATAAAACAGCATAGGCAGATTGACTGTTACTACAAGAACAAACAATTTGCTTGCCCAGGAAACATCAAGGCAAGTGGTCGGGTCCCCTGAGTGCAAACCCCCTTCCAAGACTAAGACTCCATGGGAATACATGCTCTGATTGGTGACCAAGCTCGTCACCGATAAGGGGAAGTGATGGAAAAACAGCGATGAAGCGGTGAGCTAAGCCCTATAATGCTCAATAGACTTCTGTGAACCTGGGTAAAGACCTGGTTGGCCACCAGTGTGGCAAGACCTGGGGACTCTTGGGTCCAGAGTCAGTGACATAGTCACAGAGGACTAGAGTGGAGAGTGAAGTGTCCAGCTGATAAGAAGAGAGGGCATATGCACAAGAACACTCACACTTGCAGATAATACCCACTTGACCTGACTTCAATGACTGGATGATCAGAGTTCAACCAGAAGAAGAAAGAAGAGGGGTAAGAAAAAGAATCTGATACAATTTGATGAACCTGACCTACACCTATGGAAGCAGTAGCTCAAAAGAGGGAACAAATCTTTACAGCGAGGATCATTCCCACCCCCTTGATACACAGGGATGGGCAACTTGGACATTGGCTACCCAAAATGGGGGGCTACAAAGGCAAGAAGTGACTGGCTTAAAAAATTTCAAGAGGGAGCCTAGGTCCAGAGGGTGCTGAGGAATGTGGAATCTCCAATCTGTCTGGGTGGGGCTGATGAAAGGAGATGGGCATAGCATTCTTGTGGTACAATAGTGAATAATTGCTATCAGGACTGACTGTGAGGGTTGACAATGTAAAGGTAGACATCTTGTAGCAAAAGGAGGGGAGTGATTGGCTTTGCAGTCCTGGAGCAGAGGTCCCTGAGACCATCAAGGGAGAAGAGCGTATAGCAGGATCCTACCCAGAGAAACAGTGAATCAGAGATGGAGGCAGAGATGATGAAGTGGAGAGATGGAGTAGCTGGTGACTTTAGACACAGGTTGAGGGGCTGGGTGCTCAAGACCAGGGAGCAGGCTTGCGGGGTGTACTTTTTGATGCATGGAGGGGATTGTAACCATGGCAGTGAAATAATATATAATAGGATGAATGTAAAGCTAATGTTCTTCCATGTTCCCATGAAAACTATCACATAATTAACAATAAAACATAAAAAAAGAGACTAAGACTCAAATGATGTATAACTATATTATTGGTTATTTATCTGGTGCTGAGAATGCTGTGAATTTTTATGGTCTTCTTTTTTATATATTTTCTTAAATGATTGCTTTTGTTTTAATTTAAAAAAAATTCAAAACCTAAAACAAAGCCAAATTCTACTCTTGCATTTATGTAATATTTAACAGTAAATGTTCCAAAGGTCTTTTCTTCTTATAAATAGACCCATCAAACATGGGGAAAAAAAAAAAAAAAAAGAGTTGAAGTATTTGTTCAGGAAAGGAAATGCCAGGGCTAAAGACCAGGTTTGTAACCCTGGCGCAGGGGTCATTTTACTGCACAACAAAACAGAATTAGAATAAGATTTCCTGCTTATTTTTGAATACTGCAAGAGGGAGAAATAAAACATCTTTATGCTTCCTTAGAGCCAGGTTTTGTGTAGCCAAATGGAAACTAAGTACCTTTCTGTTAAAGCCCTCATGTGACTCTACCCTTGCACTAATTATGAGTTGGCTTGAAGAGGCATTATGCTGTCACTAGGGCAGCCCCAGGGTAGAAATGTCCAGTTGTATAAACTTTTCATGGTTCCATTGTGGACAGATCACCATTGTGAAAATCTGTTTGTGTGTGCACAATTTTTTATCATAAAACAGACGCTTAGGGCCATGGTTATTCTCCAGCCTTTCATAGCAGAGACAGACCATGTATCAGCCAAGGAAATCAATGCTTGCCAAAAACAACACGTAGACTAAGAAAGATTAAGTGAAATGACCAAACTGAAATCAACTAGAAGAGGTATACAGAATTCTAGTATTTCTTGATCAACCAGCTAAAGCAAATGGCATTTTGGTTCTGATATTAACTATGGTGAATCAAGGTGTTTTGTGTCATTTGTTGGCCTTGAATGAAAATGTCAAAACTAACTTGATGGTAAAAATGGCATGCACATTACCATATAAAGCACTACTTCACAACTAAAATTTCATAAACAACAGTAATCTCTTCATTAAAAATTTACTATACAAAGCAATGAAATTTTGATATTTATTTCTATAATCTGAATTTAATTCAATTATCTATTGTACATAATTAATTTTACTTAAAAATGAAAACATCTTTATCATCTCCCTCAATCCTATTAGTCCTATCATCATCAGAAGAGATACATATGTAATTATTCTAGAAGTATTTTAAACATTTATGGGTAATAACTCATAGGATACAAATCTTTTTAAACTTTATTATTTTCTTTTGTAATTTTATCATAACTGTATTATGAGTCAGAGTGAGAAAATACTTTATTCATTTTCTATTTTAACCATAATAACAAAATTATAAGTAGATGCAATTATTGCTGTTTTTTGTTGCTGTTAAGGCTATTTAGTCAGTTCTAACTCACAGCAACCCTGTATAGGGTTTTCAAGGAACTGCTGGTGGGATTGAACCACTCACCTTGTGGTTAGCAGTTCAGTGCTTACCCTACAGTGCCACATCAGGACTCCAGAAAATGCTATTATTCTATCCATTTTCTAGATGAAGAAACACAAAAAAGACTTTCAAGTATCGATTAAATTTCTCGAAATTAACAAATCTCAATTGCAGGCCATAGTAGCAAAGTAGTGAAACACTTAGCTTCTAACAAGTCAACCAGCAGTTTGAATCTACCAGCCATTCCACAGGGAAAGATGTGGCAATGTGCTTCTCTAAAGATTGCAGCCTTGGAAACTGTGGGGCTATTCTATTCTGTCCTGTAGGGTTGTTGTGAGTCAGTCAGAATTGACTCAAAAATAGTAAGTTTGAACTTTGGAACTGTAGTTTCATTTCCTTTAGCAATTCCTTGGGTAGACAGTGTTTAGAAGGAAAGAGACTTTAAAACTTTCAGCAGAGCTTCAGATAGGTATGTGATGCAAAAACTTCTCTAGAGACCAGTGATTAATTATGAATTTTGAAATGATGAAATTTCTTATTTGCAATTCACATAATCTAGGTTTAGTGAAATAGAATACAGTGAAGTCTTGGAAAATGTAAACTTGAATGTCTTCTTTTGTTCTCTTCTAATAAACGTTTTGCTTTTCCACTTAACCTTAAATAGAAATGCTAAGTTCAATAGATATTCTCTTAACAACCATCATAAAACCAATTTCCCAAAATGTTGATCCTCTCTGCATCCACTCTTATGACTTATATCACTGGTAGGTCAGTTTAATCTTTAGTAAATCTGTGCCTTTTGCTCCACCAATTGACTTGCATGTTTAGTTGAAACTATCCCAATCATATTTTTGGCAGTAATACTAATTGTTTCTTGAATTGCTTTAGATTTCTTACTCTTGCCCAATTTTAATGATATTTTCTGATACATTTATCTTTATTTCTTTACTCAAAATTTTATTAATTTAAGCAATCCCATACACAAGTGATACTAGAGCCATAAATATATTTTGGGAAAGGATTAGGGAATCCTGAAGTGGCACTTTAGGATATGCACTGGACCACAAGTTATGTATGAACCTCAAGATAAGCAGTTCAAACTCACCATCTGCTCCTAAGAAACGCTATACAAAATAGCTGTGAGTTGGAGCCAACTCTGTGGCACTTAAAACGACAAGAAAACTACTAAAATTTGGAAGAAAATTACAAAACTCTGGAAGGATTCTGCATTTAGCTGACTTCACAGACTTTTCCATTCACATTCTTTACGTTAGGTGCTGTGGAGTTGATTTTGGCCCATCATGATCTAAAGGGACAGAGTAGAACAGAGTGTTTTTTTAGGCTGTTATTCTTATGGAAGCAGATCTCCAAGACTTTCTCATAGAGTCATTGGGTAGGTTCAAACTACTAACCTTTTGATTAGCAATCAATATCCTAATCCTTGCACCACCAGCGCCCCCTCATTGTTTATTACAGAAATCCAAACAAAATTCCATATAATAGCTTATTTTTTATTTAAAAAAATGCTTTTCTTACACTTTAATAATTTTGAACAGTATGTGGATTAACATCAAAAGACTGGAGTTACAATTTAAGGTATGTGTCATTTAAAAATAATACTTTTAAAAACTAATTTCATTTTAATACACTTTTCTTTCTAGATTGGACTACCAAATAAAGTCCTGTAGATAAAGATAGGAACATTTCTGTTTTATTAATATCAACAGAAAGAAGGATCTGAAAGGGACTTTCCACTCACTCAAAAAAAAAAAAAAAAAAAAAAAGTGTAAAGTTTGTTTGCAATGAAAGGTCAACAAATGCTTTTTGGTGACATTAAATTTGCAAGTCTCATGAAGACTGCAAGTGGAAATAGAAAATTATTCAAACCCAGTCCAATATTTGGCAGAGGAAGAAGAAACTGAATATGAGTAAGCGAACCTAAATTGTTATCTCATATTCTCACTTCCAATAAGTTTTATACTATTTTTATCCTTCAATTACTTCCTCTCTAGATTAAAGAGATGTACAGTTGCTCTAATTTAAAAACTCTATAGCAAATTTTGTGTAGGATAGGAATTTTTATTGCATCAAAACCACTAGTTCAATACAAAGGGTTATTATTAAGTGCCATCGAGTTGGTTCCGACCCACAGAGACCCTGTATATGGTTTCTGAGGAGCGGATGGTGAGCTTGAACCACCAACTGTGAAGTTCAAATGACTTTGCAGTCTGGCGCATCAACCCACAGCACCATACCAGGACTCCCAATACAGAGGGTATTTCCATTTAATTAAGTTTTGTTTTTCTGTAATATGTAGATTCATTAATTTTTTGTGTGTGGGAAAACAGCAGTCCACTAACTTTACAAAAATTAGGCAGCAGGTAAAATAAAAATATTAAGGTATATAATTCAAAGTCCTCAAATATAAAAAAGTCATATAATATTGATAAAAATCATTTCTGAAATATCTCTGATATTAACATTATGCCTAGAAATACTGGAGAAAAAAAGAAATGGAAAATCTCAACTATTGTAGAGTAAGATGACTACATAAAAATCCTATTTCTCCTTAAAATGGATGGCTCATATATTAATCATGATAAATATAAGAAATAAATATATTAACAAAGAAGGCATTTATGACTAGCAAAGAAATGTATAGCTGTATTGAATGTTTAAGTAAAATATTGTTGATGTTACTAAGTTCCATCAAGTCGGTTCCCACACATAATGAACCTGAATAGGGTTTCCGCGGAGTGGTGAGTTCGAACCGCCGACCATGAAATTCAAATCAACTTAGCAGTCTAGCACATTAACCCACTATGCCACCCCAGGACTCCTTAAGTAAAATATCACGTATACTTAATATATACCAGAATTTTGCATCATTGGATATTGACAAATGGAAATGGCTTACCTTTCCTAATTGTTCCTACTTTGAATACACAAAACATCCATTATTTTTCTTGATTTCTTAGTGAACTCAAGAGAAAAACTCTGAACAAGAATCTTTAATGCAAATCTCTGAAAAAAGTAGGATCCTTTGCATCATGTTTACTTGACATGAATCAGTTGTTAGAACAGAACAAGGGGACACTGAAAAACATAAAGTCAGGAAAGGTATGTGCCCGAGTTGTATTGTTTAACCATATTTATTCTATCTTTATGCTAGCAAATAATCTAAGAAGTTGGATTATATGAACCAGAATGTGGCATAAGGATTAGAGGATCACTCATTAGCAACTTGCTATATACAAATGATACAACCTTGCTCGCTGAAAGTAAAGAAGGGTTAACATACTTAATTATGAAAATCTAAGATCACAGCCTAAGTATGGGTTGCATCTCAATGTAAATTAAAAAAAAAAAAATCATCACTGGACCAATAAATAACATCATGATAAATGGAGAAAGATTGAAGTTGTCAAAGATATCATTTTGTTGGATCCACTATCAACTGTCATGGTAAAAGCAGTCAAGAAATTAAATGATGTATTGCACTAGGTAAATCTTCTGTACCACATCTCTTTAAAGTGTTAAAGAGCAAAGATGCCAATTTGAGAACTAAGGTGTGCCCTGATTAAAGCCATAGTCTTTTCAATAGTCTCATATGCATGTGAAAGTTGGACAATGAGTAAGGAAGACAGTAGAAGAACTGGTGCATTTGAATTATGGCACCGGAGAAGAATATTAAAAGTACCATGGACTTCCAGAAGAATGAACAAATGTGTATTGGAAGAAGTACAGCTGGAATGCTCCTTCAAAATGGGGTGGAAATTTTTTGTCTCTCATAATTCATACATGTTAAAAGGAGGGAGCAGTCCCTGGAGAAGGACAACATGCTTGGTAAAGTGGAGAACTAGTGAAAAAGAGGAAGGCCCCCAATGAGATGGATTGAAACAGTGATAGGAACAATGGGCTCAAGCTTAACAATGATTGTGAGGATAGTACAGAACTGGATAGTGTTTTGTCCTGTTGTGCATATAGATAGGATAGCTATAAGTTGGAACCAACTGCACGACACCTAACAACAGCAATAATGATGTTGTGTACCCCTAGTTGATTCAAACTTATAGCAACCCTATAAGCCTTAGCCATTGATACACTAGGGCTCTTTTGTCTTTTGTAGTTGTTGTTGCTGGATGCTGTAGAGTAGGTTCTGACTCATAGCAACCTTATGCATAACAGAAGGAAATACTGCCTGGTCCTATGCCATTCTCACAATTGTTACATTTGAACCCATTGTTGCTACCACTGTGTCAATCCATCTTATTGGGGGTCTTCCCTTTTGTTTGCTGATCCTCCACTTTACCAAGCATGATGTCCTTCTCCAGTGACTGTGCCTTACTGATAATATGTATGGATAAATTATGAGATACAAAATATTTCCTTTCTGGTTTTGAAGGAGCGTTCTGGCTGTGCTCCTTCCAACACAGATTGGTTTGTTCTTCTGGCATTCCATGATACTTTTGCAATTCTTCTCTAACTCCTTAACTCAAATGCATCAATTCTTCTATGGTCTTCTTTATTCTTTGCCCAACTTTGACATGCATATGAGGCAATTGAAAATTCCATGACTTGGGTCAAGTGTACTTTAGTTCTCAAAATGACATCATTTCTCTTGAGCACTTTAAAAAGGTCTTGTGCAGCAGATTTGCCTAATGAAATATGACATTTGATTCCTTGACTGCTGTTTCCAAGAGCACTGATTGTGGATCCAAGCAATCTGAAGTCTTTGAGAAGTTCAATCTTTTCTCATTTATCATGATTTTATTTATTAGTATTTTTGTGGAGAATTTTGTTTTCTTTACATTGAAGGGCAATTCATACTGAAGACTTTGGCCTTTGCTCTCTTCTTCAGTCTTTTAAGCCCTCTTCATTTTAGCACCCAAGGTTGTTATCATGTGTTTAATGAGTATTCATTCAATCATTATGCTATATTCTTCTTCATATAATCCAGCTTCTTGAGTTACTTGCTTGGCATACAGATTGAGTAAGTATTGTGAAAGAATACAATGCTAGCACACATCTCTGGGTCTTTGCATATGTCATTATACTACTTGACTTTGTCTTCTTGAGCTATCTTTTGAAGTTTTCTGTTCAGCTCTTTTAGGTACTCATTTCTTTCATTTGCTTTATCTTGTTAATACTTACTAGCAAGTCTCAGAGTATTTTTTAACATCCATTTTTGTCTTTTGTTTCTTTCTTGTCTTTATATGACCTTTTGTTTTCTTCATGTTTGATGCTATTGATGTATGAAATAAATCATCTGGTCTTTGTTCATTAGTGTCTAATGCATCAAACATTTTCTTGAAATGGTCTATAAATTCAAATAAGATATATTCAAGGTTATATTTTGGCTTTTGTAGGCTTGTTTTAATTTTCTTCAGCTTCAGCCTGAATTTTCTTATAAGCAGTTGATGGTCTGTTTCAGTCTGTGCCTAGCCTTTTTTTGGTGATGATATTTGACTTTTCCATCATTTCTTCCCACAGATGCAGTCAATTTGAGTACTGTGCATTTTATGTTATTATGAAAAGGTATTTGCAATGTATAAGCAATTGGTCTTACAAAATTCTATCATGTGATTTCTATTTTCATTACCATCATTAAGTACTAAACCTTTCTCTTTGTTTCTAGTCCTCCAATTCCAATTTTCTATAATTATCTCTGCCTGTTAATTGCATGTCTAATCAACTCCATATGGAAGAAGTTGGAAGAGTTCTTCAATTTCATCATCAATGATTGCATCAATGATGGCTGTTTTCAGCTGTTTCTTCTCATTTTGAGCTGGGCCCCATTAGCAAATGAAAGTCTCCAAAGCTTTATTCCATTCAGATCATTATGGTCAACTCTATATTCAGGAGGCAGCACTTCCCTTGTCATGTTTTTGAGCGCCTTCCAGCCTGAGGAGCTGTCTTCTGGCACTATATCTGACATCATTCTATTGTTATTCATATCATTTCCAACTTCTGGTACTGTATCTGACAATGTAGTGCTGCTATTCAGAAGGTTTTCAGTGGCTCAAAACTCAGTAGTCTGTACCTTCTTCTTCCTAGACTGCCTTAGTCTAGAAGTGCCACTAAAACCTGTTCACCTGCTGGTATTTTAAATACCAGAGGTATAGTCACCAACATTACAGCAATAAATAAGTCACCACAGTATGACAAACTGACAGATAAGTGCTGGTTAACCTCCTGTAGTCTCCATAATATGTTCCCATTCTTACCCATCAAGGTTTATTTCACTTTTATCTGTTTTAGAAATGATGAAATGGTGCATCTCCAAATTGTCCAGAAAAGAGAGATTATGGTAGGAATCTTCCTATTTATTAGATTTGTGGAAGAGTTAAATGTGAACAGCACATTTCTAACATTCTTCAGTCTACACACAGAAACTGAGAGAGGCCATTGATTTCATGGAATACACAAGTACTTCCAGTTAAATCTGATTAATCATGTCTCTTTATCTGGAGTCTGAAGACATGCTCTTGTATTACCAAGACTCAAGAAAATGTGGTAGCTCAGTCACTACAGAATACAGATATTGTCTAAAAAGACTAAATAATTGAACGATAACAAACATGAATTTGTTACTTTACTTTTGTCTTTGTATTTTTTCCACTGTCAGGCAAGCACAAATATTTAAAAATTCCAGTTTGGAAGTACAAAGTAATTCAGTTTCCTATGTGTAATACCCATTAGGCACATAATTCTTTAAGCTGGATTACTTTCCAACCCTGTAGGCCAAGACAGGAAGAAGCAAAGAGTGTAAAATTTAAGTGTTTGCTGACTCCATTTATTTTGGAAAGGAGAATGATACCTCTTGTCTTTCTCAGCACATTATAAATAATAGCAACTCAGTAGATGTTAGTGAAGAAAGCAGGAAAACTGGCAGAGAATAACTTAGACAACATATAGTTCATACTTCTTAATAAACTCTTCTTAAGTCATATGCTGTCAGTATTGACCCATTATTAATATTTCATTTAATTTGATTATTATGCTATTTTTCTAGATTTTAAGTTTCCTTGATGAAAACATTGTGTCATATTTCTTTTTATCTCTCATAATGCCCATTTCAATATACATGTGTTGATTAATTGATTTTTAGTACTGAAGAGAGACTCTTTAAGTCTCCGGTAATTCCCGTGGTGAGAGAGATGGAAGCATTCATATGAGATTCAAAAGGCTAGTGCCTACTTTGCAATGTATGATAATGACTAGATTAATTATTTAAAGCTCTCAGTAGTAAAAAATCTACTTCCACTTACATAAAATTAGTGCAATTTTCTCTTTTTCTAAATGAACACTAGTTTAAAACATTTTCTACACTGAAATCCATCAATCTATAATTCAACAAAATCCAGAATGTATTCAATATTTTTTTTATAAAATAAAGTGAGTTATCAAAAATTATCTAAATATAAAATTAACTCTTCAGTTCTTATATCTCTAACATTAATCTTCTTTTATAGACATGCAATGGACCACAAGGTCAGTTTGAACTGCAAAGTCGGTGGTTCAAACCCACCAGTGACTCCTTAAAAATCCTTTACATGGTTGCTACGAGTCAGAACTGACTTGACAGCACTTAACAACAACAACATAGACACAAAAATATATTGATGACTAACAAAGACATACAGAGTCTAATATTCATAGAGGAAAGCAACCAGGAGCATTAATTCTCATTTATTTGTGCACAATTTATGGGATCAGCACTGGACTGGGAACCACAAGGTCATCAGTTCGAACTCACCAGCTACTCCTTGAAAACCCTATCCTGCATCACTATGAATCAGAATTGGCTCCACAACAACAACATTAATACTGATAGCTTTGTGTAAAATATAAGCTCTGTAGAATTCTAAAGTTCTCAGTTTTCTCTGAAATAGTCTTAATAAAATAAAGCCTCTTATGAAAATTAGAAAGATAATTGCAAATAGACACACAAATCTTTGTTAACGCTTTGATATGAACATTAATCAGCATTAAAATATTGCATACAAAATTATTTGGGTTTAGACTTAAAAAAAGAAAAAAATGAGGCATTTCATATGCTTAGTCATATAGTTCATGCTATAAAATCAAGCATTAGTATACATAGAGTAAAAGTCTATACATATAGTTTTTAAAGGGTTTATAGTTACTGAATTGTTCTGGAAACAAAGTGTCCAAAGTGAGTAATTTTATTCCAGGGAGAATAAGTATCTTCATTTCTTATGTTTGTTTAATGATCCAATAAAAGTTGGATAATGAGACAATTGAGGTTTGAGAAAGGTACACCATCCATCAATGTGAGTCTAATGTTAGTGACATACTGTTTATTTACAGTGCAATATAGGAAGACCTATGGCTCACACTGCTGACAAAAACAGAACAATAAAATGCACTTAAAGCCATTTATATTCATTTTAAAATTAAACCTGTGGGATAATGTCAAGATATCTACTCTTTCTGACAGAGATATAGCATTTACCAACAGCTGTATGCCTTGTTCTTTAAACAGTGCACAGTGGGGGCTTCAGTTTCAACAATTCTTATTTCATTCTAATAGGAAAACAATATAATTTGAGAAAGAAAACAGTTATTAGATCACACACTTTATCTCCATAATTATGTCTATGAGACATGTTGATTCATTTTTCCCAGATTTGTTTTTGACGATTTCCAACTAAAATTATCTCACTACTTTTCTAAAGTTATCACTGGATTCCTTTTCCTCTTTGTAAAGTCATCCTATTATTTGTAATTTCTATAGAGTAAAATATTCCTGATTCTTTTCCATGGCAGTGGAATAGTCTTCTGTTTGTAGATATTGATGTCTACATTTAATCTTAACGTGCTTAGGGATCATATGTAGTCCTATCATCTGTCACCACCACACTCTTATTCATTTCCTCTGGGTTTGATTTACTAATATGGAATTGTCCCACACTTTTAAGATGCCACAGTCAATTTTACTTAATTTACATAGTCATAAGAGTAATCGTAAGGAGCTCTGGTAGCATAGTAGTTATGAGTCAGGCTGCTAAACTTAAGGTCAGCAGTTCAAAACTACCAACCATCCGCAGGAGAAAGATGAGGCCTTTGAAATCCTAAACAGGGTCATTATGACTTGTAACCAACTGCATGATATATAATCACCATCACCAAGAGTAATTATACTATATTTTATACGGTTTGGAAATTAGGGGACATATATCTAGATACATTAGGAAGAAGCATTCAGGCACACAAAGTTACATCTAAAGGTAACATTACCCTCAGTAAGAAAGGATCAGAGTTTTTCATTGTTGTCTTCCCCGCGAACATAGACAAGAGAAAAAGTTCCATTATAATCTTATCATCGAGAGAGTAGCTCCTTGTCTGTCTTGCTTACAAATCAGGCCTCACTTCTAAACATACTTACTGGCGCATAAATGACAATTCTTTGCTAGAAATATTTTGTTCCTTTGTTTTTTGATTAGAAATACTTCTTAACATTAGATCTCCAATTGAGAGTGATAATAGAAATATGCATGATAATTTTGCTTCATAAATATTGATATTTTGCTTGTTGTAATCCTTTTATGTTTTCAGTTACTAAACATACTTTCAAAATAATGGAAATGTCTCAGAAAAACAACAACAACAACAACAACAAACTTACAATTTGTCTTACGCTCATCTGTAAATCACTTAAATTGTCAAGTTCATTTGATTTTTTATTTGATTTTTCAAATAATGTTGTTGTTGTTAGTTATCATTGTTTGTCAGTACCAACTCATAGTGACCCTATGCCCAACAGATCCTGGGACAACCTCATAATTGTTGCCAAGCTTGAGCCCATTGAAGCTGCCACATTGTCATTCCGTCTCAATGGGGGTCATCCTCTTTTACTCTGACCCTCCAACTTACCAAACTTGATATCCTTCTCCAGTGACTGGACCCTCCTGATAATATGTCTGAAGTATGAGATAAAGTTTGGCCATCCTAGCCTCTAAGGGGCATTTTGGCTGCACTTCTTCCAACACAGATCTGCTTCTTCTTTGTGCAGCCAGCCCATGCACTTTCAATATTCTCCTCCAACACCATAACTCAAAAGCATCAATTCTTCTACTGTCTTCCATATTCATTGTCCAGCTTTTGCATGCATATGAGCCTATTGAAAATACCATGGCTTGGGTCAGGCACACCGTATTACTCAAGCTGGCATCTTTGCTCTTCAACACTTTAAAAAAGTCTTGTGCAGCAGACTTGCCTAATGCAATATATCGTTTGATTTCTTTACTGCTGCTTCCATAAGTGTTGATAGTTGATCCAAGAAGTATGAAGTCCTTGGCAACTTCAATCCTTTCTCCATTGATAAGAATGTTGTTTATTGGTCCAGTGATGAGGATTTTTGTTTTATTTACATTGAGATGCAATACATACTGAAGGCTGTGTTCTTTGATCTTTTTCAGTAAGTATTTTAAGTCCTCTTCATTTTCAGCAAACGAGGTTGAATCATCTGCATATTGCAGGTTGTTAATGAGTCTTCCTCCAATCCTGATGCCACATTTTTCTTTATATAAACCACCTTCTTGTATTATTTGCTCAGTATACAGGTTGAATAAGTATGGTGAAAGAATACAATCCTCTCAAACACGTTTCTTAATTTTAAAGCATTCAGTGTTCCCATGTTCTTTTCGAGCAACTGCCTCTTGGTCCATGTAAAGATTCCTCATGAGCACAATTAAGTGTTCTGGAATACTCATACTTTGCATACTCAATAAAGCCCAGGTAAACATCTTTCTGGTAGTCTCTATTTTCAGCTAAGATCCACTGAACATCAGCAATGATATCCCTCATTCCACATCTTCTTCTGAATCCCACTTTAACCTTTGGAAGCTTTCTGTAAATGTATGCTTGCAGCCATTTCTGTATTACCTTCAATAAAACTTTACTTGTATGGGATATCAAAGAGATTGTCCGATGATTTCTGGGTTGCTTCTTTTTGGAATGGCCACAAATACTGATCTCTTCAAATCAGTTGGCCAGAGAGTTTTCTTTCCAATTTCTTGGCATAGGTGAATGAGTGCCTCCTGTGCCACCTCACTTTCTTGAAAGATTTCAATTTTTATTCCATCAGTGCTTGGTGCCTTGTTCTTTGCCAATTCCTTCAATACAACTTGGGCTTCTTCTTTCAGTATCCTTGGTTCTTGATCATAGGCTACCTCTTGAAACAGTTGAACTTCAACCATTTCCTTTTAGTACAGTGACTCTGTGTATTCCTTCCATCTTCTTTTGATGTTTTCTGTATCATTCAATAAATTGAGAATGCTTCAATAATGAAAGTCAAGGCTTGAATTTTTCTTCAGTTCCCCCAGCTTGAGTAATGCTGAGTGTGTTCTTCCCTTTTGGTTTTCTGACTCCATTTGCACATTTCATTGTAATATTTGACTTTGTCTTCTTGAGCTGATCTTTGAAATTTTCTGTTCAGCTCTTGTACCTCTTCATTTCTTCCATTTACTTTAGCATCTCTGCACTGGAGAGCAAGTTTAATTGTCTCTTCTGACATAAATTTTAACCTATTTCTTCTTTCTTGTCTTCTTAATGACTTTTGCTTTCTTCCTTTGTGATGTTCCTCATGTCATCCCACAACTCTTCTGACATTTAGTGTATGTATCAAATCTGTTCTTCAGATGATCTCTAAATTCAGGTGGGTTATATTCAAGGTCATATTTTGGCTCTTATGGACTTGTTTTCATTTTTTTCAGCTTCAGTCTGAATTTGCATTTGAACAGTTGATGATCTGTTCCACAATCTGCTCCTGACCTTTTGTGACTGATCATATGGAGCTTTTACATCCTTTCTTTCCACAGATGTAGTCAATTTAATTTTTGTGTATTCCATCTGGTGTGGTTCATGTGCATAATCATATCTTATGCTGTCAAAAAAAGGTATTTGAAAGAACAAATCATTGGTTTTGCATAATTCTATCATGTAATATCCATCATCATTTCTATCATGAAAGCCATGTTTTCCAACTACTGATCCTTCCTT
>NW_006408746.1:3292772-3293697 GCF_000296735.1 Chrysochloris asiatica | reverse complement strand
TTAATGGAATATAAGGTAACCAAAACAGTAGGATTTGGGTGAGACAGGTTTGTATGGCCCAAGTGGGACAGATGTAAATAATGATGCATGCTCAAACTTGGAACAACAGGGCTCTGTGATATAGGGATCTAGGCATAGTTTGAAGAGGGGAAACAATACTAAAATGCTTGTATGTCTTATGAATATTGGTTTTCCTTGCCTATTATTGTAAAATAGACACTTGAGTAGGATAGAAAGGAATGTTGGAAGACATGATTACAGAGAACTTGTAAGCCCGTCTCCAGCCTATATCTGATTGTAAACCTAAAAGGAGTTCTAGAACTTAGCCAGTGAAATAGGCTTCCTGTAAAGTCTTTGCAGCATGTATGACCTTATGTGGAACCCTGAGTCCCATCCAAGAAACTTTTGAAGTGGGACATTCTCTCTAGCAAGGACAAGCAGACCAGCCTGGAACCGCTAGAACAACAGAAGATACATGTTCAAAGAAAGGTCATCAGGAAAAACCTAACACAAATATGTCAGCATGATGG
Organism: Chrysochloris asiatica; assembly: GCF_000296735.1. NCBI lineage: Eukaryota > Metazoa > Chordata > Mammalia > Afrosoricida > Chrysochloridae > Chrysochloris > Chrysochloris asiatica. Next base: position 3,293,167 of record NW_006408746.1, on the reverse strand, counting down.
GCTACTACAAGAATAAATAAGTTGTTTGTCAGGAAGTCATCAAGGCAAGCAATCAATTCCCTTCAGGACAAATCCCCCCTATAAGACTGAAACTGAAAGGGAATACATGAGGCATGTAAGCTTGCTGGCAACCACATTGGTCTACTGGTGAGTGGAAGAGGGAGAAAGGCAGCAATGATGTAATGGGCTGAGTTCAACCATGTTCCACAGACTCCTGTTGACCTGGAGATGAGAGAGAGAAGAGGACAGGCTGATTGGTCCAAAGTGTGATGAGACCTGGGAACACTTGAGCCCATAGACAAAGACATAGCCACAGAGGACTAGAGCTGAGATTGAAGCATATAGCTGATATGAAGTCAGGGGAGATGCACAAGAACACATAAACTTTCAGACAG
>NW_006408746.1:3289187-3290307 GCF_000296735.1 Chrysochloris asiatica | reverse complement strand
ATTGCATGTTTACTCAGTTTCAGATTTAAGAAATTAATAGAAATGATGGTTGGTTTGTAAATATGAATATTAGTTATTTAATTGGTCTTTATTCTAAGTATATTGTCCCAGTATTGACAGTCCTTTTCTTCAAGATAGATCTTGAAATGTTCTTTTTAATAATGAATGTGACATCACTCCTTTTCAATTTGTCATTTCCAACATGATTGTCTGATGATTCAAAATGGTCATTACCAATCCATTTCAGCTCACACATGCTAAGAATATTGACCTTTATATATTCCATTTTATTTTGAACCACTTTCAGTTTTCTTAGGTTCATATTTTTACTTCACACATTACAATTATTAATAAATATTTACAGCTATTTCTTATTTTGAGTCATGTCACATCAGTAAATGGAGGTCCTGAATGTATTATTCTATCTATATCATAAGTTCAATTCTACTTGGAGAAGACAGTTCTGTCTCAATCATATCTAGAATTGCCTTCTAGCCGGAGGAACTGGTCTTCTGGCACTATATCAGGCAATGTTCCACTGATCCAATTTTTCAAAAGTACATCACTAGGTACTTCTTCCAAACTGTCTTCAATTGGAAGCTCCATTGAAACCTGTATATCATGAGTGATCCTTATGCTATTTAAAATAATGGTGGCATATCTTCCAAAATCACAGTCACACACAAGCCACCACAGCACAACAGATGAGTGATAAGAATTTTTGCTAGATATATGCAATCTTTTCTGCAACCACTGATCAAAAATGCCATCTAACATTGCCTTGTTTGTTGTTAAGTACCATCAAGTCGGTTCTGGCCCATAGCAACCCTGTGTAGGGTTTCCAAGGAGTGGCTGATGAGCTTGAATCACTAACCTTACAGATCAAGCTGACTTTGCAGTCCAGCACATTAACCCATAGCACTACACCAGGACTGCAACATTGCCTTAGATATATTTTGCCTTAGATATAGTTATCATTATCAATTCTTGGTAATGGAAAATATATGCAGAATGTTACAATTTATATTACTAATAACTTTTACTGACATATAGACTTTTGCTGGTGACAGCATCTGCAAGTACTGAGAAGCTGTGGCCCTGTGACAAAATGGATGAAAAT
>NW_006408746.1:3287949-3289087 GCF_000296735.1 Chrysochloris asiatica | reverse complement strand
TCCAGTGCTTATGTATAATCTTCTTATTGTGAATTGGGGGAAGGTTTATAGAGCAGATCATCAGTTTTAGGATTAACTCAAAGATTAATTGTTTGTTTCCATGACAGTATATTCCAACCATTTTCTTCAGATGCTTCCGTTATCTTTTTCCACAAGTGTAGAGTTATTTGATTCCTTTGTATTATAGAACATGAGGTTCATATGTATAGTTGACATTTATGTTACTGTAAAAAAATATTTCCAGTGAATAAGTTGTTGGTCTTACAAAATTTCATCATGTGATTTCTGGTGTTATTTCTGTCACAAAGCTATATGTTACAACTATTAATCCTTTGTTTCCAACCTTTTCATTCTAATTACCAGTAATTATCAATGCATTTCTATCACATGTCTGTCAGTTTGTTGTACTGTGGTGGCTTGTGAGTTGCAGTGATTCTGGAAGCTATGCCACCAGTATTTTAAATACTAGCAGGGTCACCTATGGTGGACAGGTTTCAGATGAGATTCCAAACAAAGACAGACTAGGAAGGAGTGATGAACTACTTCCAAATATTTAGTCACTGAAACCTTATGAATAGCAGAGAAACACTGTCAGATATAGTACCATAAAATGAGCCACTCAGGTTGGAAGGCACTCAAAATGTGACTCGGGGAGAGCTGCCTCCTCAAAGCAGAGTTGACCATGATGAAGCTAATGGAGTAAAGCCTGTGGGAGTAAAGCCCTCAGGACCTTCATTAGATGATGGTGCACAATTCAAAATGAAGAGAAACAGCTGTAAACATCCATTAATAATCAGAACATGGAATGTATGAGGTTTGAATCTCAGATAATTAGAAATTGTCAAAGTGAAATGGAACGCATAAAATGAAACGGAACACATAACATCGATATTTTAGGAATTAGTGAGCTGAAACGGACTGTTATTAGCCAATTTGAATGTAACAACCACATGGTTTACTATGCCAAGAATGACAAATTGAAGAGGAATGGTGTTGCATTCATTGTCAAAAAGAACATATCCAGATCAGTCATGAAGTACAATGCTGCCTGTGATAGGATAATATCCATGCACCTACAGGGAAGCCCAGTTAATACCACTATTATTCCAATTTATGCATCAAACACTAAAGCCAGTGA
>NW_006408746.1:3276114-3277894 GCF_000296735.1 Chrysochloris asiatica | reverse complement strand
GATTATGAGAAAAGGTTTTGGAGAAAAACTGCCCAGAATTTGCAATTGGAATGGAATGGTAAATTCTGGGAATATTTGATTAAAGGAAGATAGTGGCAGCCCCCTCAAGCCGCCCCAGGGTATAATCAGTTTAATCCAGACACTCTTCTTCCCCCTCAGGGTATAGTAGCATTTGGATATGGAACCCGGAATGAGGAAAAGGAAGGTGGAGGCAAAACCTCACCTTCATTAAAAAGGTTAAAATCTGTTTATGACCTTCCCTGGAGCTACAGAAGTAAGGAAGAAAGGATATTAATCAATAGATAATCTGTAATAGCTTGCTTGGTCTTATCATATGGAAAAAAAGGATTTTAGATTATCACGAGAAGCATGATGCCCTTGATAAGCTATTTTAAGATAAAACCTGTGAATCATCATGTCCTGTCTCAAAAGAACAACCATATTTTTTTCATTTTTCTCTTTTGTGTCAAGTTCCTCCTTGATAAGAATAAAAGACTAGGGTAAAATTAGTTTTGTGTGCATTCTTGGCAGCAGGACTATCTGCCTTGCATCCACTCTGGTCTCCGAGTGTTTCTTTCTCTTTTGCCTCTCCAGACATTCCACCTTCATGTACTCACTCCCTTGTCGAGGCTGGACCCTGGCAGACTTTCAATCTCATTTCTTTCTACAATATTTAAAAATCTCTATTAATATTATAATTTCAAATGTGGTCATATTTTCCATTTTGATTTAAACTCTAGTGACATTATCCAAGTCTTCAATGACCTTTCAATTACTTAAAAACTTGATTTCATAATCAGCAAAATCTAATATAATATCAAAAAGTACTATGTGATTGGGCTTTATTACACGTACCTTTCAGTATATAAAGTTCATTTATGCTTAACTCTTATGACAGCAGTGACCCTTATTATTTTGTTAAAATTTTCCATACATTTTTCACATATTTTAATGACTTGCATAATTTAATGATTTTTCTAGAAAATTTTGAGATCTTGCCACCTCCTCTAGTGATAAGCACTCAGACTCATCTATCTCTTCTTTTCTCCATTGTTTCATCAAATATATGTTGAGAAACTACTACTTGCCTGACACTCTTGTAGTGCTGGGGATTTGAAGATACAGACATGGTCCCTGAATTCCTGGTGTTAAGCTCTCCTGTGATCCTGTATTTCTTGTCCTTTTCTCTGTATACCTTAACTGTTGTGTAATGCCTTTGGAAGTTACTACTTCTATTAATAAAAGTCCAAATCTAGTATTATAAATTATGTATTCCTTGGAGTATTTAATTCTAAAAGCATACATAAAAACGTCCAGGATAATATAAATGCCCATGTTCAATGATCATACTTTAATGCAATACTACTTTTTAAAGAAAAGACTAATGTAGTAATCTGTTAAAAGATATGACATTTTCATTTCTCCTAATAGTACAGACTGCAGAATCTCATTCTATGTGTTTTTTTTTTTTTTTTTTTCTCCCAGGTTTTTATCATGTTGTGTTGTTGTCAGGTGCTATCGAGTTGGAACTGACTCATAGCGACCCTATGCACAGCAGAAGGAAACAATGTCCGGTCCTGGGCCAACCTCACCACTGCTGCCACACTTGAGTCCATCAATGATGCCACCTGCCCAATCCATCTCATTAGGAGTCTTCCTCTTTTTCTCTGACCCTCCACCTTACCCAGCATGACATCCTTCTCCAGTGACTGTTCCCTCTGGACAATATGTCCAAAGGATGAGAGACGAAGCTTAGCCATGTTGGCCTCCAAGGAGCACT
>NW_006408746.1:3269477-3275229 GCF_000296735.1 Chrysochloris asiatica | reverse complement strand
TTGCTCTCCAGCGTAGCGAAGCTAAAGCAAATGGAAGAATTGAAGAGGTCCAAGAGCTGAACAGAAAATTTCAAAGATCAGTTTGAGAAGATAAAACCAAATACTAGGTTTTTATCATATAATGCATTTAATGTGTATGCGGTTCAAAAAGTTTGTGGAAATTTTTCATTATCTTTTAACTCAATATCTGTGAATTTTTTTGAGGCTCTCTTATATAATCATTTTCCCATGTGGTAAGAAATACTTATTTAAGAAACTCAAAAGAAGCAATTATTTAAAACAGAACTCAATAAAACTTCTAGGTCTAGTATAAAAGTCTGAGCAGGAAAAACATAAATGCACAAACTAAATTGGTGAGTAGTTATTAAGAGGCTAATATGCAACCCCAAAAAATAATTTTCTCTTCCTTCTTGTAACACATATAGATTGCAATCTTTAGTCTTCATTACAATTAATTCTGGGCTTAAGCCTGAATATTAGGAATGTGAGTGAAATTGAAATGTGCTGCTATAAGAGCTGGCTTAGAAAAAAAAAAAAAAATCACTAGTGTATCTACATTCTCTACTTTCCTTATGACTGCAATTGGGAAGATAATTTTGTCCATCAAACCCACCCTTTGAAAATGGCAGCTGTAGAATATGAATATGGTTAGGGCACAGATATCAGATGCCAAAATTCTAAGGAGTTCCGTTATCATGTGGCCAAATAATTGTTAAAACTGTTGCTTATAAAATGTTGAAAGAAATATCAACTGCTAACCAACCTGTAGTTCAGGGAGAAGATATTGGAAAAAAGCCAAGATATTAATTTGAATGAATATTTTTCAAAGAATAACAAGAAATAAATGTGTTCAGGAAAGAAAACAGCTAGCTTGTTTGCAGGCTTCTATTCATGGTATTTCACAGTTAGTAAAGCCAACTTTTTCAAAATCTTTAATATAAGAGAAATAAATGAAAAGTCTTGAACCTCAAAGTCTCCATAAGATTTCTCAGTTAAACAGGGAACTCAGTTCTGCAGCGAATATAAGATTAAGAATGTTGTCTTCAACCAAAACCTATTGTTTCTGATAGCAACTATTACGATGTTGAAAGAAATAGGCACGGAAGCAAAGAAGCAAATGTACAGCAAAATTGAAAAGCAAGTCTACTAAAAAAGACCTGTGTATGGTTACTAGCACATGAAATAAACTGCAAACAAATACATTTGAACCTTAAAAAGTGTTTTGAGGGGATTCTATTTTTAAAGAAGTATAAGCTAAAGGCTGAGTGCAAAACCACGCTTGAGCACAACCAAGAATTGAGCTTTAAAAGCTATGAAGCTCCTAGGGTGAACAATTACACAATGCCTATTTCATTTGTGTTTATGGAACAATATATACAAAAAGACTCTTAAAAAATGTGGCACTAAAAAAAAAAAAAAAATGTGGCACTAGGGTTCATAGAGATTAATGATCAAGAGATTCCTTCCAGAGAACAGATATAAGATCAAATCATAAAGCTACCTGTATTGACAGTGTTGTTGTTGTTAAGTGTTTTTTTAGTTGGTTCCAACCCTTTATAGGGCTTCTGAGGAGCGGCAGATAAGCTTGAACCGCTGACCATGCAGTTCAAACCGACTTTGCATTTCAGTGCACTAACCTGCAGCTAAACACCAGGGCTCCATTGCCAGTGTAGAGCAATCTTAAAATGCCAGCCAAGAAGGCATCATGCTAGTGTCTGCCATGAGTTTCTTACATACCTATTTTAAGAATGAGTTTCTTTATCATTATTCTGTACTTACTTCAATAGTGTGTGAGGGAAAAGTCAAAAGTATCATAGAAACCTATATAAAACAAAAATATCAAAATGTAAAGAAAGCAATTGTTGCCTACCATATCTTCCATCTACATCTACACACATCTGAAAGTACTGTTTTACCTCTGTAAGCCTCCCTCCTTGATGCTATATCATGGATAATTTAAATACCAGCAGGGTCACCAACAGTGGACAGGTTTCAGCTGAGCTTTCAGATGAAGACCGACTAGGAACAAGGAGAGATGGATTACTTCCAAATATTTAGTCACTGAAAACCATGTGAATAACAGTGGAACAATGTCAGCACCAGAATATTGAATACTGAAGATTACCAGAGTATTGTCAGATATTGTGCTGGGAGATGAGCCCCTGAGACTGGGAGACACTCAAAATGAGAGTTGACCATGATGACATAAATGGAGTAAAGCTTTGGGACCTTCATTTGTTGATGGGGCACAACTCAAAATGAGGAGGAACATCTGTAAATATTCATTAATAATTAGAACATGAACTGTACAAATATGAGCCTAGGTAAATTGGAAGTTGTCAACATAAGCATTGATATCCTAGGAATTATTGGGCTGAAATGGTATCAGCAATTTTGAATCTGACAATCACATGATTTACTATGTCAGGAATGAGGAGGAATGGCATCGCATTCATCATAAGAACGAACATTTTCAAGATCTGTCCTGAAGTTCATATACATATGCTTACAAGAAAGACTAGTCAAAACTACTACTATTAAAATTTATTAAAACAATGATAATGAAAATTAAGAATTCTATCAACTTCTTCAGTATGAAATTTATCAAATATGCAGTCAAGATATGTTGATAATTACAGGCAATTGGAATGCAAAGATTAGAAACAAAAAGGAAGGATCATTAGTGGGAAAATATGGCCTTGGTGATCAAAATTATGCTGGCAATCACTTGATAGAATTTTGCAAGCCCAATGACTTCTTCATTGCAAATACCTTTTTAAATAATATGAAAGAAGACTACACATGGAACTCACTAAGTAGAATACCCAGAAATCAAATTGACTGCTTTTGTGGAAAGAGATGTTAGGAAAGCTCCATATCATCAGCTAAAACAAGACCAGGGGACAATTGTGGAACAGACCATCAATTGCTCCTATGCAAGTTCAGGCTGAAGCTGAAGAAAATTAAAACAAGTCCAAAGGGGGAAATTATGAGCTCGAACATATCCCACCTGAATTTGGAGAGCATCTAAAAAACAGATTTCTTGCATTAGAAACTAAAGACAGAAGACCAGAAATGTTGTGGGTTGACATTAAGCACATCGTACAAAAAGAAAGCAAAAGGTAAGTAAGGAGACAAGAAGGAAGAAAAAGACTAAAATGGATGTCAGAAAAGACTCTGAAACTTGCTCTTCAGCATAGAGATGCTAAAACAAATGGAAGAAATTAGGAGGTAAAAGAGCTGAATGGAAAATTTCAAGGCAATTCAAGAAGACAAAGTCATGTATTATAACAAAATGTACAGAGAACTAAAGTTAGAAAATCCTGAGACTCTTAGATATCTCACATTAAGTGTCCATCTACATGAGTTTGTATGACAGCATGGAAATGAACTGTCCCTGTCAATAGTAACACCTGCATTAACATTGTGTGAGGGAAAAAAAGTTTTGTTGTTAGACTAGCAAGCATTATCCTAAATCAAAGCTAAAATTTAAAAACAAATTTTAGTCATGTGCATTAAAGCACTGGCCTGCAAAGCTGGGTTGAACCACAAGGTTAGTGGTTTAAGCTCATGAGCTGCTTCTCAGAAATCCTATATAGTGTCATTATGGGTCAGAACAAACTCGATGGCACTTAAAAACAACAGCATCCTTAGATTTATTAATGCTCAATGCAATTCCTTCTGTAAAGCATCCTATTGAGCAAGACAATTGTTGTTAAGTGCCATCCATGTCATCCAGTCAGTTCTGACTCATAGCAACCCTGTATAGGGTTTCTGAACCTTTTCGGAAGGTTGTCTTTCACTCATGGAGCAAGTGGTGGGCTCAAACCATGAACCTTGTGTTTCACAGTCGAATGTTTATCTTATGAAGTCATGTGTTAGACAATAGTAAGTGCTTCTACTTTGTCAGGTCTCTTCAAACTTTGTTGCTAGTTGATTTATTTTAAAAACCCTGATAAATGCTTATGCCAGACCCAAATAATAGCATATCTGAGCTATATAATATAATGGTCTACTAACTGGCAGGTACAATAATATGTTCCTATTATATAAATTTGAAAATCAAGATCATCTTTTGGAAGTGCTAAACCCTAGGTTTAGACCAAAGCAATCTGACTCCAGACCTAAGCTACTGAGCACTGTATGGGTTGTGGTTATAAGGACGTGTAAAACTGCCGTGACAATTGTAGTGAATAGTTGCCAAATAACCTGTGTTTATATTGAATTGTGAAGGGTTAAGAAATATAAGTAAAATTTAGGGAAATTTACATTACAGAAGAATTCTTCATTTGAGAAAAGAATTTAACAAGGAATTCCTATAAACAAATTCTCTATAAGTGATTTTTTGTTATGCTAACATCACAAAAAGGCACATGTTTGTTGGGATAGTGTTTAATCTCATCTCTACTACAAATATATGGTTTATGAAGGAAAGCTTGTAATTTTTTCAAATATTTTGGTGGATTGAAAACATTATTTCCTTTAAATAAAAGAAAACTATTTCCAGAGCTCATAAAATAAGGCACTATTCTGGCTCTCAGTTTTCTCATGAAATATTGCACATTGGTTACACGTATTGGTATAAGTTTCTTCTGTGAGAATTCCATAATAAGACAGGATATGGGCTTTCAAACTATTTTGGAATCATAAAAATTTTCTAGTCCCATATCACCTAACCACACCAGTTGTCATGGAGATGATTTTGACTCATGGCAGCCCACATAATCATTTCCATTTCTATGTGTATTACCTTTCTTATTTAATCAAATCACTCTTTCTTTCAAGAAGTATTTATTGACTGTCCTTGTAGATATAGATGACTGAGATTTATCTCCAACATTCAGTACAATACCTAGAACACAGTGGGTGTAAAACATATATTTACAGAATGAATGAGTTTATGAATGAATTTAATGCTGTTACTTTACCATCTGACAAATTTAAACCAAATAAAGAAGACAGAGCAAACACTCTAACCCTTCTATACCAATACATGAGTGTGGACTATAGTGTTAGGGAGAAAAGTATAAGGGATGTAGACCTTAAATTGAGACTCAAAAGATGGAAAAGAGGTGTTTAGAGAGTTCCAAAGCAAGGAGAAATCAATAAGAAAACTACAAAGTCATAGATATCCCAGTGCACTCAAGATCTATATGGAAACCAATGCTGATTAAGTAGGCTCTTCTTACCCAGTCACAAGACTCAGTGCCCTAAAATACTCTAGTAATTATATCTCTCCATTCCTAGACTAAGGAGTTCTGGTAGCGTAGTGGTTATGAATCAGGCTGTTAACCTCAGGGTTAGCAGTTCAAAACTACCAGCTGTTCTGAGGGAGAAAGATGAGGCTTTCTGCTCCCATAAAGATTTACAGCCTCAGAAACCCGGTACAGGGTCACTATGTGTCAGAACCGACTCCACAGCACATAGCAACAACAATTCCTAGACTAATCAGATGTTCTGTTATTCCTCAGGGTATTAAATGGCATGTCTTTAGTCCTGTATTCTGAATTGTCTCCTAACTCAACTTGTTAGCAGGGAGATCCAAGTTCTGGGGTACTGGCTTTAGGCCTAAGTAAAATAACTGCTAGTTAAATAAGAAGACATGAAAATGAGGATGGTAGCTGCCTCTGTTAGACAGTTTGAGAAAATTATTTGTCGTTATTCAAACAAAAATCCTAGTGTTGCACTACAGGATAATCACTGGACTGGGAACCACAAGGTCAGCAGTTCCAGCCCATCAGTCACTCTGGCA
>NW_006408746.1:3262745-3268487 GCF_000296735.1 Chrysochloris asiatica | reverse complement strand
ATAACAGATGTGGAGACTGTTTTAGAAGCTCAATGTCACAGAACACTTATAGTTCTGGGAGTAAAAGAAACTGTGTTCTAGTCCCCAGTGCTGGATGTGCTTTGTTTTAAAAATTCTATTATTATCAAGCTTCTTAGTAGATTTTTAAGGAAATCAAGCAGAAATTCATTAGAAGTGAAAGAAATCTTCAATAATATTAGACTTTTTGACCCCTTAGCCAAGTGATGGAAAACAGAGCAGATAATTCTTTAATATCAACTCTGCACATAGAGTGATTGTTTCTGGGATTGGAGACACAGTCCAATATGTGTGAATCTACTGGCCATCTCCTTTTTAAGGATGAGTACATAATTTAAATTGACTAATCAGAGTAACGTAGTAGTTACGAATCGGGCCATGAACCTTAAGGTCAGCAGTTAGAAACTACCAGCTGTGGGGTGGGAGAAAGATGAGGCTTTCTGCTCCAGTAAAGATTCACATCCTCGGAAACCCTGCACAGGGTTGCTATGAGTCAGAACCGATTCCACTGCACATAACCACCAACAACAACCAGAGTTTGCTCAGACATTTTGCAAACTTGCCCTGTTGTCCTGAGGCTGGAAAGATGTGAGATATTGATTCTTTCAGACCTCATAGAAAAGCTAATCTGAAAGCATAAAGCTAGCTCATAGTGAGAAAGGGTGATGAGAAATCAGAATTTCTGATTTTATTGCCAATGGAAGTTCTGGTTTGTAAGTGAAAGTCCCATTTTCTCTAGGTCAAATTAGATTCTGTTACAACCAAGTGAATTCTAACTAATAAAAGTGTCATAGAATATAATTAGTTATTTGTATTTATTTGGGCTTATTTATTTTTATCACAGAACTATTTGTTTTAAGCTCCTCGTAGAGCTGGTTCTAGTATATATATACACACACACATATATGTATATATATATACACACATACATAATATCTTATCAAAAGAACTTACACTTCAGGTATCTTATGGTTCAATTTACCTTTTATGTGTCAAGACATCAGTATCTTACAATACATGGTAAGTGCTGTACGTAGCTTACTTTGACTGCATTTATAGCCAGAATTTAATTAGCAATATTTTAAAAACTATTATCAAGATTTTGTGCACCAAAAAATGTTGCTTTCTAATTTTATTTTGTTTTTAAATATTTGAATAACTCATTTACTAGTGTTACTCTTGTACTGTATTAAAAAAATAATAATAATACACTCCTTTTATGATTGTTTGCAACCACTCCCTCTTCCAGGGAGAGATTTTTATAAACACATCTTGCTAATTTTTTATACAGCGTGTTAAAAAAAAATGTCTTCGGGCTTTACAAAAATACCTCCCAAAGGGAAGGAGCAGTTGATAAACAAAAGCAGAAGGTACATTTATTTGTGATAAAATACAGTAACTGTTACTGTACATCTGAAAGGTCAGATGCTCAAATATATTCCATAAAGCAACAAAGCTTGAAATTACTACTAGGTTCTGTATTTTTTCTGAGCTTCAGATAATTTGGGAATTTATATAACTACATTTAAAATTATTTTAAGTTGTCTATCAAAATGTATTTTCCTTCTAGGTAAAATAACATTTTTATTTGTACAAAAAAATGACAAGTTATTAAATATTAAATTTCCCTAGCTTGAAATTGGACTCCCCTCTAAATAGACACTATTGTTGTCTTCCACATTAACTATGAACAATAATTGTTGTTGTTGTTAAGTGCCATTGAGTTGGTTCAGACTCATAGTGACCCTGTTTCAGAGTAAAGGCTGGTGAGTTTAAACCACTTGCAGTTAAATCTGATGTTGGTTCAGTGCTTTCTCCTACAATGCCACACCAAAACAATAATTGTTGTTATTAGTTGCTGTCAAGTTGGTTCCTACCTATGTTGTTGTTGTTTTGTACTGTGAAGTCAGTTCCAACTCATAGCGACCCTGTACAGGGTTTCGGAGGTAGTTTTGAACTGTTGAAATTAAAGTTAGCAGCCCGATTCCTAACAACTAGGCTACCACAGGTCCTTGGATCCGACCACTAACAATACTCTATAGGGTTTCTGAGGAGTGACTGGTGAGCTTGGACCTCCGATTTTAAGGTTCAAACTAACTTTACAGTACAACATAATGTCACATCAGTACTCCCAGAAAAATATTGTTGTTATTAAGTGCCATCGAGTTGATTTCAACCCATAGTGATCCTATATAGTGTTTCCCAGAAACAGCTGGTGAACTTGAACCACTGACCTTGCAGTTCAAACTGCAATTAATCCACATTATCCCAGAGCGTTAACTCTCATCATACCACACCAGGATTCCAGAAAAATCATAGAATCTGGTAAATATCTTGGTTTTCCTAGAATAGCACATGGTCCTCTCAAATTGTTCATAAAAGGGGAAAAAGCCAAAAAGGGTGAATAACAACATTCATAGGTTCTTCAAAACTCCTGAATACAAAGTCCAGAAATTTAACTTGATAATATCTTAAGCAAATCCTGTAACAATTCTTTATTAGTATCTCTACCCATTTCAACGTGACTTTTTTGATAAGCAAAATACAATGGGGAGAGGAGAAACTTTGAATAAATGGTAGTATTCTCAGCATTGTTAACTTTATGTAGAAAAGCTGCTATGAAAAGTATTATAATTAATTATTAGTATAGATTTCAAGGGATATCATTATTGATGTTCAATGGATCTTGGCTAAAGCAGAGACTATAAGAAAGAAGTTTACCTGTGATTTATTGACTATGCAAAGCCTTTCGATTGTGTGGATCATGACAAGCTATGGACAATATTGTAAAGTATGAGTATTCCGGAACACTTAATTGTGCTCATGAGGAATCTGTACTGGACCAAGAGGCAGTTGTTCGAACAGATCATGGGAACAACGAATGGTTTAAAATTAAGAAAGGTTTGCTACAGAGTTGTATCCTTTCACCATACTTTTTCAACCTGTATGCTGAGCAAATAATCCAAGAAGCTGGGTTCTATGAAGAAAAACACGGCATCAGCATTGGAGGAAGACTCATTAACAACCTACAATATGCAGATGATAGGATCTTGCTTGCTGAAAGTGAAGAGGACTTAAAATATTTACTGATGAAGATCAAAGAGCACAGCCTTTAGTATGGATTGCATCTCAATGTAAAGGAAAAAAAAAAAAAAAATCCTCACCACTGGTCCAATAATCAGCATTCTTATCAAAGAAGAAAAAATTGAAGTTGTCAAGGACTTCATTCTTCTTGGATCAACTATCAACACTTACAGAAGCAGCAGTCAAGAAATCAAATGACATATTTCATTAGGCAAATCTGCTGCACAAGACCTTTTAAAGTGTTGAAGAGCAAAGTTGTCAGCTTGAGGACTAAGGTGCGCCTGACCCAACCATGGTATTTTCAATAACCTCATATGCATGTGAAAGCTGGACAGTGAATAAGGAAGACCATAGAAGAATTGACACATTTGAATTATGGTATTGGAGGAGAATATTGAAAGTGCCAAGGGCTGCCAAAAGAACCAATAGACCCATTTTGGAAGAAGTGCAGCCAGAGTGCTCCTTGGAGGCCAAGATGGCCAAACTTCATCTCTCATACTTCGGACATATTCTCAGGAGGCAGCAGTCACTAGAGAAGTATATTATATCATGTTTGGTAAGGTGGACCGTCAGAGAAAGAGAGGAAGACCCCCAACGAGATGGATTGGCTAAGTGGCAGCATCGATGGACTCAAACGTGGCAACAGTAGTGAGGTTGGTCCAGGATCGGGCAGTGTTTTGTTCTGCTGTGCATGAGGTCCCTATGAGTCGGTACTGACTCAATGCCACCTAGCAACAACAACATAGATTTCAACAATATAAACAGCCTTAATCATAGTCATGGGAGTTCTACAATGGTAATTCTAGAGCGAACTCTCCAGTTTGTTATTTTTTTTTCCAAATTGTTAATTCATGATAAATCTTGACAGAACCCAGCCACTTGCTTACCTGGTGTGGTGCTGTGGGTTAATGCGCCAGACTGCAAAGCAGTTTGAACTGCAAGGTCAGTTCAAGCTCACCAGTCCCTCCTGGGAAACCATATACATGGTCACTGTGGGTCAGAACCAACTCCAAGGCACTTAATAACAACAACAACCTTTTACTAGCTGATGAGTAGGAAGATTGCATGGCACATCAAAACTCCAAGTTTTGCCTTTATACTGAAAGCATCTCTTGTTGGATGCACAGAAATGCAGATGGTTAAATTTACATTAATTTTGTTCCATTGTTATGGTTAAACTGGTAAAACTGAGGGTTGGTGGTTGGTGTACCACTTGGTTTTTAGAGTCTAACAGAACTTAAGATGCTTAAATTCAAGTTCTACTAATGACTCACTGTATGAGTTATCTTAAACTCATTTTCTACATCTACAAAATAAGGATAAATCAACTGCATTAAGATGATTGCTAACAGGAAGGGAAATAAGAGCAGGGAATAGGATAAAAAGGGAAAAAATTAGTACATAGAACAAGAGAAGGGTCATGCACAGACCAATGATACTAACACTCACAGAATATGATGAATTCATCTCTCAGTATTTGCAATTAAATAAGTGGAAAATATACAAATATAAAATAAAGACATTATGGAATATAAGATATTTAGTCACTTATTTTATGAAAGTAAATTCGGTTCCTACTTTCTTATTAGGTAATTTGGAGTGACATCTGGCTTTGTCAACTAGCCATTGGAGCATAATGAGTAAAGAAAACTCCAGTTAGGTAGAATATTAGCATAAAAGATCAAGCAGAAGAAACATAAAAGTGAAAAGGAAAACAGTACTATCACAAATACAAGGAAGCATGATCTTGGATACATGTGGGAATAGAAAACAGTAGAGGAGGATATCTTAGGTTTCATGTTTTGTATCTCTGAAATCAGCACCATATAACCCATGATTAACTCCACAAAACCACACAGTACACTTTGCTCACATGGAATTCTTCATGAAGCATGGAAAAGAAATCTAAGACATACACTCCATAAATACAGAGATCATTGTCCACCTTTATTACAAAACAAATGTCCCAGGCATTTTGTTACACTTATTAATTGAAAAGTCCAGTTCTATTTCGCTATAATACCCTTTCCGTTGATTTTAATTCTGAGAATTCTAATTATCAGAAAAAAAATAATAAGTCAGATTGAATAAAATTACTAATTGCAAAGTGCAAAAACTGTAAGAGATAGTGCAGAACTCAGGGGCTAATAACAGAGTTGAATGGAGTAAGCCATCTTAAGAGGAATAATTGCATTTAGTTAAAAAACATAACTATCCTGATTAACCGTATTGAAGGGAGCTGATGGAATAAATAATTTCACTTGCTTCTTTCCTGTCAATCTCTACAGTAGCCTAATGGTAAGGGAGTTCATTGCACAGTCAAATTGATCATTCTTAAGCAGAAAACCAGGAGGAAACTGATAGAAAATAGACACAAAGATATCCACTAGATTTCCAACCCAATTCATCAAATTCAGCTAGTGAAATGCTAGGATTTTTTTAAAATAAAAAATATTGTTTGCCATGCACATAGTTAAACTATCAAATAATACAAAGGGACTAATTTTGAAGAGACACAGTCCTTCACTCAATTTTCAATCTCCAAGTTGGCCTACAAAGAAGCCATTTTAATCCATATTAGGCTTAGTCAGTCCTAGTGGACACTTTTAATGTTTGAATCATATACTTAAAATGTCTTTT
>NW_006408746.1:3259655-3261705 GCF_000296735.1 Chrysochloris asiatica | reverse complement strand
TGCTCAGCTGCTCTGTCTCTCTATGCTATAACCTCTGTCATGCTCTCTGTAGTCGCCACTTTTCTAGTTAGTATCTCATTCTCCACTCATGCTCTTTCCTCTAGATGTTCCTAGGGTCCTCTGTCCTGAATTGGAAGGTTAACTACTCCCCTTTGTGTAAGGTTTACTCACACATCTTCTACGTTTACATTTGTAACAATCACAATTAGTCCTGATAACAATTACTCACAACTGAATCATGAAATACCACTCCCATCATCCTCCATCCCCTTTCACCAGACCTATGTGGAAAAGGAAAACAACTATTCAATGGAGATTCTACTTTACCCCCTTCATTCTGAAATTAAGTACACTCATGAAGCTTGTAAACCAGCCACTTTGTGCATGTATAGCTCCACATTTTTGATAGCCAATGTTTAAGTTGCCCATCCCTATCAACCCAGTATAGTGAAGAGGCAAGCTTGATACTTGATAAAAAAAATCTTTCCCTTTCAGTTGGTATTTTGGGCAACTACATCCATAAGCAAGGAGCACTGGTAGCATAGTGATTACAAATTGGGCTGCGAATCGCAAAGTCAGCAGTTTAATACTACCAGCTGCTCCGCAGGAGACAGATGAGGCTTTCTGCTCCCATTAAGATTTACAGCCTTGGAAACACTGTTCAGGGTCGCATTGGGTTTGAACTGACTCGATGGCACTTAACAACAACAACATCCATAAGCAAAGATTACTTCATCAAATTGTAGCAATTTATGCATGCGTACTCCCTGTATCAAATTTCTTAATCTTCATCTGGTCGAGTTCTGGTCAGCAAACTATCCAAGCTACGTCAAATGAATATTATATGCAAGTTTTGGAATTATTGCATGCATGCCCCCACATCAGACCAGCTGGCTACTTCACTCTCAACTCTAGTCCCCAGTGACTAGGTCACAGTGTCCATGGATTTGCGAGTTTGCATGTCTCCCTAAACTTCAGACCAATCAGCCCTTTCTCTTCTGTCTCTTATCTCAGAGTCAATGGGTGTCTATGGATCATGGCCAAACTCAGGCCCTATTTTCATTGCTACATTTCCCCCATTTCCACTCACATATAGACCAGGGTGGCCATCAGCAAGCATGCAAGACTGTTTTTGTGTTCCCTTTGAGTTTCAGTCTTAGAATAGGGTTTATCCTGATGGGCTGACTTTTCTTTCCTTGATGGCTCCAAGCAAACAGCTTGATTGATATTCAACAGTCAAACAGTCTACGTTTTTTTCTGCTGGCCCTTTTTAAAGAAATATCTGTTGTTCTTCTAACCACTCTTGTTTGGTCTGCATGTTTTTTCAAGTGGGAATGTCTCACCTCAGAAGGTTCTGGGTGGGGCTCAGGATTTCACCTAAGGCACCATACTCCAAAGAAGGCTCAACGAGAAGCCCATTTCCCTGAGCTGATTCCAGTATCCCTATTAGTTAATCTAATCAGTTATAAACGGAAGACGGGCTTACAAGCTTTCTGTAATTTTTCCCCAAACTCTTTTCCCAAAGCCAGAGGAAACAAATATCCACAAGATAGTCAAGGACTTTAACATTATTTCCCCTTCTTTACCCATTTGGACTATGTCTCAATCCCTGTATTATAGAGCCCTGTTGTTCCAAGGTTGTGTATGCATCACTATTTTTCTCTATTGCATTCAGTCCATGATTACCTTCCACAGTCATCCCTTATCTTCCTTGTTCATCTTTCTTCTATCCCTTCTTGAGTATTGCCCTCCCCCTCCTCGTACATTGCCCTCCATCCCTTAACCTGTGAATTATTTCCGCCCCTCTCACCCTTGGCAAACATCAAAGAAATTTTTCTTTAGTATGGAAATAGTTTCTTAAGCTTTTACAATAAAGGCCTTATGCAACATTTATTATGGTGTGGCATAGTAGGATCAGCAATGGACTGTGAACCACAAGGTTGGCAATTCAAACATACCAGCTGCTCCTTGGAAACACTATATGGGGTCATTATAAGTCAGAACTGACTCAACGGCACTTAGCAGCAACAATTTTGCTCAGCATAATATT
>NW_006408746.1:3244573-3245204 GCF_000296735.1 Chrysochloris asiatica | reverse complement strand
GTTGGTTGTTGTGATGTAACTCAGGATTTAATTTTCAGCCTATTTCCTTTTTATATTCCTGTCCCGCTCCACAATACCTATTCATGCAGTTTTTTAGTGATAAACAGTTCAGGGATGGCTGTGGCCGGTTTGAACTGCTGTTATGTTTTAAGTGGAAACTGTCACTTTAAATTTCCAAGAGCTCTGTGCACATGCATAGTAGAACACTCCAGGTGTGGGGTTGGGGTGTCCATTTGCTCAGACACCTCCTCTAGTCACCTGAAAGGAGGTACACAGCCAGTGAAAGACCAATGAACAGATACAAAAAAATGAATGTCCACACCTTTATATCCATGGTTCTGACAGGTGTCCGTGGCTTCTCTGATTCTTCCTCACTTGGTCTCGCCCAAGTAGGGGGCTCTGGGAACAGCTGAGGATCTTGGGTTAGAAACAATGGATTTCTTGCTTCTGCTACACATTCCCTTAGCTATAAGCCTTCCAACCTTCTAAATATTTATATGTGGTCTGACAATTGGCTATTCTCCATGACCTACATGGAGAGATTAAACCCAAGTAGGGGACACAGGAGATTAGAAATAAAAATAGACACAAGACACAATTGAAAATAGAAAATTTGAGACCAGGTGGGCGA
>NW_006408746.1:3237406-3244108 GCF_000296735.1 Chrysochloris asiatica | reverse complement strand
CTGTTTTCTTACCCATTCTGCTACTCTCTGTCTCTTCACTTCTGTGTTTAATTCATTGACAGTTAGCATAATTAGTAATATGTATGGATTAACTGTTGAATTATGCTATTTGCTTTATGGTGATGCTGCTAGTTTCTTTTGTTCTGCATGTTTTCCTGGGCTGAGTTCATTTGTGGGCATTTTCTTGTCTAATTTCTTCATAGCTTTAATATTTCCAAAAATCTTGGATTTTCATTTTCTTGACTTGATGTGGTGATATATTAAGTTTCTTTCAGGCTACCATGTACTTTATCAATTTCTTCATCATTTTTAAAGAGTCTGTTTTATCCTGAAATCTACCTGACCTCATCACCAGACCCATAGAGACACTGTGTAGGGTTTCCAAGGAACGACTGGTGAGCTTGAATGACAAACCTTGTAGTTCAAATGGCTATGCAATCTGGCACATTCTTAAGTTCCCTCAAATCAGTTCTGACTCATACGTATCCTGTGTAGAGTTTCCAAGAAGCAGTTGGTGGGTCTGAACTACTGATCTTGTGGTTCACAGTCCAGTACTTTTCCTATAGTGCCATATCAATGAGGGATATCATTGCTGAAAATAGATGGATCTAGACTAAAAGCACTGAATACTATAAATATGACTAGTTGTATTTTATCCACTACACAATGACATTCAACTGTTTGGATGTTAAGCTAACTATGGTTAACATTGAGACAAAGGAATTTCAGAACAATTAATTGTGCTTAAGGTGAACCTTTATATATGCTAAGAGGCAGTTATTCAAAGAGAACAAGGGATGCTGCATGATTTAAAATTAGGAAAGGTATACATCTGAGTTGTAACCTTCTATATATCAATATAATGGTAGTGGTGGTGGTGGTTATTTGCCATGGAGGTGGTTCTGACTCATAACAACCCTGCATAGGGTTTCTGAGGCTGTTAATCTTACAGGAGCAGAAAACCTCATCTTTCTTCCATGGAACAGCTGTTAGTTTCGAACTGCTGACCTTGAGGTTAACAGCACAACTTGCAACCACTATACTAACAGAGCTCCTTATCAATATGTATGGTCATGCTGTGGTGTGCTATGGAGTCATTTCTGACTCATACTGACCCTGTATAGAGTTTCTGAGGCTGTAAATCTTTATGGAAGCAGAAAACCTCATCTTTCCATGGAATGGCTGGTAGTTGTGAACTACTCACCTTGAAGTTACCAGCTGGACTCGTACTGAAAAAATAATCTGAGAAATTGGACTATATGAAGAAGCAGAACACAACATCAGAATTGGAAAAAAAGTTCATGAACATCCTGTGATATGCAGATGACACAATCTTGCTTGCTGAAAGGGAAGAGGTCTTGAGGCACTTGTTGATGAAGAGCAAAGAATAAAGGCTCCCATAGGGATTGCAACTCAATGTAAAGAAAAGAAGCATATTCACAACTAGACCAATAAACAATATCACAATAAAAGAACTAGATTGAAGTTGCCAAAATTTCATTTTACTTGTATTCACAGTCAATACTCTTGAAAATAGCTGTCAAAAATTCAAACTGTATTTGCAGCGGGCAAGTCTGTTGCAAAAGAGCTCTTTAAAGTGTTAAAGGATAAAGATGTCCCTTTAAGGACTCAAGTGTGCCTACTCCAAAGCAATGTATTTTCAATAACTTCATATGTATGTGAAAGCTTGACAATATATAAAGAAGACAGAAGAAGAATTGATGAATTTTAATTGTGGTGTTTTAGAAGAGTTTTGAAAGTAAGATGGATTGTCAAAAGAACAAAAATTTCTTTCTTGAAAGCAATACAGTCAGATGCTTCTTAGTAGAAAAAATGGTGAGACTTCTTTTCATGTACTTTGTACATGCTACTAGGAAGGACCTGTCCCTGGAAAAGCATATCATGCATGGTAAAGTAGAGGTGTCATCAGCAAAAAAAAGATGACACCTGTCCCCCAATTAGATGGATTGACACTGTGGCTATAACAATGGGCTTAAACTCAACAACTGTGAGGATGTCACAGAATGATGCTGTGTTTCATTCTGCTGTGCGTAGAGTCTCTATGATTTGGAGCCAACTTAAGAGCACCTAAAAACAACAAGAAGAAAATTGTGAATAATGAATGAAACATCAGAAGAAGATGGACACAATACAGAGTCATTTTCCCAAAAATAACCAATTGATTTTCAATTATTCGAGGAACAGATGGTATTGATAAAAAAAAATAATAATAATGACATTTAAGGAAGAAGTTTAAGCTGCATTGAGGCACTGACAAAAACAACAACAAAAACAAAGCTCCAAGAATTGACAGAATACAAATTGGGGTGCTTCATCAAATGAATGCCACACTGGAAATGCTCATTCTTCTATATCAAGAAATTTAAGAGACAGTTACCTAGCCAATCCATTGGACGAGAACTACATACATCAAAGAGAATGCAGAAATTATTGAACACCACTCTTACCATGACATACGAGTAAAATTATGCTGAAGATAATTCAGTAACTGCAAGAAACTGCAAGAAGTTCAAGACAGATTTAAAAGACGACATGCAATGAGGGAACTAATTGTTGATGTCAGATAGATCTTGTCTGAAAGTAGAGAATACCAGAAATTTGTTGCCTTGTGTTTGATTATGCAATTACATTTGACTGTGTGGATTGAAGCAAATTATGAATGACATTGTGAAGAAGGGTAATTGCAAACCCTTGTTGGACTTGCAAGAATGCCCAAATTTGCAGATAGTACCCATTTGACCAAAATTGGATGGCTTGCTGATCAGAACTCGACTAGAGGAAGATAAAAATGTTTGGTTCAGGAAGTAAGTGTAAATTGCTACAATTTAATGAACTTGACCTTTGTTATGTATGCTCGAAATTCCAACTGAGAGGGAAGGAGTCTTCACATCAAGGATCAAGCCTATCCCCCAAGTACACTGTGTTGATAAGACATTGGCTATCTAAAATGGGGAGACTCTAAAGTCGCAAGGTAAGCAGTTCGAAACTACCAGCGGTTCCGCGAGAGAAAGATGAGGTGGTCTGCTCCCATAAAGATTTACAGCCTCAGAAACCCTGTGTAGGGTCGCTATGAGTTGGAACCGGCTCCATGGCACTTAACAACAACAACAACAACTAAAGGTACGAAGTGGCTGGCTTACAAGTTCTCAAGAGTATGCTTAGTTTCAGAGCAAGGGAGGTAGAATAGAATCCTTACTGAATAGTTTTCCTCTTGTCTAGATGGGTCTGGTGAAAGGGGATGGGGAGGATGTGGGATTGGATTCTTTTGATTCAATAATGAATAATTGTTATCATGACTAATTGCAGTTGTCACATTTTAAATGTAGAAGATGTGAAACAAAAAGGGTGAGTAGTTAATCTTTCATCCCAGGAGCAGAGGACCCAAAGACCGTCATCTTACTCCCAGAGAGCTGCTAATGGGTTTGAACTGCTGACCTTTTGGTTAGCAGTCCAGTACTGGTGCTTTAGCTGTCAATAAATTATGCTATTTTGTCATCTTTCTAGTCTATCAATTGTGAATATAATAAATCAGAGCTCTAATTGTCACTATTACATTAACCTTCTGTGATAGATAATATGACACCTGATATCACTTCAAGGAAACAGACATGATTAGCAACAAATGGGATGAATTTATTAGCAATCCATTTTTAGAAACAATGAAAAGTAATTTTATCAATTATCACCTAGATACATAAGGGAGGAAATTAGCTTTTACTGAGACTTTATAAAAACTCTTGAGGTATGAATATATGAAATTTCATTTGGAAAAAAAATAAAAAGCAAAACATTTACATGTGTAACATGTTCAAAAGAAAATGATAAATACAGCAATTAATCAAGTAGGAATACATGTCAGAATTACAATATTTCATCTTGAGCTTCTGTAATTCTGGTAAGAAATTTCTGGGAGTGATAGATGAAAAATAATTGGTCCAACATAATTGTGCTATAAACATCCTGCTAGTTACTTATAAAATCAGAACATATCTATGGGAAGAAAAAAAAACCAGTGAGGATTTATTTTAAAACAACAGAAAAAGCAATCATTTAACAATTCTTATTCATTCTCTTTCTTTTCAAATTTTGTCCTGATGTGACTCTCTAATGATGTGTAAGGCTATTTTTAAAAGAACACCTATTTCACTTCATCAAGAAAATTCTCTCAGTTTTCAGTTGCTATTCAATTCTAGGCTCATAGTATCTTTGTCAGATAGCCCAAAGATTTTGCTTTTATTTTATTGACTTAAAATATAAAATGAAATAGCATTTGGAAAGCTGATCTAGTCATAAGAAGACTGTCTATACAAAACAAGATATATATATTTATATTTACAGACTTGACAATAAAAGAAAGTCAAATATAAAGCAATAGGCCAAAGAAACTTATAATGAAAGGGAGAAAAATTAAAGTTAGTTGACATAAAGTAAATAATATCATCAAAACAAGTTTCATTCCTTTTTCATTTCTAAAAGCAATATATATATCTTTACAAACACATGAAGAAAATATATAAAAATGAAAGCATGACTTCATTTGAAGACTTATGAGTGCAAGAAGCCAAGATGGCAAAGTGAGTGGATTTGTCCATGTACTCTTCTGGCATGTCAGTGAACAATAATTAAAACAATCCATACTGAAATATCAGAATTCCAGATAGCAGCTAAGATACTGAGGGGTCAAAGTGAGTCCAGACACAGTGGAACACAGAAACATGGTAGGCTCAAAAGCTGGAAAATATCATCTACTATCATTGGGAGCACTCACCCATTTCATCCATGTTGGGACTGTGTCTGAATAAGATCCAAACATAGAACATAGAAAAGGTGCTAATCTGAGGACGCTTTAGCCTGGTGTGTTTTAAAGCGATGAAAATTGGCTTGAGTGTTCTCAGGATGCACAATTGGGACGGGATAAAGGGAACCATGGTGCTGCATGAGAATACTGTTGAAATTTGCAGAGGTATGTGAAGGACATGCAAGGAAACCAGGAGGAATTGCAATAGAAACTAGGAAAAATGCAATACCATAGACAATAACAAAGGACATCTGAACAGGGATTTGTTGCTGACGTTGTGTATTGTTGAGTTGGTTCCAATTCATAGTGACCCTGCAGAAGGGTTTGAAGGAGTCAATGGTTGGTTTGAAGTAACAAACTTGCAATTAGCATACTAGTGCTTATCCTACAGCACCACAGCAGGACCCTGTCATTGACAATTTTTAAATAGCCCCATACATTGCTACAGGAAAGTCAAGCCCCACTGATTATGGCAGTGTCTCCAAACAATTGAAACAACTAAAACACCTTTCTGACACATGCATATTGAATTTCAGAGACCAAGCATATAGAACTCCTTAACCAGTACTGAAAAGTTTCTAAGGATTAGAGTGTCATCTAGTAAATCACAAGAGAAGATTTCAAGCCCACTGTCATTGGGTCATTCTAACTCATAGTGAATCTGAAAGGCTTAGGGTAGCTGGCCCATGATGTTCCCAGGGTTCTGAATCTTTGTAGAGGTGGGCTACTGTATGTTTCTCCCATGGAGTGGTTAGAGGATGTAGGCCCAGGAATTTAGGCTGTCAGCTTGTTGCTTGGTAACTGCACCATGAGGGCACCCAATCAGAAAATTCTCCAACAATAATTAGCATACAAACCCTGAAGCAAAATAATAATAGTTAAAAGATTTTTAAATGACCCAAGTTCAACAGAAGTTAGTACAACACATGAAATTCCAAGAGAAGAAGGATCAATCAAAAGGAAAATATAAAGAATAGGAAGTTTATCCTAGACATATATAGAATAATGCAAAGAATTGATAATTTTCAGAGTATGAAGTTAAATATGCTTGAAGGAAACAAAAAACAACACAGAAAACAAACTAGTAGAGATAAGTAACAAAATGAGAGACTTAACAAAAAAATTGAAAACATAAAAAAACAAAAAAGACTACCATGAGAACTGATGAATAAAATATATGAATTTTTAAAAACCCATGAGAAACACTAAAAACAAACAAACAAAAACAGACAGAAGAGAATAATTTAACTGGAAGGCAAAATCATTGAACTTAGCAAATCTATAGAGAAATGAACAAAAGAAACGTAAGTAAACCCAAAAGTAAATAAGTGATTTAATAAATCTAACAGTGTAAGTTGTTGGAATCAAAGAACACCATAACAACAAAAAAGCCACAGAAACAATTCTTCAAGAGATAAACAGAGAAGACTTTCAAATCTGAATAGAAAGCTAAGCCTTCAAACACATGAAACTACATGATTCCCAATGAGAAGATACATAAAAGATCTACTGAGCAATATACTTTAAGCAATTTTTATAAACAAAAAACAAGGATCAAAATCTAAATGCAGCAAGGAAAAAACAGATACCAAGGATTTTTCTATAAGAATCAGTGTGGAATTCTCCCAAGAAACTCTTGAGACTAGTAGACAATAAAGTGACATATATAAAATGGGAACCAAAACAATTGCTATTCTAGACTTTGTTACCATGAAAGGGAAATAAACACATTCCTAAATAGATGCTCTTGGAATTTTTCACTACTAGATCAACTTGGCAAAGTATTCAAGTGAGTTGTTGTTGTTGTTGTTAAGTGCCGTCGAGTCGGATCCAACCCATAGCGACCCTGTACAGGGTTTCCGAGGGTGTAAATCTTTACGGGA
>NW_006408746.1:3234539-3236706 GCF_000296735.1 Chrysochloris asiatica | reverse complement strand
CTCTGTCCCATTTAGCCTTTGCAAGTTTGCCTCAGAGTTCCCCTAACTACCTTGTTCTTCTATCTCAAAGGAAACACAGGAGGAGGTATGCAAGCTTCCTGGTGAACACATTGGTCTACTGGTGAGTGTAAGTGGGAGAAAGGCAGCAATGAAGATATGGGCTTAGTCTGATCACATTCAGTAGACTCCCATCGACCTGGAGATGAGAAAGAGAAGCAGGGCAGGTAGTTCTGAAGTGTGGTGAGACCTAAGGACTCCTAAGCCCACGAACAAGAACTGAGCCACAGAGGGATAGAGCCCAGAGTAAAGCGTCCAGCTGATATGAAGTGAGGGGAGACGCACAAGAAAGCCCAACTTTCAGATAGTATCTATTTGACCTAAGTTTGATAGCTTGATGATCAGAATTCAAATAGAGGAATATATATATCAATTTTATAAAGGAAACAAGTGTAAATTGCTACAATTTGATTAACTTGACCTATATTTATGGATGTAGTTAGCTTAAAATACCAACCGAGAAGGAAGGAATCTTCACATCAAGGATCAAACATATCCCCTCTGTACACAGGGTTGATAGAGATGGGCATCTTAGACATTGGCTACCTAAAATAGGGAGCTAGAAAGGCAAGAAGTGGCTGGCTTACAAGTTTTCAAGAGGGAGTTTAGTTTCAGAGTAAGGGAGAAGGTAGAATCCCCACTGAATAATTTTCAACTTCTATAGATGGGTGTGGTGAATGTAGATGGGGATATGATTCTTATGATTCAATAGTCAGTAATTGTTATCATGACTAACTGCAATTGTCACAACTGTAAAGGTAGAAGTTTTGTAGTTAATCTTATTTTCCATGAACAGAGGACCCTAGAACCGTTGAGGGAGAAGAGCATGAGTGCAATGTGGGACACTATCCAGAGAAGCAGTGACACCAGAATGGAGGCAAAGGGGATGACATTGAGAACTGGAGCAACAAAGGACTGTAGACTCCTGAAAAGAGAAAGACTGTGGGATGTAGACAGGTCTTCAGAATGTTCCCTCGGGTTTCTTAAATTATTAAATATTCATGAGTGGTTTTGTGTACATGGAAAAAGAAAAAGCAGAGGGAAAAGAAACAAATACTGTTGAATTGTGATGCATGGAAGGGATTGTAATCATTGCAATGATACAAAATATGACAGGATGAGTGAAAATGATGTTCTCCCATGTAAACTATCACTCAATGCACAATAAAAGCTTTAAACAAAATAAGTTAAAAAAAAAAAAAGAAAGAAAAGAAATAGGTCTAAATTAAATTTAACATATATAAACACTATATTTTATTAAGCACCACTCACCTGTCAGTTTGTTGTACTCTGGTGGCTTGCATTTTGTAGTGACACTGGAAGCTATACCAGTATTTTAAATACCATCGGGTTCAACCATGGTGGACAGATTTCAGCTGAGCTTCCAAACTGAGACAGACTAGGAAGAAAGAGAGGAAGACTACTTATGAATGTTTAGCCAAAGAAAACCTTATGAATAGCAATGGGACACAGTCAGATAGCACCATAATATTGACTATTGAAACATTATGGAAAGCACCAGAAATCTGGCAGATACAGTGACAGAAGATGAGCTCATAAAGTTTGAAGGCACTAAAAATACTACTGGGAAAGAGATGCCTCCTAAAAACCGTCAAGACTTTCATTTTCTGATGTGACACAACTTTAAATGTGGAGCTACAGCTTTGGTGGTGGTGGTTTAAACATCCATAAATAAATGGAACATGGATGTATGAAGTCTGAATCAAGAAAAATTGCATCTTTTCGAAAATGAAATGGGACACATAAAAATCGATCTCCTAGGCATTATCTACCTGAAATGGACTGGTATTGGCCATTTACAATACAACGATAATATGTTTCACAATGCCAGAAATGATTAATGAAAGAAAATGGTATTCTGTTTATCATAAAAAAGAATAGTTCAAATCTATCTTAAAGTACAATGCTGTCTATTATAGGGAAAAAAATCCATGTGCAAGGAAGAAAAGTTAATACCAGTGTTATTGAAATTCACACACCAATTCCTGAAGCCAGTGAGGATCAAACTGAAGAATTCTACCAATTTCTTTAGTCTGAAATTGATCAAATATGCAATCAATATGTATTGATAATTACTGGAGTCTGGAGC
>NW_006408746.1:3232561-3233932 GCF_000296735.1 Chrysochloris asiatica | reverse complement strand
ATCAAACTAGATTCACAGCAGGCCATGGAGGATAAATAACACCACTGATGTCAGAAGGATCTTAACTGAAAGCAAGAAATACCAGAAAAAAATGTTTATCTGGGCTTTACTGATGAAAAGGCTTTTGACTGTGAGGATGCTGACAAGTGATTGACAGTATTACAGATGATGAATATACTAGAACACTTAGTTGTGCTCATGAAGACACTGTACGTAGACCAAGAGACACTCTTCGAACAGAACAAAGGGACACTGAGTTGTTTAAAATCAGGAATGCTGTGCACCAGAGTCATATTCTTAGTACCATAGTATTTATTCAATCTGTACACTGAACAAATAATCTGAGAAACTGGATTATATGAAGAAGTAGGTGGCACCAGGATCAGGAGAAGAGTGATTAACAACATGTGATATACAGATGATACAACTTTGCTTGCTGAAAATGACAAAGACTTAAAATACTTACTGATGAAAATCAAAGACCACAGGCTTCGGTATAGGTTACACCTCAATATACAGAAAATAAAAATCCTCACAGCTGGACCAATAAATAAGAATATGATAAATTGAGTAAATATTTCAGTTGTCAAACACTTCATTTAGCTTCATTCATTCAACATTTATGAAATTGCAGTTAGGAAATCAAATGGCATATTGCATTAGGCAAATCTGCTGCACAAAATCACTCTAAAGTGTTCTAGAGCAAATATGTCAGTTTGAGGACTAAGATGTGACTGACTGAAGTCATGGTATTTTCTATAACTTCATATTTATGCAAAAATTGGGAAGTGAGTGAATAAGGAAGACCATAAAAGAATGTATACATTTGAGTTATGGTTTTGAAGATGAATATAAAATTACCGTAAATTGACAGACAAACAAACACATCTGTGTTGGAAGAAGTACAGCAAGAGTACACCTGAAATGGCTAGGAGTCAGAACTGACTGCAAGGCACCTAACAAAAGCAACAAGGAAGAACAGTTAATACCACCATTATTCCAATTTATACAGAAACTATTAAAGCCAATGATGATGAAATTGAAGAATTTTACCACCATTTTCAATCTGGAATTAATCAAATATGCAATCAAAATATATTGATACTTAATGGTAATTTGAATGTTGAGATAGGAAACAAAGAGGAAAGTTCAGTAATTGGATGACGGAATTTTGTAAGACCAGTGACTTATACATTGCAAATACTTTTGTTAGGCTTCAGATGATAAACGCTGAATTGCAAACTACAAGGTCTGAAGTTCATAAATACTTAAAACCTCAGAAACCAGAAACAAGGTTATAAGGAGACTGAATCGACTCAAAGGCATTTTCCAAAAACAACAAAAGATAACTATGTAAGTGGACCTCACAAG
>NW_006408746.1:3224532-3231771 GCF_000296735.1 Chrysochloris asiatica | reverse complement strand
AATACTGAAGTACTCTATGTGCAAAATATTGACTGATGCAGAAAGCAACAATAAGTGATGAAATATATACACATAGTCATTGTACTAAAAAGAAATGGTTAATGTTCAACCTTTTCAGCAGGTAGCACATGATCAAATGCCAATGGTACTGAATCAAAAATCCAAGGTGTACTAAAGGCATTAGCAAAAAACAAGTCTCCAGGAATTGATGGAATTCAAATTGAAATATTTCAACAAACTGTAGCAGTACTGAATGTGCTCACTCATTTTTGCCCAGACATTTAGAAGACAGCTAGCTACCTGGACAACTGATGGAAGAAATCCATATTTGTGCCCATTCCAAAGAGAGTTGACCAATAGAATTTGAAAATCATCAAACAGTATCACTAATATTACACACAAGTAAAATTTTGCTAAAGATAATTTTAAAATGGCTGCAACAGTACATCAACAGGGAATTGTCAGAGGTTCAAACTAGATTTAGACAAGGACATGGAATGGGGAATATAATTGGTGAAATCTATTGGATTTTGGCTGGAAGCAAAGAATATCAGAAACATGTTTACCTGTATTTTGTTGAACTTACATGGCAATCACTTAATATTTCAAGTAGAGGTTTGAATTTTTCTTCAGTTCTTTCATATTGAGAAATGCTGAGTGTGTTCTTCTGATTTGGTTTTCTAACTCCAGGTCTTGGCACATTTCATTATAATACTTGATTTTATCATTTCAAGCTTTCCATTGAAATTTTCTGTTCTGCTCTTTGACTTCCTCACTTCATCCATTCACTTTAGCATCTCTATGCTGGAGACCAGATTTTAGAATCTTTTCTGACATCTATTTTGGTCTTTTATTTCTTTCATGTTTTTCCCTTCCTTCTTTTTTTAACTCTTTGCTTTCTTCCTGTATAATGTTACTGATGTCATCTCAGAGCTCATATTGATGTTAATCACGTCATCTCATATTGCATGGTTCCATGGACAATATATAGAGTCCTGGTGTGTGCTCTATGTACCTTATTGCGCTGGACTGTAAAACCAATGAATTGTTAGGTCAGCAGTTCAAAATCATCAGCCAGTCTTCAGAAATCCTGAGGGTTGCTATGGGTTGGAGTTGATTCAATGGCACTTAAAAACAACAAAATTAGGCAATATGGAGTCCTGGTGAGGCACTGGACCACAAGGTCAGTTTGAACAGCAAGGGCAGTGGTTCAAATTCACCAGCCACTCCTCAGAAACTATATATGGGTTTGCTATGAGTTAGAACTGACTCCACAGTACTTAACAACAACAACAATGGGAAATACGGACATCTGGTGCGGTGCTGTAGGAAAACTAGATTGTAAACAACAAGGTCAGTAGTTCAAACCCATAAGCTGCTTCTAAGAAACTCTACAGGATCACTATGAATCAATCACCCTTAACAATATAACAACAACATGGGCTATATATTGAATGATGCAAAAAGCAAAAATAGAAGATGGAATATATACACAAACTCACTGTACTAAAATAAATTGTCAATATTCAACCATTTCAAGAGGTACTGAAAGAAGCAGCACTAAAGCCATTGGCAAAAAACAAGGCTCCAGGAACTGAAGGAATACAAATTGAAATGATTCAAAAAAACTGTTGCAGAACTGGAGACTTACTCATGTATGCTGCAAAGTTTGAACCAAAGTTACCTGGCCAACAGATTGGAAGAGATCCATATTTGTGCCCATTCTGAACAATGGAATGCAGAAATTAAGGAACAATATTATTATTATGTTGTTGTTGTTAAGTGCCGTTGAGTCCGTTCCAACCCATAGTGACCCTGAACAGGATTTCAGAAGCTGTAAATCTTTACTGGAGCAGAAAACCTCATCTTTCTCCCGCAGAGCACCTAGTAGTTTCGAACTACTGACCTTGTGGTTCGCAGCCCGATTCATAACCACTATGCTATCAGAGTATGCAAGTACAATTTTCCAACTTGAGGGATTCAACTTCTGGCATTATATCTGGCAAAAGTCTGCTGGTACTCATAAGACTTAATGGTTATCCATTCTAGTGTGCCTCTGCTTCTTCTGAGTCTGAGTCTGCAAGTTCCCTGAAACTTAACCATCTTGGGTGACTCTGCTGGTATTTCAGAAACATGCAAGCCACCACAGTTTGACAAACTAACAGAGAAATGGTAGGATCCAAATAAAATTGTAGACTCATCAGTGTATAAATTGTTTAAAGACAAATAATACCACAGAAGATATAAATATGTTTCAAACATGATTGTTTGGGGCTAGAAATAGAAGTTAGGACTAAGTATTTGAAAATAGCAGTGAGGAAAATATGATTTTGGAAATACTAAATGAATAACTAAACATTTCTCTGTGATTTAACCTGCATTTTAAAGAGCGTATTAAATAGACAAGGCAAGATTCTGAGTAGATTTTCTGTTAATTTTCTTTAACTCGATAAGTTTTATGCACAGGTTAGAAGAAACAAGAATATATCATATTTTATAAAAAATTAATGACTTGTTTGTCTGAAAGATATTTTTATAAAATACTATTTGGGTTTATTCTGGTTTACTTGCTTGTTAATTTCCAGGAAAATCAATTTGTGACATTAACAAGAGGCAGACCTCTGTTTCCCAAGGACTGTTGGGAAACATGAGTGACTCATTAATGTAGCAAACAAAAGGATTGAATAAAGAACAGCTATTTTACATTTATAAACATATACTGAAGTTACTGAATTATAAATATAGAAACCCATTAAGAAATTAATTTTTAATGGAAATTTTTTTGAAGAACATAACCATAGAATAAAACTGTAAAAGATAGTTTAATCTAGATTGGAAACATTTGGCTTACAAAATCAGGAGTAGATGAGAACTTTCACTTTATTGTTGTTTTCTTATTTTAACTTTATTTGCTCTATTTGAACTCTCAGAAAATGGCCAGTAGCCTTTTCTACAATTTTGATTAAGCCAAAGTACCTTGACCTGAAATATTCAATTCTTAACAATGTGGTGCTTTGGGTTAATGCACCAGACTGCAAAGTCATTTGAACTGCAATGTTGGCAGTTCAAACTCACTAGCTGCTCCTTGGAAACCTTATATAGAGTAGCTATGGATCGGAACCGATTTGATGGCACTTAACAACAATAACAACAATAGCATAGAATGATCTTTTTATATCTGAAAGATTTTTTTTCTGGTTAGGTTAAGCCCTCATTAAAATTTCTACATATAAGAAGTATACAAATTTTTTCTGGACAATGATAAATTCTAAGCAAAAAAAGTTTTATTTGAACTTCAACATTTTGAATTTTGAAAGAATGGAAAAATTGTTAGTAGATTTTTTTAAACAGACTGTCACATTATTTATTCTCCAATGGAGCAGCTGGGGAATTCAAACCACATGCCTATGGTTAGCAACCTTCACTTAAACATTGTGGCACCAAGGATCCTTTTAAATAATGCTGCAATTGTTGTTTAGTGCTGTTAGGTCATTTCTGACTCTTGTTGTTATTGTTAGGTGCCATTGAGTGGGTACTGACCCATAGCAACCTCATGTACAACAGAATGAAACACTGCCCAATCCTGGACCAACCTCACTACTGTTGCCACACTTGAGTCCAGCGATGCTGCCACTTGGCCAATCCATCTCATTAGGGGTCTTCCTCTTTTTCTCTGACCCTTCACCTTACCAAATATGATATCCTTCTCCAGCAACTGGTCCCTCCTGACAATATGTCTGAAGGATGAGAGAGGAAGTTTGGCCATCTTGGCCTCCAAGGAGCACTCTGGCCACACTTCATAGCGATCTTGTACAGGGTTTCCGAGCCTATAAATATTTACAGGAGCAGAAAGCCTCATCTTTCTCCCATGAAACAGCCGGTAGTTTCGAGCTGCTGACCTTGAGGTTTGCAGCCCAATTTGTAACCACTACACTAGAGACACTATCTAAGGTCATCAGGGATCTCCTGGTGTGTTTGAACCACTGAACTTGTGGTTGGTAATCTAGTATTTATCCTACAGCACTACAACCGTACCCTCAAAAACAATGCTACCATTCAACTTACAGATTCACTCAAAGGACACCAAAGTAACCTAGCTTATATCTCTTTATGCCTTGTGGCATAATAATCCATTCAAGAATACATACTGCTTTTAGTAAATGTTTTGTCAGATTTCATTAAGCTCGTGTTTTTTCCCCTTATTTCTCATTCCATTGACAGTCTTAAAGAGTGACGATCTTTCATCCTATAGGATGACATTTAGTGTGTGTCTGTTTCCTTTTAATTAGACTTAGTCTAGTCTTGGCATCACAGCAGGAAGCACCCTACATGTATAATGCCTGCGTGAATGGTGATACTAAATTTTATCACATGAAAGTTGGTGTTTGCCAGGTAGCTCTACTGTACATAAATTATTTAATAGGTTGATATACCAGAAAGTGTAAAAATAAGCACATTACTGAACTTTGAGTGGGGTATGTGAATTGGATGCTAGTATTATCAATAACAAACATAAAAGATGATTATGCACATGTACCTCAGCAGATGGAAAACACAGAAATCAAATTGACTACATCTGTGGAAAGAGATGATGACAAAGTTCCACATCATCAGCAAAACAAGGCACATAACAACAACAACAATCTCTATTTCTCTATCTCTATCTCTATCTATCTATATAAAGAAATCAAAGGACATATCATATTGCCTTAGGCACAAGACCACTTTGCAGTGTTCAAAGGCAAATATATCAGTTTGAGGACTAACGTGCATCTCATCCAAGCCATGGTATTTCAATAGCCTCTTTGACACTGCAGGATAATGCACTGAACCACAAGGTCAATTTGAACCTAAGATCTGGGGTTCAAATTGACCAGCTGCTCCTTGTAAACCATATACAGGGTCACTATGGGTTGGAACAAACTCATCAGCACTTAACAACATATGTATGTGAAAGATGGACAACGAATAAGGAAGACCATAGAAGAATTGATGCATTTGAGTTAGGGTGTTCGAGGAGAAATTTAAAGTACTATGGGCTGCCGGAAAAACAAACAAATCTGTGTTGGAAGAAGTATGACCAAAATACTCCATAGAAGCCAGCATGGACAGACTTTGTGTCTCATACTTCAAACATATCAGGCAGGACCAGTCCCTGGAGAAGTACATCATGCTTGGTAAAGTATAAGGTCAGCAAAGAAGAGAATGACCCCAAATGAGATGGATTGTCACAGTGGCAGCAGCAATGTGAGATAGCAACAAGCATAGCAACAATTGTGAGACTGGCAGAGGATTGGGCAGTATTTTCTTATTTTGTGCATAAGGTTGTTATGTGTCAGTACTGAATCAAGGGCACCTAATAACAATAAACAACACCACTCAATCATTTGGCGGGAATTACAAGACAATGGTGAGAATGGCCATATAGTGGTGATTCATTACACTATGTATTTTACTCATAACTCCTGGAATCTTACAAATGCTGGTCTGATTTCTAAATACCAGCATTTGGATCTCTTTGCCAGGGGACACCAGTTATAGTCTCAGTCTTTCTTAGGTTAATAGACATGGGGAATCTTTATGGACATTATTTGGTATCCATTTTCTCAAAATTAAACCCTGGAACAAAGATTTTGGTCACAGTGGTTTATTTGGGAAATGAGTCCAGGAAACATGCTGAGAGAATAGGGTAGTTAAACAGGAAAGGAAAACATTTAATGTAGAATGCACAAAACCAAACTTACTGACATTGAGTCAATTCTGACTCATGGCAACCCTAGAGGACTGAGTAGAACTGCCTCATTGAGTTTCCAAGACTGAAAATGTTTACAGAGGCAAACAGCCACATTCTTCTCTTATAGAGCAAGCTACTGAATTTGAACCACTTTCTTGTCAGTTAGCAGTCTAGTGTTTTGACCACTGTTCTACCAAAACTCTTATAGAATGCTTTAGTGAGCATTTAATTATATGGAAAGCCATGGCTTGTCCTGCTACATGTAGGTATAGGCTGAATATGTTTTATAATTGTCTCCCAAAGGGCTAGAAAGCCAGGGGTATTTTTCCACCTATTCCTATTGTTGAAAGGTACTCTGGAATGAGTTAATCATTCACCACTTTTGGTCATCTTCCTGTGCTAAACACTCTGGCCAAAGAAAGCCTACAGATGTGGAAACTCAATTATTTGAGGTTAGAAGTCATTGGTGTGTAGGGTAGTTGTCCACTGGAACCTTAAATCTAAAACTTGAAAGTTTAGGCTGGGTCAAAGATATTTGCATAGAGAACCAAGTGCATATTATTTCTTATAAGTGCATATTATTTCTTATATTTGGTTTTTTTTTTTTTAGTTTTTATTGTGAATTGAGTGATAGTTTACATGGAACAACAGTTTTACACTCATCCTATCAAATTCATTTCATTGCAATGATTGCAATCTGCATGCTTCATCATTCAACATTATTTGCTTCTATTCCCTCTGTTCTTTCTTTCTTTCTCTCTTTCTTCCTTCCTATCTTTCTTTCTTTTTTTTTTTTTTTTTTTTTTTTTTTTTTTTTTCTCTCTTTTTTTTTTTTTTTTTTTTTTTTTTTTTTTTTTTTGATATGCACCAAAACACTCAGGAACATACAATCATTCAAACAGCCAAAGGGTACACCCTGCAAGCCTGCCCCCAGGCCGCCAGCACACATCCCCTCTCCCTCCATGAGTCTCTAGTCTTCAGCTGCTCCATCTCTCCATGTCATCATTCCTTCCTCCATCTCTGGCATTGTCACTTCTCTGAGTAAGGTCCCACACTCTGCTCCCACTCTTCTCCCTTGATGGTCCCAGAGTCCTCCGCTCCAGGACTGTAAGAGTGACTCACCCTTTTTGCTACAAAACCTCTACCTTTAGAGTCACGACAATCACAATTAGTCATGATAACAATTACTCACTATTAAATCATGAGAGTCTTGTCCCCATCTCCTTTCACCGGACTTGTCTAGAAAGGATGAAAACCACTCAGTGGGGATAGTACTTTCCCCCGCACACTCTGAATCTAAATTCCCTCTTGAAAACTTGTAAGCCAGTCACTTCATGCCTTTATAGCCCCCCATTGTTTAAGTTTAAGGTAGCCAATGTTTAAGTTGCCCATCCCTATCAACCTTGTGTACAGAGAGGATGGGAATGATCCTTACTATAAAAAGTCTTTCCCTATTGGTTGGTATTTTAAGGTACTACATCCATAAGTGGAGTACTGGTGTGGCA
>NW_006408746.1:3221665-3223142 GCF_000296735.1 Chrysochloris asiatica | reverse complement strand
TGCCAATTTTCCTTGTGATAGTGCTTGGCTTTTTCCTCCTTGTTTTTTGAAGCATCTTTTGGGTGAACTTCTTTCTCAGGCGCTTGATCTTTAGTTCTACAAATTTCCTTTGCTTTTTCTTCAGGGTGTGTGGCACAGCAAGAACCTTCTTTTTCTTCTCTTCAACACCCTGCATGGTTCCACCTGTTTTTTTTGTTTTTTGTTTTTCCTTTCAAAAAGCCTTATATTCAGTTTTATGATGCTTTGATCATGTATGTCACTAACTTATTGCAATACAATGAATTATTTAATGCCTCTTCTAGTCATGTGTTCATAACTCCCATCAGTGACTTTTTTCTGATGGGGTTGGGTAATGGAAAGTACAGGGAGATACTGATGGATTTTATGATTCACTTATGAGTAATTGTTAAAAGGATTAATTATGATTATAAAAACTTGAAGCTCTAAAATATATAAAAAGAGCTATTGCAGAAGCAGGAATGGGGTATTTTACTACCATTAAGGAAGAAGTTCCAGGAGTATAGTATGTCCTTTGGACCACTAATACCCCTTAGCATTGAACTTTCTGTGACACCAGAGAAGCAGTGGACAAGTGGCAGCAAAAGAACCAAGAACCAGAATGTAAGATCGAGTGGTGACTTCCCAACACCAATAACAAATAAAGCTGAGTGACTTTGGACAGGAAAATTGCTTGCAGAGTGAGGTGCCTCTAGTTACTTAATCGGAGAAGCTA
Organism: Chrysochloris asiatica; assembly: GCF_000296735.1. Taxonomy (NCBI): domain Eukaryota; kingdom Metazoa; phylum Chordata; class Mammalia; order Afrosoricida; family Chrysochloridae; genus Chrysochloris; species Chrysochloris asiatica. Next base: position 3,222,409 of record NW_006408746.1, on the reverse strand, counting down.
AGTTTGCAGACCCATGGAGCTATCATTAAGTGCCCTCAGGCTGAGGCATATGGTGATATGTCCTGTCAGCATTTATCAGCAGCCGTAAAGATCTTTGTAACATTGTCTGAGCAGGGCAGAGGCAGGTCAAGGGGCAAAGGGCTAGAGTGAGGCTGGCCTGTGGGCATGGCAGAAGAGAGACTATCTTGACTGAAAGACTTGTACCTTGAATCTTTCTAAACCTGAATTGTAACCTGTTAATTTCCTATAACAGTGAATATGGTGTCTGAGCTCTGTATGACCATTACACAAAACTACTGAACTCAGTTGAGTAAAGAGCGCTATGAAAAGTGATGGTTGATACCATCATTTTTGCCCTCACCAATTTCTATTTTTTCCTAAAGCAATAAAGAAACTCCTGTGTTGTTTGCAATATTATCTGTTGCATTGATAATGCTTTAGGTCATCTGGATTTGAAAATTTAAAGGTCCATGTCTGTGCTATATAGAGGCAAATAGTAGAAAATTTGTATCTTATTTGAATTCTTTCATACAAATAGGAGTTTATGGATTAAAATATGGTAGTCTGTTAATTAACCACTATGATTTTATTCATTAAATTACATTCCCAAAGTTGTACACACAATTAACTGTGAAATATCACACAAACATATGACCTCTGTATTTCTCCACAGAGGAAATTTTCCAATATAGTCTCAACCTGAGGATAAGAACCTTCAATAAAGGTATTCAAAATAGTGAACAT
>NW_006408746.1:3214727-3216434 GCF_000296735.1 Chrysochloris asiatica | reverse complement strand
TAGAATATATTTGCATAGTCAATAAAACCCAAATAAACATCTTTCTGGTATTCTCAATTTTAGTCAATGTCCATTCGTTTTCAGCAGCTATGCTATAGTTTAGAAAATGTCACTCTTGGAAGAAACTGGGCAAAGTAGGAATTGCTGTGTATTATTTCTTACAATTGTGTTTGAAGCTATAAATGCCGTTGGTCGTTAAGTGCAGTGGAGTCTATTCCAACTCACAGCGACCCAGTATAAGATTTTCAAGGAGAAGTTGGTACATTTCAAACACTTGTGATTCACTGCTAATCTATCCTACAATGCCACACCAGGACTCTAAATTTTAATAATAATTTTTAAAAAAACCCTCCAAAATAATAAATCTGAACAACATTTTTCAATGAGGGAAAATACAGACACAAGTGGAGAGAGTTTATTATCAGCAAAACTCTTCTGGTAAAAAAAATATTAAGGGAGGCCCTTGAGGTAGAAAGAATATTAGCGCAGACAATAATTTGAATCCGTGAGAAGTAAATACGCAAAATAAGTAAATAAAAGAGGGGAAAAAATTCTAAGCAAGCATGATGGAGGATGCTACAGTGCTAAATATTAAAATGAATCACAAATATACTGCAATTATAACAGTATTTTGTTCCAAGGATAATTAGGTGCATCCGTGAAGTGGTTGTCCCAGAAACATCTTTCATATAAATTGTTGTTGTTGTTAGTAGGTGCTGTTCAGTTGCTTCCAACTTATAATGATCTGATGCACAGCAGAAGAAAACACTGTAAGGTCCTATACCATCCTCAAGATTTTTGTTATGTTTGAATCCATTGTTGTAGCCACAGTGTCCATTCATCTCATTGGGGGTCTTCCTCTTTTTTATTTATTTTCCAATTATGATGTCTTTCACCAGATTCAGATTCAGATTCATTTCAGTCATTATGTCTTTCAATAGAGTATATGAAAAATTAATTTCCTTACTTTCTGAGATGAAATTTACTTCTGAAAGAAACTCTTTTTTTTTAGATAACCCTGCACCAGTGTTCATGTCTCTTCATTTTCCTCAGCACCATAGAAAGATGAGGTCTTAAAAGATGGTGGAAACACAGGTAGAAGAATCCAGGATTGCTGAATAATTGCATGTAGCTGATCCTCCTCTCTTACTATACCAGTGGCTATAAGATAAAAAAAAAAAAAAAGTTTGTTGTTGCAAAAAACCATTAACTTTTGGGGAATGTTTGTTGTAAGTAATTTACTCTGTTAAAACCAAAATTATAGACTTAGTTGTGTTTGAGATGACAAAAGAAAATTTTAATTTGGTGTGTATTAAAATTAATTTGTTGTGAATAGGAAAATATATGGATAATGAAAAGTAGGAGATGAAGTTTATAAAATAGACAGCCAAAACTGTTTTAAGAAGAGGTTTATCTAACTCAGAGAGGAGTCCTAGTGGTGCAGTGATAAAGTGTTTGCTTTTCAATTGTAAGTTTGGCAGTTCAAATCTACCAGATGTGTCAGTCTATTTCTGTAAAGTTTACCCATTGCTAACCTTATATTGTTGTTGTTGTGTGTCAGAGAGTCAATTCTTGCTCAAAGCAACACTGTATAAGGTTTCCCACAGTGGCTGGTGGGTTTCAACTTCCAACTTTGTGATTAGTGTTGTTGTTGTTGTTGTCAGGTGCCATCAAGTCGGAACCGACTCATAGCGACCCCATGCACAG
>NW_006408746.1:3212078-3213846 GCF_000296735.1 Chrysochloris asiatica | reverse complement strand
AAAATTAAAAGATAAATGACAAATCTGTCTTATTTGGCAGAACATTTTTTATTTAATTCTTATGAAAGATTACAAATAATAGAAAAGATGAATATTGCAACTGTACAAATATGCATAGAATACTAAAAAGCAATTTATAAAAGAAAAATTACAATTGGATAATAAACCTTTGAAAAATGTTTAGTATCATTTGTCATCCTAGAATGTGATACTATTATAAAGTATTTGACAAAGATCCTGTAGGAATAATGCAGTGACAATTGCTCATAATACTAATACAATGCAAATTGGTATTGTTCTCAAGGATGTGAATTAGGCAATATATGAGGGTGAGTCAAAAATTATCCACACTCTGACTGTAGAATTTATTTTAATCGACTTTTAGAAAAGAAAAATATATATCATTTTTGACATAATCTCCTTGCTTTTCAATAGTTTCAAAAGTTTCAACAATCAACAGTGCTCTTTACAGTGAGATGCTCTCTGAAGAGCTGAAGCCTAAACTTTGGATTAAATAGAAGACACTGCTATCCAAGAGTACTGTGACCTTGCATGACAATGGATGTCCACACAACCCTGCCTACACTTTTGACACTCTGCAAAAACTTCATTTTGAGGTGGTAAAGCATCCTTTTTATAGTCCTGGTCTTGCTCCATATGACTTTCAACTGTTTAGTCCCCTGAAAGCAGCCTTTTGAGGACATATATTCACTTTGGATTGAAGACGTGAAGACAGCGGTACATTTGTAGCTCCCAGTTCAGCCTTAAACATTTTTAAATAAGGGATTATAAAATCTTGCTGACAGATGGACAAAGTGTATTGAAAATCAAGGAGATTGTGTCAAATCATGATGTATTTGTCTTTTCTGAAAGTTAATTCAAATAAACTCTATAGCCAGAATGCATATAATTTTTAACTCACCCTCATATATCAGTATCTAATCCTCATAATTATTTAAAAACAAAAGAAGCTTGGGTTCCACATAAAATCAGTCAAGTCAGAGTCTTTAGTGATGGGCCTCACGTTTGAATATTATGAAAAAGCTCTCAAAATCAACTCCTTGTACAGCCAGGATTAAGAAGCTCCAATATGGACATATTGTCAGGAGGGACCAGTCGCTGGAGAAGGATATCATGTTTGGTAAGAAGACCCCAATGAGATGGATTGGCTAAGTGGCAGCATCAATGGACTCAAGCGTGGCAACAGTCGTGAGGTTGGCCCAGGATCAGGCAGTGTTTTGTTCTGTTGTGCATATGGGTCGGTACCTACTGATGGCACCTAACAACAACAACAACAATATGCATGATGTATGATTTCTAAATTTCATATATGATGATAAAAATAAAATTGGAATGTACACAAAAAGTAATGTGTAAGAACATCCATTAATGTTGTTGTTTTTATTAGGTTCCACTAAGTTGGTTCCATCTCATAGCAACCATATGCACAACAGAATGAAACACTGTCTGGTCCTGCACCATTCTCACAATCATTGTTAATCTTGAATCCATTGCTGCTGGCACTGTTCCAATCCATATCATTGGTGGATCTTCCTATTTTTTGCTGATTCTCCACTTTGACTAGGATTATGTTCTCCTCTAGGGGCTGATCCTTCCTGATAAAAAAATAAAAAGCATACGAGATGAAGTCTTACCACCTTGGCTTCTAAGTAGCATTCTGGCTGTACTTCTTTCAACACAAATTTGTTTGTTCTTCTGGTTGTTGTTACGTTTCATCAAGTCAGTTCTGACTCACACTGACCCTGCA
>NW_006408746.1:3209874-3211303 GCF_000296735.1 Chrysochloris asiatica | reverse complement strand
AATGTTATCCAGAGCTTGTCATGATCCATACAATTGAAATCATTTGCATAGTTATAAAGCACAGACAAACATCTTTCTGGGATTCTCTGCTTTCAAACAAGATCCATCTGATATCAGCAATGATAATAATCCTTCTTTCCATTTCCTCATCTGAATCTAGTTTGCACCTCAGGCAGTTCCCTGTCATTGTACTGTTGTAGCTGTTTTTTAATAATCTTTAGGAAAAATTTACTTGTATATGATATTAATGATATTGTCTGATTTTCTACATTCCAGTGGGAATGGGCACAAATATGGATCTCTTCCAATCAGTTGGCCAGGTAGATGTCTTCAAAATTGGTGTTCATGAATGAGTATCTCCATTGTTACATCAATTTGTTGATAGTTTTCAATTTGTATTTCATCAATTCCCGGGCCAATGTTTTTTGCCAATGCCTTCAGTGCACATTGGACTTCTTCCTTAAGTACCATTTTGTTGTTGTTGTTGTTAAGTGCTATCAAGTCAACTCTGACCCACAGTGACCCTGTATATAGTTTCCAAGGAGCAGCTGGTGAGCTTGAACCGCTGACCTTGCAGTTCAAACGGCTTTGCTTGCAGTCTGGTGCATTAACCCACAGTGCCACACTCTTGATCATATGCTATCCCTTGAAATGGTTGAACAGCATCCATTTCTTTTTTAACTCTGTGTTTCCTTTAATCTTCTGATGATGCTTCCTGCATCATTCAATATTTTGCCCATAGAATCTTTCAATATTTCAAGCAGAGGCTTGGATTTTTCTTCTGTTCTTTCAGTTTGAAAAATGTTGAGTGTGTTCTTCTCCTTTGGTTTTCTAATTAGAAGTCTTTGCATGTTTCATTTTAATACTTGACTTTGTGTTCTCAATCTACCCTTTCAAATTGTCTGTTCATCTCTTTTACTTCATTATTCTATTTACTTTAGCATCTAAATGCTGGAGAACAACTTTCAGAGTTGCGTCTCACATCCGTTTTTTCCTTCTTTCTGGTTTTCTTAATGACTTTTTGCTTTCCTCCTGTGTGATATTCTTGATATCATCTCACAAGTTTTCTGGTGTTTGGTAATTAGTATCTAATGAATTAAATCTGTTCTCCAGGTGATTTCTAAATGCAGGTGAAATACCTTCATATTCAAATTTTGACTCTCATGGACTTGTTTTAATTTGTTCCAACTTCATCCTGAAATTGCATATGACTAATTAATGGTCAGTTCCATGGTGTGCCCCAGATCTTGTTTTGCCTGATGACATGGAGCTTTTCGACTGTCTATTCCCACAGATGTAGTTCATTTGACTTCTCTGGACCCCATCAGTTGAGGTTCATGTGTATAGTCATCTTTTGTTGTTCAAAAGAGGCATTTACAATGAGGAAGTAATTGGTCTTACAAAATTCTATTGTGCAATCTCCAATATT
>NW_006408746.1:3206416-3208609 GCF_000296735.1 Chrysochloris asiatica | reverse complement strand
TGACATTGTGTATCAAACCGACCTTGCAGTCCATTGCTTATTCCACAGCGCTACACCAGTGTGTCCTGGATTTGGTTCTGACTCATAGTTGCTCTGCATAGGGTTTCTGAGGCTGTAAATCTTCACGGGAGCAAAAAGTCTCATCTTTCTCTCGTGGAATGGCTGGTAGGTTTGAACTGTTGAACTTGAGGTTAGCAGCCAGATTCGTAATCACTATGGTGGATCAAAATTTTTCCATTGGAATTTACTGTGTAGCAGCTTTCAATTTATTAAAGGAATTAAAGAAGGAATGATAAAGAATAATCCATCTCTTCTATTTATTCAAAAGCTCTTCCACTGCAGTTGCATCTTAGCTTCTTCGCTCTCTCAAACCCTCTGATCAGTCTTCCCTCTTTCCATTTCTCTATCTGGAGATAAAGACTCTCTGAGACTCTATCTCCAGATACAGTCACCTTAAAATACCCTAAAAAATTGGAGCCCATTTCATTAGCAAAGTATATACATATACCTCAATTATTAAGTGGTTTAGAGACACAGAGAAATAAGAATGTATTTCTTGTTGTTCAAGATGAAGTTCTTAATGTTTTTTTTCTTACTGAGAAACATTGTACATGGTAGCACATGATGGATATTCCTAATAGAGTTCTGCACATTTTGGTTTAAATATTAATGTTTAGACTATATTGAGAACCCAGCCATCATTTTTAGAGTTTAGTTAGTGGAGAAATATAATTCTAAATAGCAGACTTATTTCTATTTTGAAAATGAGAATTGTTTTCAATCACTCTATATATTGGAAAAAGTACTAAATTTTACAAATAATTTAATACTGTAGTTAATAATAATTTGTGATATCTTTAGTTAAAAATGAGAGAGTCAGCTCACTTGTTCTTGCCTTCTCAATAATTTTCTTCCACTGATGTAAAGGACAATCAAATTCATTCTCTGCCTCACTTCTTCCTGTTGTCACATGGTTATAGTGAAAGATTTGCTTCAAAATACTATTTGAGTTAACTTCCGTCATTTTCTTAGATTTTTGGAGCTTAACCAAAGAACTGAAATGAATATCTTTATTTCACCTTAACATCCTTAACCATATACTGTCAGAATTTCAGTTGTGTTTGTGGCCAAGATCAATGACATTATAATTCCAAGAAATTTTAATGAGGGATTTTTATCACTTTCAACTTGGTTTAGGACACCTGAGTAGATAAAAGTGATAAAGGGCTGCAAGAATAGATATCACAGTACCAGTAGTAGCTCTGTAGCTATAGAAGTCATATTCCTAGAAACCTTTTCTCTATGGTTGTCAGTTTTTCATTATAAAGACATGGTGACAAATAAATTATACCAGAGTTTTCATCACTAGAAACCTATTTAGTCACTAGAAATGGTATAGACAGAAAGACGTTTTCCAAATCAGATTCTAAATAAATGATGTCAATGTGTTCTTCCTAATTTTGTTCTTTACATTACTTTAAAATCAATAAGGGAAATGGTATTTGAAAAGCTATCAAATTAGTTCCATATATTGGAAGATCTGACCATTTAAAAGTTTGTATATACATGCTTGAACCCTGGAGGTGCAGTGGTTATAGAGCTAGGATGTAAAACAAAAGGTCAGCAATTCAAATCAATCATTTGTTTCAAGGGAGAAAGATATGGCAATGTGCTTTGAAATGTTAAACTTTGGAAACTCTATGTGGCAGTTCTACTCTGTTCTGTAGGGTCACTTTGAGTTAGAAACAATTTGATGACATTGGGTTTGATTTTTGGTTTATTGTATGTATTAAAGCTAAACCCAAACCTACTGCTATTGAGTTAATTGTCACTCAACGTTACCCAGTAAGACAAAGTAGAACTATTCCCTAGGGTCTCCTAGGCTGTTAATTTTTATAGACGTAGACTGCTTTATCTTTTTCCTGAAGAGCAGTGGTTGAGTTTTAACCACTGCCTTTTGGTTAGTAGTACAACGGCACCAACAGGGCTTCTTATATACATATTGTTGTTGTTATTGTTAAATGCCATCAAGTTGCTTCAGACTCATAGCGGTCTTGTAGAGGGCTTTCGAGGAGTGAGTGGTGGCTTCGAAGCACCAATCTTGCTGCTAAAATCCAGTCCTTATCCTACAGAGCCTCAGCAGGATTAACATACATACTGTTATTGTTGTACTTTAGTGCCATGGGCTCACTT
>NW_006408746.1:3203645-3205786 GCF_000296735.1 Chrysochloris asiatica | reverse complement strand
TTCTGAGCTTGAACCAACAACCTAGCAGTTTAAACAGAACTTGCAGTCCACCACATTAATCTGCAGCAACATACTAGGACTCCTGTGGCCATATTTTAAAAGGACCTAAAACTGTGAACATGAAAACATTCTTTTAAAAATATTTATTTGTCTTTCATACACACACACACACACACACACACACACACATATATATATATATATATACACACACACACATACACAGGCAAGAATATTAGAAATTATAACCGTTTCATTTGCTATCTAATCTGGCTACATGCAATTTCACTATAAAATGCTGTAGAGAAGACCTCTAAGTACAGAGTGGATGTTGCTATTTTCATTCATGGGGTTACATGATTCTTAACCTCAGCTTTTTAAAACTACAGGAATGGAATGGATGATCAATTTTCAGTGTGTATATATGCATGTATATTTATAGGAATGTAGAATCACTCTTTCCTTTTAAAGTAATTCATCTGAGGAAAAATTACTGAAATGAAGTAAGCTAAGAACAGAGAAAAATCAGGTTCGAGATAGGCGAGTTTAAGAGTAGAAGAGATGAGACCTGACAACTAAGTAGCATGAGTATCAACATGAGAGCAAAAATCATCAACTGGGAAGAAACATTGATGAGGGAAGGGCGGGACAAATTGTTGATGTTATCAGACTGAAAGAAAGTTCAGTTTCTTCAGATGGATTAATAATCTAAATAAATGTAGATTTAAGGCTGAAGTGGACAAGGATATGTCCATAATGAGATCTTCAGTGACAAGGACTATATCAGATCATGTTCCATCTTAGGACACCATGTTCAACACAAAGACTTGTCAGTGCTTTTTTAAAAATTGGAACATGCTTATTTTGGAAAAAATTTTAAATAATAATAAAAATTGAGATACAAATCACATATTATTTTAATATATAGATAAAATCACACATAGCTACTTCTGATATATTGCTACGTATCCTTCTGACAACCAAATATATGTTGTTGTTGTTAAGTGCCATGAAGCCAATTCCAACCCATAGTAGCCCTGAATATGGTTTACAAGGTCCAGCAGGTAGCTTTGAACAGCTGAAATTGTGGTTAGCAGTCCAGTGACTATCCTACAGACAGAAAGAGCTATCTATCTATCTATCTATCTATCTATCTATCTATCTATCTATCTATCTATCTATCTAGCTAGCTAGCTAGCTAGCTAGCTATCTAGCTATCTAGCTAGCTAGCTAGCTAGCTAGCTATCTAGCTATCTAGCTATTTAGCTATATAACTATCTAGCTATCTATCCAGCCATTTATGTATTCATCCATCCATCTGAGGGTGAGACAAAAATTATCTACATTCTGATTTGTAGAATTTATCATAATCAACTTTTAGAAATGACAACTTTCATTTTTTGACATAAACTCCTTGCTTTATAATACGCTTTGTCTATCTATCAACAAGCTTCATATTACTGTTATCGAAAAGGTTTTAGGCTGAGCTGTGAGCTACAAATGCACCACCGTCCTCACTTCTTCACCAGTGGTGAATCTTTGTCCTTGAAGGGCAGCTTTCAAGGCTGCTATAAGGTGAAAGTCTATTGGAGCAAAATCAGGACTATAGGAGGAAGATTTAATACCTCAAAAAAATGACATTTTTGCAGATTGTCAAGTGTGGGCAGAGGTGTGCAGACATGCATTGTCATGCAAGATCACAATACCCTTAGATCGCAGTCCTCCTCAGTGAGCACTGTTGATTGTTGAACATTTTTCCTGATAGTGTTCCAATACTTGTCCTTGAGAATTACAGAAAACTATATGCATCACTTTTCCAGCTGATGGTAGACTATTGAACTTTTTCTTAGTCAGTGATTAAGGCTGTTTCCATTACATACTCTATGCTGGTGTCAGCATACACAGACCCTGGGTTGATCAGTGGCCCTGTGACATGGACGAAAATCCAATTCCAAGGCCCTCCTCAGAATAGTGAGCCATGGACCCGGAGGGCCAAAGGAAATGACCTCCTGATGTCCTGGGTTCATTGTTTTTTGTGAACTCACTGGTTGGTTACCTCTGTATAATTTTCTTTGGTCCTAATATTGTTCATTCTGTGCTTCTAACTCCAGTAATTGTAGCTTCTGAGAAAATGGTTTCTT
>NW_006408746.1:3199472-3202954 GCF_000296735.1 Chrysochloris asiatica | reverse complement strand
TTAACCACATTTCAGTTCTGTATCCTATCTTAACTAAAGAATCACATCCTCCCTTTGTGAATTACATCCTTCCTTTGTAACAAATCCCTCCTTGAAAAAAGAAAATAAAAGACTGAGGTAAAGTGAGTGCTGCAGTACAATGCAAGACAGCGCAATGTCTGCTGCAGATGAGCTTGCCTGTCAGCTTGCATCAAACTTGTATGTCTGTCTTCTTTGTGTTTGCTTCTCTGCCTCTTTTGCCTGCCAGATTTCCCTACTTCATGAAACTTACTCTAATGTGGAGGCAGGTCCCCGACAACACTGCCATTTTCTCTCAGGTTCTTAATGATGCATCCATGTCTCATTACCAGTAACGATTTTTTTTATTTTTAATAAAGTTTTAAATACACTTTTTTTTTAAATTAAACTTTTAAAATAAACTTTTACCTTCCTTCAAATATCAGTACAAATTTTGTTTGCAGCTGTCCAGAAACTTTTGTTTATGCTCTCATGTGAGTTGTTTCAGCACCCATCTCACACAAACTTTTCAAAACCCCAGTCTGTCATGGATTATTTCATAGGCAGAGCCATGGCTGATTATGATTTGGCACATAATTAACTGTCATTCATCTATTCAACAAAACCATTTCATGTGCATGCTCAACGTTGTCATCAGCCATGGACATGACTGGACATTTTAATATAACAAGAGTGCAGATAGCTTTTTTACTTACCCACATATATAGACATCTATTTTTCAATTTCTATGCTAATCTAATGTTTTAACAAAATTTAAATAGCTTTTTTAAGGAAAATCTATTTTCATGAATATCTCAATAAATATAAATTTTATGACTGAAAAATTTTACAGTACATGTTAACAGCATAAATTTATTAATTATTTTAGTATTTATTTGTTTGAAATAAACAGTGTGAAGTTAGTATTTGTAATACATTTAATATAAATTTCTAAAAATATATGCACTTTTACAATTTTAAGGGACTTAATACTACTGACAAATTATCTCCTATAAAGTTAGTTCCATTGCATACATTCAACTACCAGTGTTTAAGTGTAGGAAATATACTATGCAATATATAAAATCAAGAGGATATATTTTATTGTTTACTATTAGGACTCCTAAGATGCTCTGGTAGTGTAATGGTTACGAATTGGGCTGCTAACCTCAAGGTCAGCAGTTCAAAACTACCAGAGGTTCCACGGGAGAAAGATGAGGCTTTCTGCTCCTGTAAAGATTTACAGCCTCGGAAACCTTACACAAGGTCGCTATGGGTCCTAACCGACTCAAAGGCACTTAACAACAACAGCAACATTAGGACTCTCGTGTGGCGCTGTGGGTTATGGGCTCATGCGCCAGACTGCAAAGCCGTCTGAACTACAAGGTTGGCGGTTCAAGCTCGCCGGTTCAAGCAGACCGGTTCAAGCTCACCAGCTGCTCCTTGGAAAACCTATACAGGGTCGCTATGGGTCGGAATCAACTCGATGGCAAGTTGTTAAAACAACAACAACAATAGGTCTATGGAAGGAGTTCTGGTAGCATAGTGGTTACCATTCAGACTGCTAACCCCAAGGTCAGCACTTAAAACTACCAGCTGTTCCGCAGGAGAAAGATGGGGCTTTCCGTAAAGATTTACAGCTTCGGAAACCCTATGCAGGGTCTCTAAGAGTCAGAACTGATTCCACTGCACATGACCTCCACCATTAGGTATATGGAGTCCTGGTATGACGTTGTGAGTTACTGCACTAGACTGCAAGGTTGGTGTGAAACACAAGGTCGGTGGTTCAAGCTCACCAGGCACTCCTCAGAAACCCTATACAGGGTGTCTATGAGCTGCCTGGACTCGATGGTACTTAACAATTAGGTATGTTTCCAAATAGAGTCAAGAATGAGTCCTCAATTGACTCAATTGATAAGAAACTCCTTTATAGAAGGTAGAATATTGCGTAGTTACAAGTTTCTTTATCTTAAGGAACTTATTAAGGTACTTTAGAAACTCATTTTAAGACTTACATGTCAAAATTCACTCCTGGTATGGCGCTGTACGATCAGCAATGATCTTCAAACCACAAAGTCGGCAGTTCAAAGCCACCAGCTGCTCCTCGGTAGTCTCTATGAGTCAGGAACCCCCTGACGTCACTTAATAACAAGATATGATAAAAAAAAAAAAAAAAAAAGATAACTGAAATAGGGCAAAAGACTCTAAAATTCTCCATCTGAACAATATGACGGGAACAATTCTAAAATGTTACTATCATAGTAAGTAACAGACGAGTGGATTCCAACTCATAGCAACCCTGTATAGGGTTTCTGCGAGTGGCTGGTGTCTTTGAACTGCTGACTTTGCAGTTCGAACCGACCTTGTGGTTCAAATTGACCTTGCAGTCCTGTGCATTATCCCACAGAGCCACCCCAGGACTCCAACAATAGTAGAGTAAGAGCTAGTAAGAGGATTCTTCCAATCTAGGACTATATGAAATATTTTCTCTTTCAATTCAGATTATGGGAACTCAGCTGTCCATGTTTGTATTCACTCCAAAGTGTTAGGATACGTCCCCAAATCCACTTTGCAAAATGATAGATTTTCAGAAATTTTCTTAAGTATGGTTTCAATCTTGTTGGGAGTTTTTACACTTTAATGTACAAAAATGTAAAAGTGGATACTGATGTTTATAATTGATCTATATAGTCACAATGTAACTGGATAAATACATCAGTCTTATATCTCTGCTCAGCTTTTTTTGGGGATCATCACTTTTAGATTTCTTATAATTTAGTTGTAACTTAACATTACAGGAGATATACACATTTCTAGTGTTTGTAGTGAACAATATGGATGAATTTTGATAATTTATCTAAGACGTTAAGGCATAGGAAGGATATTAAAGTTAATTAAATACAAGTGTTATTTAAATTTTCCATTACCCCCATAGAGAACATGTCAAATGGTGTAAACAGAATATGAAGCAAAAATGGCATTAATTCAAAAACAGTAGGAAAGAAGATAACCAAGAATAGGTTGCTGTGTTTCTTCTTTCTTGTATCTATCCTGGCTCCTTTCTCCTTGGGATCTGATCTTAATGGGATGGACACAAATGGAGATTTTAATGGGATTTTTTTTTTTTTTTTAACAGAATGATGTTATTAAAATCCTTTGACAAAACACACCAGTTGCCATCGAATTGATTTCCATTCATGGTGATCCCATATATGTCAGAGTAAACTGTGCTCCATAGAGTTTTCTGTAGCTGATTTTACTGAAGAAGATTACCAGGCCTTTCTTCCAAGATATTTCTGAACTTGAATTACTAACCTTTTGGTTGGGAGCCCAGTGTGTTAGTTGTTTGGAACATTGGGATCTCTTCTTTGTTGAATAGAAAGGAACAACTTCCTTCCTAAATGACAGAATTCTAAGAAAAAATGCAGGATTTTGAAATTGTGGCTTTTCCAATGTCTAGTTCCTGGTAAAGGAGCTCTGGTAGC
>NW_006408746.1:3196320-3197667 GCF_000296735.1 Chrysochloris asiatica | reverse complement strand
CTAAAATGCTACATTGTTCTTAATATTTCTATATACTTTCAGGAGGAAGGAGAGCATCTGGGTTAAACTGATTATATTCAGAGGTGGTTTAATGGGGCTGCCACTGATCAACCTAGGGTCTGCGTATGCCGTCCCCAGCAATTTGCCATATTTTATTTTATGCTTATTACATTTTGTCTCCTTTATAAGAAATTAAGAAAGATTCCTTTACCTCAAGATCACAACATATGCTCCTATATTTTCCCATAAAAAACTGATTGTTTAAATTTGTACTTTTTAATCTACACTCTGTCTTGAATTGATATGAATATGGAATGATGTAAAAACGAAGACTCATTTTCCCCATATGAATATCCAATTGACACAATCCTTTGCAATGCCTTTGAGGTGAATCAGGAAAACCCATAAGCATGGGTCTATTTCTAAACAATTTATTCTACTCCATTGTTTAATTATAAGCCCTGGTCATGTGTTGGGCTGATAACCACAAGGTTGGCAGTTCTAACCCATCATTCATTCTGAGTGAGGAAGATGAGACGATCTACTCTTGTAGAGATTTACACTCTTAGAAATATTATACAGGGTCACTGTAAATTTTAGTAAACTCAGTGGTATTTTTCAAATTGTCCAATTGGTCCAATTTGTGCCAATGCCACAGTATTTTGAATAGTATTGTTTTATAACTGGTTCTGCTATCTCATAGTGTAAGTCTTTTAGTTTTGAAAGCTCTCAAGATATCATTGAATATTCTTGATTTTTCAGAATTTGCCAATTTTAGAAAAGTTTTTGAATATCATGAATATTTCTTGGATCTTTCTTAGGGTTGCAACACATTTTTAGATGTTATTGAGGAGAATATACCATCTGCAACATTGAGTCCTTCAATGCAAGCTCTTGGCATATAACTCAATTATCTTTTTAAAATTTCTATTAATAGTATTTCCTGTTTTCAGAGTATAGGTCTTGCATATTTTTGCGTACTTTATCCCTAAGTATTCCATGTGTTTTCATGCATTTTGAAAACAGTATCATTTTCAAGTTTAGTATTCTACTTATTTATAATTGATAAGACAAAATAAACTGAATTTTATTTATTGATCCTAAAGTCAATGACTTTATTAAATTAATTTAGTAATTCTAGTTGTCTAATGAGTTTTTTGTTGTTGTTATTGTTTATTCATTTGTTAGCTACATGGAAAAAGTGTGGCATCTGTAAATAATCAAAGTCATGTCTCATTCTCTTCCTAATATTTATGCCTTAATTTCCTTTTAGTGCATCATTGCACTGCTTCTTGTTGTTGTTAAATGCCATTGAGTCAATTCCGATTCATATAGACCTTGTATAGG
>NW_006408746.1:3192284-3195070 GCF_000296735.1 Chrysochloris asiatica | reverse complement strand
TTTTTTTTTTTTTTTCATCAAGGATTTGTTTGTAAAAAAGACTTGTGAAATGTATTCTCTTTTTGCATGAAACTTTTTACTCTGAACAGTACATTTTTAATCCAGGCAATAAAGATTTTGGGGAAAATGTGCATGTATTGGTTTTTATGTACCTAATAAATCCCCAGTGATATAATTACATGCCAGAGATCAAAGAAAGGTATTGGTGTATACTATTAAATTTCAAGGAGAAAAGATATTTTATATAGAAGAGTTATTCTGAAAAGTTAATTTTTACATTCATCTTCCATTTTAAATTTTAATCTCAAATAGTTACAGAAAGAACATTGTGGAGAAAAAGAAAAACATAATATTTTTTAACCTTAGGAAATAAAAGGATAACCTATCTCAAAATATGGCTCTTTAATCCATTTAATGATAATTTTGGGAAATAGTTTGCAATTACTAAAATGGAAAGGACATCAAAATTGTAAAATTAAAATGTAATTTTTTACTTGTTTTAAACCATTTTAAAATTAGATGTAAAGAAAAGCATCAAAAAGGTTATGAAATTAGCAAATATATATATATATATATATATATATATTATATAAAGCACAGTATATAAAAAGGACTTCTAAAATTTAATTTGCAAAAAAGATAAGTCAATAGAAAAAATGGGCAAAGATGATAATCATTTTATAGGAGAGGAAACACAAATGGCGAATAGAGCTTTGTGAAAATATTCAACATCACTTGTAACTGGAGGAGTGAGATAAGGTAGGCATTTAAATTATTGTGGTAAAGTTTCTTTAAGTAATGTTTTACCTAAATTCTTTGGAAAAATAGCCTGAGAGATGTTTTCCCCTTAAACCAAGGAATTTAGTTTTCTACTCCAGAGGGCTTATTACTTTTAATACATTTGCTTGGCCTTTGACTGCAGCCTATTCAGCAATTGGTATAAACCTTGCAAGGATTAGTCAATATACCATGCAAATGAACTTTCTGAAACCTGCTGAGAGGGGATTGATAAATTCTTAGTGGTAGGACCACACTTTGAAATGGATGAGGTGTTTGTGTATATATGCAGCCAACCCCATAGACATTTCTTAGACAGAGAAAGAGAGCAGAGAGAGAGGAGGCAAGAGGATTCTAAAAGAGATGTAGCACTGGACAAGGACAAGGGCTGTAACTACAGGAGAGGAAGAGGTCCAGAAACGGAGTTGACAGCAATAGGCCCATAAGGCGTCCTGTGGCAATTGAGGGTGGCAGACAGCAGACCAAGGGGACTCTGTCTTGAGGGGGCTAAGAAGAAGTCTGCAAAATTGAGAGGGGGTGTACATGACAAAGAGAACATCCTGCTTACTTGCAAAGTTGAGAGGAGCTGAAAGAGTTGGCCTGCACAAAGGAAGACTTTACCTATATGTTTCCTGATACAAATCCTGAACCTGAGTTGTACCTGATTATTTCCTTAATAAACGACTTAACTGTAAGTATGTTCTATGAGTTCTGTGTGGTACCTGCAATGGATTGTTGAACACAGAAGAGAACTGGAGGGTACCATTGAAGGATTGGAGGTGTCAGGATTGGTAAAAAGGCATACCTGAATTCCACCTCATAGGAATCACCTTTGGGTTTATCTTTGTCATTCACCCCTGAAGCTACAGGTTTTGAGGCTTCTACAACTACCATTAACAACTACTTAGTGTAAGAAATACTTCAAAGGAAAGTAACAGAAAACAAAGTAATTGTTGGCATCAAGTTGATTCCAAATTATAGAGACCTTGTAGGACAAGGAGAACTTTCCCATAAGGTTCCCAAGGCTCTAGATGTAAAGTGGGCTGCAATTAAGCATTGAGCTGTCTGCTCCTGTAAAGTTTACAATTTTGGAGACAATAAGGAGCAATTCTACTCTATCCTATAGGGTCAAATAACCAGATATGACAAAGTCATGGCTTGCAATGCACTTAATATAATTGTATACAAAGAATTAGAATAGAGAAAATAAAGGGGAATCAAAATTCTAAATTCTACTCATAGTTCATGCAATGTAGTTTTCAATTTTCTTAAAATTTATTCATGATAACCCCCTGTGATTGTCATGTGTACTTTGATATTGAAAATCTATCAATATTACTATTCTAGATGAAAATCTATCAATGTTACTTCTTTGGAATCCCCAAAATCAGTCACCATGACCTCTAAGCTGACATCTCTGCCTTGAACTTAAGTAGCCCAGCAGATTCTCTCAGAAGCTACTATTTTGATTGGCCTTTGATCTCTGGATTGTATTAGTAAATTCCTTGTTATGGTTCAAGCCATAATATTGTTTTCATTAGCTTTGAGCATACTTAAAAGATCAATGGGAAGTTGATTTGAACAATGTATACACACATTGAGCATAAAATCAACTTGTTCAAATCAACTTCCCATTAATCTTTTAAATTCAAAGCAGATAGTTCAGCTCAGAGGTCATGGTGACTGATTTTGGGGATTCCAAAGAAGTAAAATGTTATATAAAGAACTCTGGTAACATAGTCGTTACAAATCGGACTGCTAACCTCAGGGTCAGCAGTTCAAAACTACCAGCTATTCCACGGGAGAAAGACAAGGCTTTGCTCCCGTAAAGATTTACAGCCTCAGAAACCCTGTACAGGGTGGCTGTGAGTCGGAACTAACTCCACAGCACATAACAATAACAACAATATATATATCACAGTGATTTCATACAATAAGCACTGGACTGAAAACCACAGGGTCCGGGATTTGAGTTGGCCAACTGCTTCGTGGGAGAAAGATAAGGCTTT